>NW_006789458.1:978508-1042056 GCF_000442215.2 Lipotes vexillifer | reverse complement strand
TTTTTTTGCGGTACACGGGCCTCTCACTGTTGTGGCCTCTCCCGTTGAGGAGCACAGGCTCCAGATGCGCAGGCTCAGCGGCCATGGCTTATGGTCCCAGTCACTCCGCGGCATGTGGGATCTTCCCGGACTGGGGCACGAACCCGTGTCCCCTGCATCGGCAGGCGGACTCTCAACCACTGCGCCACCAGGGAAGCCCGTAACTTCTTAAATGCTATTCAAATAATACATTTTGGGTTTGAACACCCAAAGTCAACATTTTCACTTATTCATGACTATACAACCTGGCATATTAAGAGGCTGGCCATGCTGACCCTTTAGCAGTTATGTGAGCCCTGCTTCTTTCTTCACAACAGCAGAATTTGTTCTGTTAGTCTTTTACTCTGCTGTTAAGCCTTGCTCTTCACTGCTGTTCTCAATGCTCTGAAGCTACACACTACACCACTCCCCTTCAACCTTGACCATGGAACTGTACTTTCAGTTCTGTGTTGGTATCTGCTGCTAATAATCCTGGCAGACCATTGTTCATTGTTTCCCTTACCTTCTCATGCTTGAAATTATTCTAGCTTAAAGACGTGAGGAGAGGCCCAGAGAGTGAATCATGGTGAGGTAAGAAACTTTGCCTTACTTATAAAAGTCTTTATGATCTTGTGATATCGTTAAGTAAAGAGATGGCAGGTGGCTCATGTGGCTTGCTAATGGTCACTATGCACTACTGAGAGTCCCAGGGCAATCAGTGAGCCATCAAATGGTAGATCCCACAGAAGAACGCTTAAATGTCATTTATTCCAACCCCCTAATTTTACACTCGAGTCAACTAACATTCAGAAAAATGAAAAGAGCTTCCTCAAGTCCACTTAGCTATTCAAGGACAGATTCAGAACGAGGACTTGAGGCCCCCGATTCAATTTACTATTAAGCTATGTTGCTTCTCCATGATGTCTTAAAGCTCTTCCCAGGTCTAATCAATGGACTCAAGTGGACTGCCCTGTGATCACTGATCTTACCTTCTTTCTGGATAAAAAAGCCAGCTCTTTCATCTCTCTTCTGGGCTGCCAAACGTTCAACCAATTTTTCAAACCCTCTCAAGGCTGTCCTGAAATTGCTAATCTGAAGTGCAAGGTTGAAATGTTTTTCTTCCCTGATATCCATAGGGACCTAGGGAATCTTTTATTTCTGTCCAGAAATAACAATGTAAATTTGCCAACTTGGAAAACTTTCCAGTTGTTACAATGCCTCCCTGTTACCTCAATTTTTGCCCTAGGTCTCATTCCTTTGATCTTAAAATCCCATACTGTGGGTAGGAGTGAGAGTTGCTGCCACTAGGATGTTAGCAGGGAGAAACACTGACTTTGGTCTAACGTACTTCATACAGGCAAACATTTCAGTAAAAATCCTGACCTCATAATGTTACCAGTGTTCTGCATATGGTCCTCATTGCATCATAATATAACTGTAACATCATCCTTCCTTCATAAGGAGGAGATCTGAAATTTCTTTCCCCACAAATTGTGTGTGTGTGTGTGTGTGTGTGTGTGTGTGTGTGTATACACTGCCTAAGAGGGAAGAAAAATGGGTAAAGACCAAGTAAGGAAACTGGGGGGGGATAAGTCAAAGGACAAGGGTTAGGGAGCTCAGAGAAGGCCTCATTAATAGAAAGACATCTGGGCACAGACCAGAGGGACGTAAGGTAGCAAGCCATGTGGGTAAATGGTAGAAGGGTGTTCCAAGAACAGAAGGCATAAAGTCCCGAGATCAAAGTGTGCTTCACGTATCTGAGAAACAGTGAAGAGATCATGTGACAGGGGTGATGTGGGATGGGGAAGAGAGGTGGGGAGATAAGGTCAGAGAGTCGGGGGGCGGGGAGCAGATTTGTAAGGACAGTCTATACAGTAATCCCTAATCTACTATTGAGTGGAATACTGATATGATCTGATTCACAATCGAAAAGGATTGTTTTAGCTGCTTTGTGGAGGTAAACTGAAGGAGAGAAAGAATAGAAGTAGGGAAACAAATTAGGTGGCAATTTCAATAATCCAAGTAAGAGTTAATAGTGGTTTAGATTAGGATATTAGTGATGAAGGTAGGGCTAAGATGTCAGATTGTATGAGGGTAAATATGACAGAATTTGCTGATAGATTAGATGAGAGTGTGATAGCAAGAGAAGGATCAAGAATAACTCCAGGGACTCTGGAAGGATAGAGTAGTTACTCATTTTGGGGGAGCAAGTCAGTGGGAGAAGCAGATTTTGGGGGAAGAATTAAGAACTCAATTTGGGATGTGTTAAGTGTGAGATGTCTATTAGATAAACAATTGTGGAGATTGAAGAGTCAGATATAAAAGTCCAGGGTTCAGGGGAGAGCTTGAGAATCATCAACATTTAGGTGGTATTCAGAGCCATTGGACTGGATGAGATCTCCTTGAAGAAGCAAAATAACTGAGGACCAAACCCTGAGCTTGCCAGTGTTCAGAGGTCAGAGTGATCAGAAAGAACCACTGACAGAGACTAAGTAGGAGTGGCCAGTGAGGTAGAAGAGCCAAGAGAAAGGGGTATTTCAGAAACCAAGAGAAGAAAGTGTTCTGAAAAGGAAGGAGACATTGGAAGGACTATCAGTTTACTCAATAAAGAAATTGCATGGGAAGAAAAAAGAAGGAAGGAGAACCTGCAGGTTAAAAGGAACTTTAAAGACACACCAACTAGTCATAGTATGTGGACTGTATTTAGATCCTGACTCAACAATCAAACTGAAAAATAGGGCTTCCCTGGTGGCGCAATGGTTGAGAGTCCACCTGCCGATGCAGGGGACACGGGTTTGTGCCCCGGTCCGGGAAGATCCCACATGCCACAGAGCAGCTGGGCCCGTGAGTCATGGCCGCTGAGCCTGCGCGTCCGGAGCCTGTGCTCTACAATGGGAGAGGCCACAACAGTGAGAGGCCCGCGTACCGCAAAAAAACCAAAAAACAAAAAACAATAAAAAACTGAAAAATAATTCCAACATGTCTGAGATAATTGGAAATTGGAACACTGACTAAGATATTTGATGATACTGAGAAGTTACTGTTCATTATTTTAGATGTAATAATTATATATTATATTATTGTTATGTGATATATTTTAGAGTGTGAAATAAAATTCATATTTTATGGCAAGACAAGAAAAATTTAAACATAAAATATTTCTCTGCCCTTTGGCCTCCTCTCTGTTCTCTACTGTGCATTGTGTATCTGCATTATGCATTGACCAAACCTTCCCCATCAGTAGAAATACCTGAAAGAGCAACATTCTCCTAGCATCAAAAAAACCCAGCCCCTTCAAAGATAACACTCCTTTTTCATCTTGTAAGGGGCCACACTGACACTTAGATTTGAACTGTGTAATCTGTCAATAATATGTCATTTAACGTACAGCCCTCTGTCTCAGAAAACTTCACAAGAACTGTGTCTTGACTTCTAACAGGCAGAAAAGTTATTGGAGCTTTCTCAGATGCTGTTCCTGGGTTATAATTCTCAAATTTGGCTAAAATTGAAATTTTCCATTTCTTTCATAGATTGACTATTGATTAAGTTTCATCGACAAGAGCTACATACTGAAGTATTTACAGATAAGCGTTAAAATACAAAGGAGTGGCAAACTGTGCCAAATACTGATGATAGGCTATATAAGATGAGGACTGATGATTAACCATTGGAATGTGCATTATGACCTTGAGAAACACTATCTCAGTGGAATGGTGGGTCAAAGAGAGAGTGGGAGGAGGGACTGTGGAAACAGCAAGTATAAATGAGTATTATGGCAGTGGCTTTTGGGAACATCTTAGAAATATAAGCTGGAGCAATTCACAATTAGTGTGGACATTTTTAGAGCTACAGGATGAAGTGGTATCTGTATTTTCTCAATTGCAAAAATGATATAACCATCAGTTTAAAGAACTTAAAAGATATAACTCATGTTCCCATCCCTCTTACAAAATTATTGATTTTAGAATATTTCCTTCTAGGCTCAGGCCACATACTTTGAAAATTGTATGCAGTTTCAATAGAATCATGCACATTATTTAAATATTAATGTATTCTTTCATAAATCTGTCCCCATGTTTCCAATATCCTTCATAAGTATATATTTTTTCTTTTCCATCTATTTTTCTCAACCAAATATTTAATTATTTTATTAATTGCTTTTTTACATATAAATGATTGTGAAGGTGAGTGATATAAAAATTCAGAAGCAAGCACACATCTAGCTGTGTAAGGAAAGAAATAATATTGCCACTCTTAGAGAAAGGCTCTAGTTAAAAAAAATAGTTGGAATGATTTCCCTGAGCTATTTGGCTTCAGCTTCTATGAGTCTTATGAGATCTTCTGTGTGGAAGTCAGTGGCCAAGGCCATGACAAAAGGCCCTTAGTTAGGTCCTCAGCTGGTCTGTGACGTGGCCCAGGCACCAGCTATCTGGTAGAAATCCTGCCAGGAGCAATAGGTTGCTCTGCTTTTTCTGCTTCTGAGTTCACCCTAGTCAACTCTAGTTATCAATGTAAGTAAGTGAAGGACCCCTCTGGCATGAAATGAGGATTCTTGACTGGTGCGTGTGGCAGGACAGGCAGGAGCTTCAACATTGCATGATGCTGGCCAGCCAGGTACTGCTAAGAATCTGGGCCATGTTCACCCAGGTATTTACAGGATAAAAAAATAATACAAGAGCAGAAGATCCCTTGATAACTCTCCTCTGCATGTCTGTCTCTTGAGTTACAATGCTACAGCCAAAACCGATGTCATATATATCAGGGCATAGCTGTCATACTGTTATTTCCCTTTGCCATCACTTTAGAAATTCCCTCATCTTCTCTCTTTTACCCTATATCTTACTTTTCCAGGGTTTATTCCCTCATTTTGGTGGCTTGCATCCAGAAATAGTTGCCTGGAAGATAAATTTTTGATACCGCACCTATCTGAAAATATTCTTAATCTCCTTTTGCATTGAATGATATTTGGGTAAGTATAGAATTCCAGGCTGGAAATTGCTTTATTTCAGTGTTTTGAAGATAACATTCCACTGTCTTCTTGCTTCTGGTGTTGCTATTAGAAGAAGTCTATTTTGATCAGATTTTGTTGCTGATTATACGCTGTTCTGATCTCTGAACTTTTGTACATAACTTATTTTATTCCCAACCCCACCACCTCAGGAAATCTATAAATGCTCTCTTTGCCCCCATTGTACCAAAATTTCACTATAATGGGTACTGCTGTGGAGAATATGTGTATATATAGATATAAATACATATAGATATATAGATAGAGATATAGCTAGAGATAGATATACATTAATCATAACTTCACTAACCAGTTCCTTTAAGAAATTGAATGATTATTCTTCCATAACTCCTTTGTCACCCAAACTCTGCTTTATAGAGCAAGATTATAAATGAGATTCCATTTTTTAAAAAATACTAATTAATTATTTATTTGGCTGCATTGGGTCTTAGTTGCAGTAGGCAGGATCTTTAGTTGCAGCACACAAACTCTTAGTTGCGGCATGTGGGATCTAGTTCCCTGACCAGGAATCGAACCCAGACCCCCTGAATTAGGATTGCAGAGTCTTAGCCACTGGACCACCAGGGAAGTCCCAAGATTCCATTTTAAAACAAATGTATGCATTTGGGGGGAGGGAAATGTGGACAGGTACCCAATTTTCATTAAACTGATTCCTACATCTCACACATCTGAGAAGTTGTATGCACAAAGAGAATTGACATTCAGAACTTGAAGGTATGCCAGATTTTCTTTTTTGAAAAAGTTAAATATCATTCACTAACTTATGTTTCCAAAGGCCAGAAATTGTTCAGATATATTTGGCCAGATTTTCTTCAAGCCTTTTTCTGCTTCTCACTAGGAATCAAAGTTCAGACATGTCAGGGAAGGATGAGTTCCAGCACTTGGAAGGAGATTACTCAGTTGAGTAAGGGTCGAAGCGTCCTCTTAGCTGACATGTGCATGACACAGAAGGCTAAGGGTTATCAATGATTCTGAGCAAGAGTGGCAGATAAAACCTGTCTCCATTCACACCCTCATACTTTGTCAAAGATTTTTTTTGGAATATGAGGGTTGTGATGATTTAATGCTCCAGAGTGGGAGGGTATTAAAATGGCCTTCTTTCTGTCTTGCCAGAGGCTCCACTTGAGGAATGCCCCCATTCTAGAAAAAGTGCTATACAACCCATGTAGGAGGATGGACTGAGAAGTGGAGGCACTGAGAAACCGATTCTTCACAGATGAGTCTATTCTCACCTTCAAAATACTTAAGAGGAGGCAGGTTCATTAAGAGGTTGAGGAGACCCTTGGTGAGCACTTCCTTAGAGAAAAATTTTAGAGTAGTCAAGTGACCATAACTTTTATCCACTTCTTTCTACCCAACTGGCACTGAAGGGGACAGTCTGTGGCCAGTTCTCCAACAGCAGGCCACATCCAGGATTTGGTAGGGCAAGGATGCATGCATATTTCCAGAGGGCTCTTCTGAGTAGAAGAGCCAAGCTGTGTCATCTTAGCACTGCCTGTAGGGTCTAAGGGACCCTAACCAGGATCTGAGAGGGAGACCCAAGGAGCCAGCTGACAGAGGCATTGCCCCTGTCGAGGGAATTGTGGGAGAAGTATCTCCAGTGATCTCAGTCCTCTAGAGATCCCACAAGTCACCCCAGGAGAGAAAAACACAGCATTGAAAATCTGCTATAATCAGAGGGCACCAACATCAGATGACAACTTTATCAGTCAAGGAAGATTTTTCCTCAAAATCTCAGAGGGACCCAGAGCAGCATCTAAAGGTAGTGGTCAAGGAAATAGAAGCTAAGTTTGTTGTTTCCTCAACCCCCATCCCCAGAAGTTCTCCAGGCTACAGCAGGCTCTGTTTTGGAGTGTTGACAGATGAGTTTTCCAAGAGTTTTAACATTTCATTATTACAATGTTCTGGACTTTATATTACTTGAAAGTGAGCAGAAAGGCTTTGAGAACTGATAAAATGTCAACAAAGGGCAGTGAAGAATAAGTGGAAAGAATATATCTGAAATGAGTACTGCCAGAGACAGTAAAGTTACATTTTGCTTGCACTATACTGAGTCCAGCTCACTCAGTAAAATGGTTACATTTGCAGACACTGTACTTCTCCTACTTTGAGACAGTGAGATGCAGGCATAATTGGCATAAGCTTTTTATTGTACTAAAATACACACCACATAAAATTTACCATTTCAACCATTTTAAGTGTACAATTCCGTGGCATTAAGTAATTCACAATTTTGTGCAACCATCACCACTATCCATTTCCAGAAGTTTTGCATCATCCCAAACTGAAGCTCTGTACCCATTAACCACTAACTCCCCGTTCCTCCCTCCCCTCAGCCTCTGGTGACTACTATTCTACTCTCTGTCACTATGAATTTGCCTATTCTAGGTACCCCATATAAGAGGAATCTGTAATATTTGTCTTTTTGTGTCTAGCTTATTTCACTTAGCATAATGTTTTCAAGGTTCATCTATGATGTAGCATGTATTAGAATTTCATTTATTTCTATGACTGAATAATATTCCATTGTATGTACATAACACATTTTGTTTATCCATTTATCTGTTGATAGACATTTGGTCTATTTCCATCTTTGGTTATTGTGAATACTACTGCTATGAACACTGGTGTACAAATACATGTTCCTGTCCCTGCTTTCAATTCTTTTGGCTATACATCTAGGAGCAGAATTGCTGGATCATATGATAAACCTGTGTTTAACATTTTGAGGAACGCCAAGCTGTTTCCACAGTGGCTGCACCATTTTACATTCTCACCAGCGGCACAGCAGGGTTCTAACTTCTCCACATCCTTGTCAACACTTTTTAGTTTCTTTGTTGTTGTTGTTTTTATTTTTTGATAATAGCCATCCTAGTGGGTGTGTGGTTTTGATTTGCATTTCCCTAATAACTGAAGATCATCTTTTCAAGTGCTTATCAGCCATTTGTATGTGTATCTTTGTAGAAATATCTATTCAAGTCCTTTGACAATTTTTGAATTGGGGATGTTTGGCTTTTGTTGTTGTGTTGTATGAGTTATGTGTTCTGGATATTAATCCCTTATCTGATATATTATTTGCAAATATTTTCTCCTATTTTGTGTGTTGTCTTTTTACTCTCTTGATAGTGTACAAAAGTTTTTCATTTTGATGAACAAAAGTACAATTTATTTTTTCTTTTGCTGCCTATGCCTTTGGTGTCATATCCAAGAAATCATTGCTGAACCTAATGTCATGAAGATGTTTTGTTTCTTCTAAGAATTCTATAGTTATAGCGTTTAAGTTTAGCTCTTTGAGTCAATTTATGTATATGGTATAAGGTAAGGTTCTAACTTCATTTTCTGCATGTGGATATCCAGTTTTCCCAGCACCATTTATTGAAATGTCCTTTCCCCACTGGGTAGTCTTGGCATCCTTGTTGAAATCTCTATTCATTACATAGTCTGTCCTTATGCCAGTACTGCACTTGCTTTTTAAGTTGTAGTATTTTTGGCATTATCCTACAATTACATAATTCTGAAAATGAATAGAAACATATATCATTACTGACAAAGTGAATAATATTTGTAGTATCATTACCCGTTTCTGTCGAGTATAATAAATAACCTTAACAGTTCATTGTATTATAAAAATAAATCTATCAAAATTCTTAAACATTTGCCAAAACCCTCTTATTCCCTTTTTTTTCCTTCACTGATATTATTCCTCTTGCTTAGGCATTGCCCTGGACTTTACTCTAAAGCCAAAGTCCTTTTACTAAAATAGCCAAGAACCTGCATTATCTGGCCAATCACTGCTCACCTACTTCTCTGCCCTTATTTCATAATTCTCATTCCACTCCAGCCACATTGGTTTCTTTGTTTTTCCTCCAATATGCCAAGCACAGTCCCACCCCATTACATCTACCCTGTGCCTGCAGTACTCAGTGAAGCTATTTGTAACCACGCTGTACAAAATAACAACCTCTCCCCTCCCTCCAAAATACCCTTTCTCTGCTTTACTTTTCTTTATGTCACATTTCACAACGCTACATATGTACTTATTTGATAATCATCTGTTCTCCCAACACCACCAGAATGTAAGCTTTGTGAGAGCAGGGACTCAGCACCCATGAATGAATGAATGCTTTTGGAAAAAATGACTCCTCCTGCATTCATTCAACTAATATTTATTGAGACCTTACTGTAGACTAGTCAGTAAATGCTGTAGACATTAAACATACACAACTTGTTAAATGGTTGCATAAATCTAAAATACAAAATTAAATGAGTTTTTTAAAGAAGTGGGTAGGTCAGTCTCACAGACAAATCCAGATTGGAAGCCTTAGTGACAAATCAAGATTTTAAGGACGGAGCACACTGCCCCTCAGCTATTGCCCAATGCACCCTGACGATTAGATTTTACCCACCAAGGAACTTGTAATGGAGGTTCATTGAGGCTAGTCGTTTTCTACCGATCTTTTGAATGGAGATGGGAGGAGGCACACACCGTGGAGGGCAATTACTTTGCCCTTGCACAGACCCTGTGCTAGCCAGCAGTGCCCAGGAAAGGCTGCAGGTCTGGCTAGGGACTGCATCCCCTCGGGCCCTTTTGGGGCCTGTGCAGAGGCAGCAGCGCAGCCCTGCAAAGACTGATCAGTTCACGGACCTGTGCTTGACTTGCCCTCTGTTTTCACTGTGTAAAAGGCCAGAGGAAATGTGCTGCTTCAAGTATAGCACCACCTCGGCACCTGCTAGATATGGTCTGGAGCTTGAGAGCGCAGCCTGCGGGTCGCCACAGTGAGGGCCTTAGCGACAGGGTGTATCCACTGCTACTTCAGGGAGGGCAGGAAGGACAATATGGGCAGGCCTGGGGTGTGGGCTGGGTTTGCATTAAGTGTGCGACTCCGTTTGGCAGCGGGTCGTAACAGCTTCCTGGGGAGGGAGAAGCCAAGGACGGTGTAACCCACTCATGAGCACGTGGTGGGCCAGGAGCCCATAAATGTTCCTGAATGAGTGGGTGGATGGTGCACGCCAAGAGGGCTTCCAGCTGGGTGGGGGCGAGCTGCGGAGTGAGGAATCACGGTGGTTGATCCGCCTCCCGGCTCTCACTGACTGGGCGGGTGGGGCCAGGGTACGAGAAGGGGTCGAGGAAAGAGGAACCTGGAAAGCAGGCACTCCGCTAAGACTGCGAGAAGGGGCGGGGCTACAAGGCTCTTCGCGGCGGGACTACAATGGCGGGAAGGGGCGGGGTTACGAGGCGCGCCGGGGGCGGGGACGGGGCCCCGAGCGGCATCTAGCTGCCCGCGCATTGGCCGGAGTGGGTGACGGGTACCTCGGAGCGCCCTGCGCCCCACCCGGAACCTAGCGCGCCGGCGCCCAGCTTGCGCGCGGCAAGGCGCTGGTGCTGCGGCGGCGGTGGCGGCGGCGGCGGCGGCAGCTACATGCTCAGCAAGTCGCTCTACCCCGACCGGGTCACGCAGAACGGCGGCGGCGGCGGAGCCGGCTGGGAGGGCGGCGAGGGTCAGTGGCCTGGGCAGCCGAGGGTTACGCAGCCTGTCAGCCAGGGCGCCTACGTGCTTCTGCTCGGCTCCGTGGGACTGCTGGGCGTCGGCAGCAGCCTGCTGGTGCTCGTCCTCTACCTCAAGTTCCCGCGGCTCCGCAGCCCCGCCCGCTTCTTGCTGCTTCACGTCAGCCTCGGCACGCTGCTACCCTCCGTCCTCCGGGCCGCGCTAGCTTTCGCGTTCCGCCCGAGGGGCGGCGTGGTGGGGGGCGCCACGAACTGCGTGTGGGACGGCTTCAGCAACAGCCTGTGGGGTGAGTGGCCGGGCTAGACCTCCCGCTCCTGCGGCCTCCTGCCCCCGGCCCTGCCCCCTCCCGCTCCTGGACCCCAACCTCGCGGCGGTGCTCCCCTGACTTCACTTCCCCCTACCTCTATTCTTCTGATCTCACCTCCTCCCTTGTGACCTCACCTTCCCCCTGATCTCACCCGCTTCCCCCCACCTCTGCTCCTTCCCCGCCGACCTCTCCTCCTCCAGCACTCGCTGATCTTCCTCCCTCCCTGTGCTCACCAGGCCCCACGCCAACCCAAACCCCAGCCTGTCTGCAGCCCCATCTCCCCTGTGCCCACCTCCTCCATACCCCTTTCTGGCCGCTGTGCAACTCATCTCACTTCTCTGCTTTCATCTCCTCAATTAATTCAACAGGGCACGAGACAATGGCTTTTACACTTTGAGGAAAGAAATGAGGGGCTGTGGAGTTAAGAGATTCAAGGAAAAAAGTGTTTGATTTGTGAAAGTTGGAGAGGGTGATGAGGAAAGATCTAATTCCTATATTACTTCCCTAAAGTGAGAGGTAGAAACCTAACATAGTAGTAATGTGTAAATTCTTTGAAAAATTTGCCCATTAGCGGTTGTAAACCTTTGACTGCTTCCTAGGAAGTGAGATCGTTTTATTCAGGTCCTCAGAATGCAAATTGGCATGTGCCCTATTAGCTATTTTTACTATAATTTCCTCCTTATAGTTTCCAGCACACCAAAATCTAAGGTGAGTTTGCAGATGGCCCAGAGAATCCCAACTCAGATGAACAAATAATTAGCTGTGCAGCCAGTAGATTTCATTAAAGTAGAACATGATAGTGAATACAATACTCTTAACCCATATGGAAGATTTAAGTCTCACTGAGACTTGACATTTTGAAGGATGAACCACCCAGTGTGTCATTGAAGATGTGATTTTTCTAAGATTAGGAAAGTATCCTTTTGTGTGTGCACCAGAATTTCATTTGTACAAAGATTTGAAATAGAACTGTATATTTCTCAGGTCTTAAATTTCCTTTTAAAAAAAAAGAATCCTGAAATCCATTGATAAATTTATTACTGCCTTTATCTTGGCAGGTTTATGAGAATAAAGTCTTTGTAGTGTTATCAAAAGTATTTTCTTATTCACCAACCTTCTATGTGGTGACAAATCCAACTATTATATTTGTTATGATTCCTTTTTTTATATTTTGAGGGAAACAAGAAAATGCAGTAGAAATCATAATTTTATTTATTTGATTGTCTCAATGATTCTAATATTCTAATACTACCTACCCCTACCCCTTCCCCAATAACCCCTTATCTGAGAACTTCATTTATACAAAGATTTGAAACTTGGGAGGGGGTTGTAGGTGTGTGAAGGTGGTGATATAGATCACACTATAGATTACACTCTTTGTATTAATTTAAAATACCTAACAGGCAATGTTTCAGGCAGGGCTAAGCTTTAAAGAGGGCAATTCAAGCCAAGCCCTAAAGTGTCATCAGTAGCAGAAATTGGGTCACAGACATTAAAGTTCTTATCTTAAAGAAGTGTTTTTTTCTGTGCTGGGAAATTCAGCTTCTATCCTGACTCGGTGCCTGGGAATTTGAAAACAGGGGTATATTGAGTTTTTTATTAGTACCAGCATTCCCCTTCTTCCTCATCTCTTCTATCTTGTGGCCCCACCCTGCTGTGTCTCCTTGCCTCCTCCATCCTTTATCCTCCCTCATCATCCCTGCTTAGGCTGCACCCCAATCAGAAGGGATTTTCTAAGACTGCTAGAAATGTTCACCACACAGTATTTTGCCTGACTACTGCTCTTTCTCTGGGCATTTCTTTAGTGCTTTCAACAATGACTTTAACCTGTTTTTAAGTTAGAGGTGGAAACTCTGGGGCAAGAGGTTCTGAGTCTTGTTTAAGCCCTGGGAGACAAGTCGATAGTGGGTTATGGTGGAGCTGAAAGAGTTCTTAGCAAAGATTAAGAGTTTCTTTGCCTGGGTTAAATTCCAAAGACTGTGCTTCTAGGTAAGAGTTAAAGATGAAAAGAGGGAGCGTGCTTCCCTCATTGTTATCCCTGAGTAAGAACTAACCAACCATGGAGTACTGAAGGGGCAGAACATTTTAAAATACCAAAAGTGGCTGCTTGCTCCAGAGGCTTCTGGAGAGACTGCCCTATCAAGTGGAAAGACCACTGGCCTGATGGTGTGAGAGTGGGTCCCACTCTTGATCCTGTGGCTACCCATCATGTGGACTTTCCCAGTCACTTAATTTCTCCAGCCATCAGTTTTCTCATCTTTTTTACGGGGTAGTTGAGCTAAATGTGTTAAGGTTGTCCTGTCCTGCTTTGTATTACGAGGACTCGTTGGATACCTATAGGTTAGAAGGTGCCTGGTTTTGGCACTTATAGCTTATATCCTCTCTCTTACTCCCAACCCTCAGCTGTATCCCCTTCTAAGCTGAGAATAAGTACATACTATGGTTACACTTCTTCACATACCTTCATGGGTTCTGTCTTCCTCTGCACACCCTGCTGGAAGAAAGCAGAATAAGTAACTCAAACATACTCACATACTTATGTGAGTAGGCCTGGCAGCCACTTCATTCTGTGCTCAGTTCCTTGTTTCTGAGGGAATGTTGAAAGCAAGTGGAATCCCTGATATTCTTGAGGCAGAGGCTTTGACTAGGCAGGACTATTAAGATTGCCATCTCAAACTGAGCAGTCAGTTCAGTGAATTAGTCAATTTAATCTAAGTTCCAATTCAACAGCTTGTTTTACAGATGTCTAGGATAATTAGTCATCTTAGCCTAGGCAGACCCAATATGCACTGATCAGTAAGTATAGTGGTAGGAAAAATCAGAGCTAAAGAAACTCACTCTTACTGTGCAATTATGATTGACAGAAAGGCCACCTAGCATGTGTTTGTAATGCTTTAGCCTAAAGACTTCCAGGTGAGTATGCCTTTCAGCCCTTTGGCTGTTGCATCTCTGGCCATACCTACCACCACACAGGTGTTCTGCACGTGGAGTATAATCAGGATGATGCTGGACAGGAGAGACTTTCTCCACCACCACCTCCTATCCCTTGAAAAACAAGAACAACAAACAACATGTTAATCTTGGCAGAGGGTGTTTGGACAGCCCTTTATCTTGGAAGACAAGAGATTCAGGATCTCAGAGCTAGAGTCTCACAAAATGCAAGTCACCCTATATTGACTTGGGTTTTAGAAATAGGTGTTATTTTATGTTAAGATATTTTAACATATGGACCCAGGACTTTTCCTTTTTAACGTATACCTAAAAAACACACCTGTGCGTATGTACATTCATATAAGGATTTCTTATAAAAATATTTTCCCTTCAGTAGACCAATTCTTCCATATACCTAAATATTTTAAAATGCTAGTTGTATTATTGTAATTCTTTTTTAATAATCTGAATAGCTAATTCAGTTGAAATAGTCTCATGTTGCTCCCATAAGATTCAAGTGGTAGGTGGGACATGGAAAAATCTTCTATTCATCTGTCCTAGAAGCATCCACAGACCGTATTGCCACAGAAATATGCATAATCATGACAGTGTGCACATTGTATATAGTCTGTTACCATAAGCACAGTGGAGTCACATGTTACTTGCAATTTAATCTCGCAGTTGTATATCGTTTATTCAGATATTTAAAAGCAAAAATTATAGAATTGTATTATGTTAATTCTTCTTTATTTTTGTGGGATGTTATTTTATCCATTCTTCATTGTTGAATTACCTGATTTGGAGGAGTCTGTATCTTTTGTTCATTTTCAGGAAATTAGAAAAGATGTGAGAAAGCATTTAATGACTTGCTTTAGTAGAGGCTCATGTCCTAAAAACAAGTTGGGCTCCATTGGATTGTAATTGCTGTTGCATGAAATTACTTTTCTCTTAATATTGTTTACAATTGTATTCTTTCTTGAATTTTCTTCTTTCAGAGAAGAGTTCCAGTCACAAATGCATATGTGATACATTTTGACATTCACTGCTAAGATGAAATGCAGAAGTGAACACCACACACTCATTCTAGTATTCTCAGATATGATTAGATGTACTTTATCATGTTTTTATGCTACTGAGCTATAAGAAAAAAATACTAAAAAAGGGTAGCAGTTAAACACCTAGGACCTGCAACTTCAGTACGTCTGGGATGATCTGGAATATCACAAGGAGAGATTTTATTACAGCATATTCACACCTCATCTGAGCCCTCAGCCTATGTTCATACACATTTCCTTCATTAGAAGTTGTCACCAGACACTTTACCTCCCAGGATGGACAACAGGCTCCCAACAGAGTTTGATGTGGTTGTAATAGGGACAGGTTTGCCTGAATCCATCCTTGCAGCTGCATGTTCCAGAAGTGGTCAGAGGGTTCTGCATCTTGATTCAAGAAGTTACTATGGAGGAAACTGGGCTAGTTTCAGCTTTTCAGGATTGCTCTCCTGGTTGAAGGAATATCAGCAAAACAGTGACATTGGGGAAGAAAGTACTGCTGCATGGCAAGACATGATCCATGAAACAGAAGAAGGCATTACTCTTCGCAAGAAGGATGAAACCATTCAACACACAGAAGTTTTTTGTTATGCCAATCAGGATATGGATGACAATATTGAAGAGATTGATGATCTGCAGAAAAATCCTTCCTGGGTAGCATCTAGTACCCTCATTAAACCTCTGGATTCTGCATGCTTGTCTGAAGAAATGCACTCGTTATATGTTTCTAGCTATGAAGTGCCCTCAAAAGGCACTCCAGAAAACAATGGAGAAGTAACTGATACAGCAGAAACCTTGGTGAAAGAAGAATATTGTGGATATAAAACTTACAAACACAGAGTTTCAGATGGTGCTAAAGACGAAATCAAACCTATATTGGAAGACAACAGTGATCCACCAAAGAGAAACAGGATTACTTACTCTCAAATAGTTGAAGAAGGCAGGAGGTTTAATATTGATTTGGTATCAAAGCTGCTTTATTCCCAAGGACTGTTAATTGATCTTTTAATCAAATCAAATGTTAGTCGTTATGCAGAATTTAAAAATGTCACTAGGATTCTTGCATTTCGTGAAGGAAAAGTAGAGCAAGTCCCTTGCTCCAGAGCAGATGTCTTTAATAGCAAAGAGCTCACTATGGTTGAAAAGAGGATGCTAATGAAATTTCTTACATTTTGTTTAGACTACGAACAACATCCTGATGAATACCAAGCTTTCACGCAATGCTCATTTTCAGAGTACTTAAAAACCAAAAAATTAACCCCCAGCCTCCAACATTTTGTACTACACTCAATTGCAATGATGTCAGAGTCATCTTGCACAATAGAAGGCCTTAAAGCAACAAAAAACTTTCTTCAGTGTCTTGGAAAGTTTGGCAACACTCCCTTTTTATTTCCCTTGTACGGCCAAGGAGAAATTCCCCAGTGTTTCTGCAGGATGTGTGCAGTTTTTGGTGGAATATATTGTCTTCGCCATAAAGTACAATGCCTTGTAGTTGACAAAGAATCTGGAAGATGTAAAGCAATTATAGATCACCTTGGTCAAAGAATAAATGCTAAATATTTCATTGTGGAGGATAGTTACCTTTCTGAGGAAACATGCTTAAATGTGCAGTACGAACAGATCTCCAGGGCAGTGCTCATTACGGATCAGTCTATACTAAAGACAGATTCAGATCAGCAGATTTCCATTTTGATAGTACCTCCAGTGGAACCAGGAGCATGTGCTGTTCGAGTCACTGAATTGTGTTCTTCAACCATGACGTGCATGAAAGACACCTGTCTGGTACATCTGACCTGTTCATCTTCCAAAACAGCAAGAGAAGACTTAGAATCAGTGGTGAAGAAATTATTCACCCCATATGCTGAAACAGAAATAGACAAGGAAGAACTTGCAAAGCCAAGACTCTTGTGGGCTCTTTATTTTAACATGAGAGATTCCTCAGGAGTCAGCAGAAGCTCATATAATGGCTTACCTTCCAATGTTTATGTCTGCACTGGGCCTGACTGTGGACTAGGAAATGAACACGCAGTCAAGCAAGCTGAAACACTCTTCAAGGAGATCTTTCCAAGTGAAGAATTCTGCCCCCCACCTCCAAATCCAGAAGACGTTTTCTTTGATGGTGATGATAAGCAACCAGAGCCTCCTGGAGCCAATACTATAATAATAGCCCAACTAGAATCCTCTGAGGGAAGCAAAAACCTAGAAAGCTCAGAGAAGCACCTTCAAAATTAGAAAAAAAGCAAACTGGAAATGCTACTGAGGGCCTTCATCCAGTATCAGAATATTCTCATTTAAAGGACAGTTTCCTATATGAGTAATTAGAAGTGGTTATTTGATGAATGGCATGCAGATGTTGTCTATAATTCTCTTTGTGACTTTCAGTTATTGGATGTATTTGTTAACCTATCAATAATTGATTTATTGGTTATTGGACTTCTTTTTGTTTCAGAATGGGCTCCATGAGCCAGAATCTTAAACAGGGTTAGCTTTATTTTAGTACTGGGTATATATGTGAGGGTCCCATATTAGCCATGGTGCTTAAAGGAAGATGGTATTGTATCTGCTGATCTTCAGATTTTATTATTGTCTACAGAACAATAACATCTAAGGAATATTTTAATTACTTTTGTAGCTATTACAGTTGCTACCACCTCTGAATAGTGAAACACAGAGGAAATTATGTGGGTCTTTTCTTTATAATATAAAGATAATATATTAAGTATGATCCTTTATTTGTGAAGGTGATGTCTACAATACATCTTGCAATTTAATTCTGCTTGACTCTTGTAACCAATGAGGCAGTGATGCCACCACAGTCTTATACATTGCAAAAAGAGTCAGAGTTCATTTAGTAGTTGAAGAGCTCATTGTTGGGAGGTTCAGTCCAAAGAAAGTCTAGGGGAAAAGATTAGTTCTGGTTTAATATTTCAGAAAATTTCTGAAGAGCACTGCTCTGGCACCTAAAAGAAAAGAACTTCTAAGTAACTCAGGCTAAAGAAAAAATAAATTGCTCCAGGAAAAGATATTACAGAATGCTTGTTCTGAAATGCTAAGGAGAAACTGAGTGAAGCATTTTTGACATGGGATTACAGATGGTTTTTAAAATCCATCTGTAAATAGATTTCCCAAGGTTTCTCAGTGAAAGTGAAGCATACCATCTTGTTGACTCCACCACTTTAATTAATAACACTACAATTGATAGGAGTGAATCAAAGGAGGGTTACCATGTCCCTTTGGTTGTGTCCCACCCCACAAATAATGAGGTAAATGCCTTCGTAATCAACTCCTGCCTCTTAGCTGTTATCTAGAGGATAGAAAACATTTTTTTCCAGAACTACCAGAAGTCATAAAACTGGTTATACTCTAGCAGCAGAAGCTTGTGGAGCTGTCAGAAGAAATAAACTTCCTTCTCTTTAGGTCACTGTTTCCATTCCTCAGACAGAGAATGATAATCCTATAGGAAGGATTTAGGAAGGGATAGGAAAGGATATAGGAAGCCCTTTTAATTACAGTTTTTGTCCTGGAACAGAGCATTTGCTATGTGCTAGGCACTTATTGTGCTCTCTAATTACAGTTTCTCAACAACCCTGTGAGGCAGATATTATTGAATACATTTTCAAAGAGGAAATAAAGACTTAATAATTCTCTCTGAGTCTGGTTTGTGGAAGAGCCAACATTGGAATCCAGGCTTTCATGATTTCAAAATCTTTCAACTGACGTTAACTGTTAGAAGAGTGTAGGTACTGTAGGAGAAGGAAAAGATGCTCATGAAAACCAGTCTAGCATTGCTAGTGAATCAAAGTAGACAGACATCTCTTGGCTTATTGAGTCAGAGAAATATGAAAATAAAGATTAGTTAAAAATAAATATGGCTTAGAGCTATGGATCTCATTGAAGCAGAATTTGTCTAAAGGTTTAACAAAATCATACTTTTTAATGTATCTTTTGATTATTGTGTTATAAAAAGTAATGTTACTAGGCCAAAATATGCTTTGAATAGTCTTTTGTTGATCTTCTATATGTGAGGAAAATGAAACAAGAAAGATTTAAGTAATTTTCAGCTTACTGAAGTAGAGAAGTCATTAATTGGTATTAATACATATGTTTTGAATCTAGCAGATCTATTATTGGGTGGATTCTAAGGCTTAAACTTATCAAAAAACTGAAATAAATAGACCTAAAAATTAGTTATTAAAATGTAAAAGAATTTAAGATGTTAAGTGAAATGGAGGTGAAGGTAATCCAGACCTATTGAAAAAATTTTAATTTCTGTATCATGAATATTTTTATTCATAAGAATTTGAGAAGGGCAATGAGAAGTTGCAAAAAATGATAGAACCAAAGATAATGGAAACAGGAAAATATTAGATTAGATAAAATAAGGGTTTTAAAAACTAAGAAAATGAATATATTGGTTTCCTACTTGAATGCAAATAAATTGGAAATGAAAAAAGTTATTACCAATAAAAAGCATTTTAAAAATTAGAGGATATTATAACCTAGTATAATTTTCTGGCAAGTTGGAATTTTACCCTTATGGGCTTATTGGTGAACTTTTTCAAATGTTCAAAATATAAATAATATCTGTATATCAAAAGATGATATAATATTTGCAGTTTGAGGTTAATATTGTCTCAATGCTAGGAGTCAAACATTTTGAAAAGGGTCTCATTCTGAACAAATGCAGAATATTAGCAAATGATACACAACATAAAAATAATTATTTACTGTGACTCAGGATTATAAGGTTGGTGTTCAACAGAATAACCATTAAATCAATATCAACAGAACAAAATAGTAAAAATGCAAAGTATTAAGTACAGGTAACTTTAAAAATATTAATAAAATTCATCATTTTTTATTTAATTATCTCTGGTAGTGGTTTTTTTGGTTTCTCATTGTGATAATTACTAAAAACCAAGAACTAATATCATTCCTATTAGGAAAACATAGGAAACATTTCTCAAGCAGAAATTAAATAATCTTGGCACTACTTTTATTTATATATGGTTGAAATAGCTTGTCATTATAATAAATCATTAATAAGCATTCATAAATGAGAAAGATAAGGAAAGAAAGCACAGATATTTTCTATTGACATGACTTTTAAATTAGTGAAACCTGTAGTATCATAAACATGCTGACAATAAAAAACTAATTCAGGAAGTTGCAGGATATATAACTTTTAAAAATTAATCTTATTTCTTGGGCTTCCCTGGTGGCGCAGTGGTTAGGAGTCCGCCTGCCGATGCAGGGGACGCGGGTTTGTGCCCCGGTCCGGGAGGATCCCACGTGCCGTGGAGCGGCTGGGCCCGTGAGCCATGGACGCTGGTCCTGTGCGTTTGGAGCCCGTGCTTCGCAGCGGGAGAGGCCACAACAGTGAGAGGCCCGCATACCACAAAAATAAATAAATAAATAAAATTAATCTTATTTCTAGATTCAAACAGTGACAAACTACAACTTAAATTGTTTGGGTATTAACATATACAAGCCATTTAAAAAATTATACAACTATATTGAGGTAAGAAAGATACTTATATAGAAGCAGGTTACAGGAACTGCATCCTAGTATAATGAAAAGGTAGTAAATAGGAAATCTGAAAACCAAAATTAGAGTCCTCACTTTACTACTTACAAGTTGTGTAATCTTGGGAAAATCATGCCTACTTTCCATTTCACCATCTATAAAATAGAAATAATGCTTTGCAGAATTATTATGAGGATTAAATTAATATAAAAGAAATTATGTCCAAAGGACTGGCAATAGGGTGAAGTTAGTATGTAGATTTACTACACTTCCACTTAACGTTCCAACTGGATGCTTTATATAATTTGACAGAATTGTGATAAATAATTTAGGAAAATAAGGATTTGTCTTTTTAACTTGGGGAAAAAAGGGAGTTTTGCACTTCAGATTGTTAAAACATGCTGTTAAGCATCTTTTCTAAGTACACTATGGTATTGAGTAGAAAGTTTAAGACTAATAAACCAATTGGAAAGAAATATATAATAACTGCTGGTGGAAAGATTAGCTGGATGTAAGTAAAAAAAAGAAATTAGATCCACTTCACACATAACAGCTTGTTCCAGATTAAGATATTCAGTATAAAGGTAAAAATAAAAAGACTACAATTCTCATCCCAATAATTTTGCAAAGGAAACTTTATGGCAAAGAAAAATAGTGACAAGGTAGATGAGATCAACTAAGAAAAATGAAAAATGTATACTAAATAGAAAGAAGACAAAAGAAGAAATGGGGTAAAAGCCACTTGCATTGCACAAGGATAAAGTACTCAGTATTTTTTAAAAGGTAAATGCAAATCCATAGGACTTTGTGCTCTTTACTAGTCAAGTTTATAAAAGAATTGAGTTGAAACGAGAAGATAGAAATAAAATAGTATTTAGATTTACTAATATTAAAAATGCAAGCTAGAGCAACTTTGACTTAGTTCATGCAATTATATTAGCAAAAATTTTTAATTGCATGTATCCTCATACCAGTAGCATTATTATATTAATGTAGTTTTTTTGAAGAACTATTTAGAAGAATATAATAAGAACTCTATAACCAATCTGTCTTTTGATAGCTCTAACTCACTCTGAGTAGCATATGCCCAGAAAAATATTTTAAAAGAAAAAAAAGTCTATTTGTATAAAGATATTTCTAGTGATTGCATTCATTTGAGTTTTAAGAAAAGCCCAGTAATTGGGAACTGGATAAGTAAATTTTCATGTATTGCTATTGCTATCATAGACTGTTATATAGCCATTAAATAGTATTGATATATGTAAAACCATATGGGAAAATGTTTAAATGAGACTTGAAAGTGTTAAAACCCAAATTATTACATTTACTGATTGTGTAAAAATTTAGGTCTATACATTGGAAAGAATCCGAAGAGAACATTGTAATTAGTTTAACATTAAGAGGTTCTTTTTTCTATAAAATACTGATGTGTGAAATAAAAAATAAAAGATTAATTGGTAAAATGGTTTACTGAATTGGTGAGAAAATTATTGATTTCTAAACTTCTAAATTTCTCCCTTAAATTAAAAAATATATTTAAGTGTTAGTGTCAAAAGATAATCTCCAAAAACATGGACAGAAAGTTTTCCGACTCTTGGTGGGAAGGAATTCTTGGTCAAGATGGATTTTGTATCTTTTCTCAGTTGCCCAACATTAAGAAATATGGTATATTGTGATGATAGGTAGGTCGGTAGATAGATAGATAGATAAGTTTTTAAATGGGAATCTCAGAGCCAGAGGTAGAAATAATAGAAATGATACTAATGCATTCCAGGACATCAGCATGAAGACATTATATACTAAAGTATGGCCCCTAATCCAAGAACATACTTCATTTTGGAGTCTTGGAGGCCAGGGAAATGAAAGTTGGGTTTGGATTGGTGGAAGTGGCCAAGCCTGTGTCTGAGGAGTGCTTTCAGGGAGACCGGTGTTAAGGACAGATCTCAGGGGACTGAGGATGCTGGCAGGCCCTTTCTTGTTAGTCTGAGACATCCAAATCAAGTTGATTTAATTCAACAAACATCAGTTGAACATCAACTGTGGGTTATGAATTTGCATTATTCTAGGGATTAGAAATAGAAATA
Organism: Lipotes vexillifer; assembly: GCF_000442215.2. Taxonomy (NCBI): domain Eukaryota; kingdom Metazoa; phylum Chordata; class Mammalia; order Artiodactyla; family Lipotidae; genus Lipotes; species Lipotes vexillifer. The sequence goes on along the minus strand of NW_006789458.1, from coordinate 1,019,601 downwards.
TAAATGACAGATCCTCTAGAGGATGTATGTTTTGTTTTATCTTTATGAGAACTTAAGGTGTTTTCTATCCATCATGCTCCACATCATAACCACCTCCTTCCCCCGCCCCCCCCCCCCCCCCCCCACCAGCCCCAGCCACTCTGACCTCCTAAGACTTCCATGGGATTCTCTGGCCTTTGCACCTGCTGTTCCCTCTGCCTGGAACAGCTACTCTCCCCACACCAAAACAAAAGAAAAACAAAAGAGAAATCTGATTTGTGGTGCATGACATTCCTTTAAAGGAATACCAAGACCTTTTATTATGCAGTTGCAAACAAGTAGCTTAATAAAAGTTAAAAGGTAGATCAGTTAATACTTTCTGAAATCTATTTCAGCTAACATTCCATTAATTAAGAAGTTTCTGACAATCAGAAGCTTTCTGTCTTGCCTGTGGGAAGGAGTGAAGAGAAGGTACAAGATTGGGTCCCAGAAGCCCAAAGCATTGAGAGCTCAGGGAATAGAAGTATAAAGAAATCAGAATGAGAGAAGCAGATCATAAAGTTTCAAAACAAAAAATTCTAATTAGGATTAGATTAGGTTTACCTACCTTTGTCTTGGCAGGACAGATAGAAGTCATGCTTTTATTGGGTTGAGGTAGTTGCTTCCTCTTTGAAGATTTATAAATTTTTATTTCAGTATTTTTACTCTCATAAAGAGGCATTGTTTTCCAGTATAGTTCTTACCCTTTTAACCAACAACCAAATGTATTCACATTTCTGAATCAGGGGACACAATACCTCCAGCTGTATGTAAGCCATGAACAAAGATGCTGAATGATTCAACTGAAAGAATTTGACTCTAACATGAATATTTTGACAGCAGTTCTGCTACAGCATTTGTAGGATTTTTTTCTCCTGGCAACTACGTTTTTTTTATATGACCCTCAAGACAACTACATAAGGTAAGAAAGGGCAGGTATTTATATCCATTTTACAGATAAGACGGTGAAATTAAGTGATTTGCCTGGACTCTCTCCTAGTAAGTATTCAGATCCATTAATTAGAATTGAAATGTAACTTCTGCCTTACCTTCATCTCAAGATGGTTATTTATTGCATGTAAGAGTGCACAGCACATAAATCACTATTTTAAAAGTGGTTGCTTCTAGAATTTGAGAGTACTTTTTTTTCAACAAATAAATCATCCTATAAATTAAAATTTGTATAGTTCAAGTGGGCTGACTAGAATTGCAAGAAGGAGAAGGGAGTTTAAGCTCACACCTGAAATCAAACTTTCTCCTGGTTTTTATGTCAAGAGTTTCATTTCTATAATACAGTACTTTTATTAGTTCCTGTTGGTGTCCTATAATTTTGACATTTGCTTGTTGCTAAATATATATTTAACCCTTAATACACTCTGAACAACATGAATGAAGGTATAGACATCATCAGAGGAAAAGGAATGACTTTGGATTCGGAGGTGTAGGGTTGACAAAGTAGGAAGATAAATACCTTTTTGTAGTTCAATCAGAAGGAAAACATATTTAGGCATTTTATAAGTTTTAAAGAAAAAGGAATCCTAGGGGATACCAGTGCAGTAGGATTAAGGCCAATTCTTTTGATTATAGGTCATATAATTAAAGCCCTTGAGCACCCAGTTCCTGTTTGAGACTTTTATTTGTTCATTTATTTATTCATCTCATATTTAAAAATGACAAATATTATGAATCAGTATGGATAAGTTAATTTTACTTCATGATAAGTTAATTTCATTATATGTGTAATTTATAGTTAAAGTTTTTGTACCAATTTCAGTATTGCCCATTATAAAGAAGAAATTTGGGGGAATGGACTGCTCAGGAAGAGCAGGGAATCTTGTTTTTAGGCAATTAACAGTTGTTAAGTTCCTAAATGATTTAAGTGAATTATTAAAGAGAAATGAGCTGTATGTCCTTCTGTTCCTTTAACAATTCCATTTTATGACTGCATATAACATTATTTGTAGTGCCCTCTGTTGTTGAAACATAAATACCAACCAGGTGTTTACTAAAAGGAAAAAGCAAAAGACGAGAATTGCACCGGAAATAGTTTTTCGTGAGATTGTAATCTCCTTTAAAACAAACTCTGTGTGTGCTGTACCTCTGTATTCCCTACAGTGTCTTGCACTTCTTAGGCATCCAGAAAAAGATTTGCTAAATGTAAGATGAACTAGCAGTTTCCAGCACCCTTTTTCTTCCTTCTAGGTTCCAACTGATGAACAGAGTACAGAGGAACAATCTGGGAAAATGTATCAAAATTATAGTGCTGGGTCTTTGTATTATTACTACAGGTAATTAGTTTTAGGATAAACCTATGTGAGTGAATGAAACTACTTAAAAAAAGGGAACATTTAAATCTATGAAATGTTTCATCTAGTCATTTTACCAATTTTCTTCCATCAAGGCAGTGGTTCTCAAACCAGGGTGATTTTGCCCTTCAGGGGACATTTGACGATGTCTGGAGACATTTTTGGTTGTCAAAACTGGGAATGGACTGCTGCTGGAATCTAGTGGGTAGAGGGCAGGAGTTCTGCTAAACATCCTATGATGCACAAGACAGCATCCCCACAAGAAAGAATTATCCAGCCCAAAATGTCCATAGTGCCAAGTTGGAGAAGCTGCATTAGAGTAAAAGTTTTGAATATTTATAATGACTCTGCTTTCTTTTATGCTCCGCACTTTTACCTTTCTTCCTCAACATATTCTGACTCCCTCAGTGCTTCTTCAACAGGGTCACTGTTTGTAGATACTGCTGTCTGCTGCTTCTGTACATAACACCTCCCCACTCCTTTATCTCCTTTCCCTCACAAATTAGCAATGGCTTCCTTCTGAAGGTTTATGATAAACTTCAAAACAAAATTCAGAGATTTAGTGAATATTTCTCATCCTGCCCCAATTGTCAGGTACAGACTAGAGATTTTGTGGGGTTTTAAAAAAATCATTCATCTCATTCAAAAATAGAATAACTCTGCAAAGCAGTTATATAAATGAAACTGATATTTTTATATTGTTTTAGTGTTTTTTTGTCATGTTCTCTTATCTTTTTAGGTATCTTTCTATACACTGCAAACAACTACCTCAATATCAATGTATAAATATTTTGACATACTTTTTTTTGGAGGGGTATTATTTACTTGACAAGCTATGGGCAAATTAATCAAATTACATGTATATGACAATATCCTATGAGTTTCAGAGAAGCCAATACAAGACTAAATAAACCATCCATAATTGAATTATGTTCACATTTACACTCGCTAATTGTCCACCAAGCAATGAAATAGTGCAGTAGCTTGACATTTTATAGACGGGGGTTAACTAGAAAATACCTATAAAATGGAATGAGTAAGGGAATGAGTCAGTATTCTTAATGTAGATAAGAATCTTAAGTAGATTACTCCGCAAAATGAAACATAGGATTTGATACAATGCAACATTTATCGAGCACTGTGCCTCAGTTTCTGTGCTAGAGTCTGGGTACAGAGAATAATTGTATGTAACACTGAGCACTTACCGTATGCCAAACACTGCTCTGAGTGCTTGCTGTATTTACCTTATTTAATCCTCATAACAGCCCAATTGGGTAGGTGCACTTATTATACCCATTTTGCAGATGGGGAAACTACAAAGAAAAACTTGACCAAGATAACACAGCTGGTATGTGGTAGAACCAGGCTTCAAACCCAGGCAGTCTGACTCTATAACCCACATGCTATGATTGCAGTGTGGTGTAGTTTCTTCATAGAGATGTCATATTAATTCCAGGAACAAGTAATTACTTATGTGCCAGGAACTGTCCTGATTTCTTTATATATATATATATATATATATATATATATATATATATAATCTCAATTTTTAAAATAACCCTGTGAGGTAGGTATTGTTTCCATGTGTAGATGAGAAATAAGACTCAGTAACTTTCCCAAAGTTATAAAATTGGTAAGTAGTAGAACTCCCAATCCATTGGGGCTGACATTGATGCACAATTAACCACTATATTAACCAGGCTATGATCATTTCTGTGATATAGGTATAAATAAACTTTAATGGATGCACAGAGAAGTTATTTTAAGTCTGGCTAGGGAAATCTGGGAGGGCTTCATGAAAGAAAAGGCCTGGGCCCTGAAGGTTGAAATGAATTTCTACAGACTGATATGAAGAACAACATTCCATATACGGACAACAGCAGAAACAGAGGTATGGGGTCATCCAGGACAACTGTCTGATAGCTAGAGCATGGAGTGCACTGAACTAGAGTGGAGAGGTGGGACATGTGGGAAAGGGTCCAGGGTATCAGTGTCATAAAGACCATGAGACTTCTATTCAGTGTATAGTGAGGAGCTGTTGAAGGTTTTTCTAGATCAAGCTTATGTTTAAAAAGGTTAGTCTGGTGTAGTGAGGAGGGAGGCCGGAAAGAAGGTGCAGAGACTGGATGCAAATGAGAATGGTAATGAGAAAATGAGTGGTAATGAGAAAAAATATGATACGGCTTGGGTGGGCTGGGAGATGGAAATGAAACAGGCAGAGAAAAATTTGGAGATAGAAACCTAGAAAATGACTGTATGTTATGGATAAGGTAGAGAAAGGAAATGAAAATGATTAAAACATCACCTTAGGTACTTAAATGAGTGTAATAGGTTTTAACCAAGATTGGGAACAGGTTTTGAAGAAAAGCAAATGGGTTTGGTTCTGGTCATACAAGGTGATCAGGAGATGGTTCTGGAAGGTCTCAGAGGGTTGTATGCTAAACAGTTTTGACTTTGTCCTAGTGTAGCCCCACTTAATGTATTCAACAAGGAAATGGGTTGTATTTGGATGTATAACCCTGGTGTCTGCGTGGAGGACAAATCCAAGAGAGGCAAGAATGTAGAAAGGAGACCAGACAGAAGGCTATTAAAATGGTTTGTCAAGAGGTGATGAGGGTCTGAATTGGGACAATAGTACTTAGGACAAAGGAAAGATTTGAGAACTACTGAGGAGATTAAATCCGCTGAGTTAGTGATTGATTGAATGTGAGTGCCACAAGAAAGGAAGAGAAATCAGGAAACAACAGAGAAAGAGCTAGTAGATAGAGACCTGTTATGAATGCAAATATGGTACCCTGCCCATTTTGATGCAGTAACTGACCCCCTGGATTGTCCTGGATTAGGAAAATTTCCTTCTAGGATTCCTAGATATACACTCTTTTTTTCCTCCTGGAGTTGTTAAGCCTCAAGGATATAAATCAGAGGTTGCCAGTACTTTGATTACCAGAGAGTCAGTCTGAAACTTAGGCCAAATAGAGAGCAACCAAACCAGTGATGGGAGGAGAGAGACACAGCCCTGATGACATATTTCAGGTCCCTAACTTATGTGGCTCACATTATATTTCTACTGGAAATACAAAACTGGCATAGAAATAGGAGATGAGGTAGGAGAGGGGTTATTGAAGCCAAGGGGAATTACAAAAAGAGCCTGTTCTAAACTGTTGATATTGGAAATGTTTTCGCAATTGATTGATTTATCAATTGATGAAATTATAGAGCAATGGTTTTAAACTGAAGAGTTCTTATGAGTCAAATGGGAATGTCTTTAAAGTACAGGTTACCAGGTCCCCCTCCTGCATTCTGGGTCAGGATGTATACAGAGGGCAATTGCAGGTGATTATTGCATGCGTGGTGGGTTGTCATGCATCATGTCATAAGTAAAAAGTAATAAAGCAAGTATTTGATGGTATGGTAGTTGGTATTTAGTTTATCTTCTGGTGGGTATTTTAGAGAGTTGTACTGAAAGCATTAAAATTTTATACACCTTCTCACCTAACAATTTTATTGCCAAGAATTTATCCTAAGGAGGTAATCATGGATGTTTGTAAATATATAGCTAATGGATTGTAATATCCATGGCTAACACTTATTAAATGTATACAATATTCCAGGTACTGTTATAACTGCTTTATGCATATTAATTAACTCAATCTTCATCCCGACTCTGCAAGGTAGTTAGATAATATACTATTACCCCATTTTACAGTTAAATAAATTAATGTACCAGTAGATTAACTTTTTCAAGGTCACATAAAAGTGGAGGATATGGAACCTGAACTTAGCACCCTATGTTATACTTACTGTCTCTCTTCATAGCACTGTTAGAAGAGTGAAAAATTGCAAATAATCCAAAGATCCAGTGTGACATCTGAGGGAGCACATGTTCCAGAAATCAACATACCATTGAGCAAACCATTCAGGACCCAGACCCTGGAAACATGCTTTACCTCCTCCTGACCCCACAAAAGATGATCAGAACAAACCCTGTCATACCTCACATCCCTGCTGAGGTCAGTCTTTGCCAAAAGGGAAAGCTCTTCATCGGCCATGACTGCACTCTCTTGATATGGTGCAGTCCTGAGCTCCCACCATGTGTGCTCAGAGCGTCCTCTCACAAGCAGTAAACTCTCCTATATCTTCAACATCTTCTCAACATTTTCTCTACCTCCTTTCTTTCCCTTAATCCTGGCTGCCCCCAAGGACTCTGATTTCCCACCTCCAGGCAGAAGCTGTTTTTTTTTTCAGATGGTGAGCTGAAGTTTCAACAACAGACCATGAGAGAAACTGAAATAGAGTTTAGCACTCACAGTCCTGGAGGAAGGACGTGGCACACCTCAAGGGGTCACACAGGGAGGTAAAGGCAGAGTACAGAAAAAAAGAGGCAGGACCTGGGATGCATTATGGTCCATGGGTTGAGTGCTTTGGTGTTGGTGGACTAAAGATGGATTGATCAATTCAAGCCAAAAATAACAGGGTTTTGTTAAGTTCCACAGGGGCTTATCTAAGGGGTACATAGCAGGAAGGCCCTGGGAAGCAGGTGATAATCAGGGCTGTTGGGGAGTCACATCAGGAACTTATGTTTGCTTGTGACTCTGCGGGCTGCTATCAGGGGCTTGTGCTTGAATGAGGGGTTAGTGTTAGTTTAAAGTCCTCCAGGCCTCTTGGCCAAATAAAATAGATGTTGAGGCAGTAATACCATGGAGTAGCTTAGCTAAACTCTCAATACACTGCATATACCCCAGAACCACGTAGTTGAGTAAATGCCCCATTGAGTATCACTGCTGCTTCCAAAGCACTACTCCCTACTTTTCCTGTAAAACTCTTTGCTCCATCAACACTCACCCCACAGTGAGGTCACAAACTTGAACTCATGCTATCACAAGAAGTACAGGGCATATAGAGCTTATATGGCTCTTGCCTGTCTCATTTGCAGTCTTCTTTCTCCCTCCTGGATAATTCCCATCAGTTTACAGTCTAGCCACTACCTCCAGTTGTCCCTTGACTCATGGTTGTCCCTTTCTATTCTTTGTTTAAAGAGCCTATCTTCTGAATGTCTGCTACTTGCTACCTCCATATCCCCAATGAAATTTTTTGTTTTGTAAATTATTTAAAAGCTTTTAAATATATAAAAGTGCAAAGGATAATATAATACATGTCTGTGTACCACCCAAAGTGAGCAGAGGTTAATATTTCTATATTTATTTTAATCTATCTTTAAAGAATTGAAATATTACAGATAAAATTCACATCTATGTATTTCCTCTCTCTAGTCCATTCTACCTCTTCCCTTCCAGAGGTCACTGCAGACATGAATTTAATGTGAATCCAAGCAATGCTTCGACCCTTTTGCTCATGATATATTTACCCATTTCCCCCTTTTGATGGATGTTGGGTTAGTTCCTATAATATGATAATGCCTCAAAGTATATCCTCGTATATATCTCTTCCTATCCAATGTACAAGAGTTTCTCTAGGGCTGTGCTGTCCAATATGGTAACAACCAGCCACATGCCTCTTGGGCACTAGATATGTAACTAGTCTACATTGAGATGTAAAATGCACACTGTATTTTAAAGACTTAGTATCAAAAAAATTATATAAAATATTTCACTCATAATTTTATGTTTATTATAAGTTGAAATAATATTTTAAAGATGTTAGGTTAAATAAAATATATTATTAAAATTAGTCTATCTGTTTCTTTTTACCTTTTAAAGTGTGTCTACTAAAAAAATTTAAATAACATATATGGCTCACATTACATTTCTACTGAACAGTACTATTCTAGAGTATATAAGTAAACCTAGAATTCTTGGGCCTGGTAAATGCTGGATAAGTTTTCAAATTGATTTTTTCAGTATCCTCAGTCTCACTCCTTTATATAAAGCCCTTCCATTTCCCCCAGTCTTGGTGATCTTTCCTCTCTCTGAGCTCCTACAGCACTTAGGTTTGTATGTCTCATTTGATAGTTCAAATACAAATTTTGTATTTTAGTTTGTCTTTTTATGTTGCCTTTTCCCTTTTACATCAGGGGTCCCTGTATCTTGGGACTTTCCTTCCCCAGCACTAAGCTCAGGGCCCTACATATTAGAGTCACTTAAATACTTCAGGAAGGTTTAGAGAGTCCTGTCATGGTCTACTTTAAGTTGTGATTTGTCCTGGATCAGTTATATCTTATTTACCTAGAATATGCCTTGAGTTTCTTGTGCATCCAGGCTTCACTTTGCTCTCCATAATATGAGAAAATTCCTTAGGAAGTAACATTAGTCTTCAGGCTGATGAAACTGCTGATATCTCCCCAACAAGCTTCTCACTTACTAGTGGGTTCTGGAGTTTGGATAACTAGGCCAGCGAGAACCTCACATGTACAAGGCCAATAAAGCTCCCTATTCAAATGACACCACCTTCAGACATTTTCTGACATACTACATCTGGTTCAATAAAACATGGCATTACTATAGCTAATTGGAATATAAGAAGCAGCAGAATTGCAAAAGTCAAGGGAATAGGTAGAGAAGAATAAAACTAGAAATGAGTAAAATATTATGAATATTAGATCTGTCGATAAAAACTTGACAAGATTCCCCTTCCTCAGAGCTGGAGCTTTGTGCATGACATAGCCTTTGGTGTCCCTGTGGAATACTGTTTTGTGAAATGTTAATTCAAAGGAATAGTTATGTTCAGTTTCTCTTAGGTGGGAGCAATTTACAAATTGCCCTGAGCAGCAGGTAGGAATAAAGGCAAGCAAATTTTAGAGCCCAGAAAGACACTACTGGGAACCTAAGGGATGTGGGAGTGTTGATGTAGAAAGATAGCTAAAGAATAAGAGACTGCAAACATAAAAGGCACGACAACAGCAGTTGAAGGGTACATGCTATTTTCCTGCCTGGGGTGATCCTCAGTTATATCTGAAAAAGCATACATTATACTGGTCTCTCTGCTGTGGGCATGAGCCATATCTCATTATTCTATATTTCTTAAAGATGTAGAAGAATTCTTAGGATGAAATATACCTGATAATAATAATAATAGTAAATAAATCAAAAGACAGATAAGCAAAAATATATAACATAAGAAAAGAATGCTGGAGAGGGTGTGGAGAAAAGGGAACCCTCTTGAACTGTTGGTGGGAATGTAAATTGATACAGCCACTACAGAGAACAGTATGGAGGTTCCTTAAAAAGCTAAAAGTAGAACTACCATGCGACCCAGCAATCCCACTACTGGGCATATACCCTCAGAAAACCATAATTCAAAAAGAGTCATGTACCACAATGTTCGTTGCAGCTCTGTTTACAATAGCCAGGACATGGAAGCAACCTAAGTGTCCATCAACAGATGAATGGATAAAGAAGATGTGGCACATATATACAATGGAATATTACTCAGCCATAAAAAGAAATGGAATTGAGTTATTTGTAGTGAGGTGGATGGACATAGAGTCTGTCATATAGAGTGAAGTAAGAAAGAGAAAAACAAATACCATATGCTAACACATATATATGGAAACTAAAAAAGAAAAAAATGGTCACGAAGAACCTAGGGGCAGGACGGGAATAAAGACCTACTAGAGAATGGACTTGACACAGGGAGGGGGAAGGGTAAGCTGTGACAAAGTGAGAGAGTGGCACGTACATATACACACTACCAAATGTAAAACTGATAGCTAGTGGGAAGCAGCCACATAGCACAGGGAGATCAGCTCGGTGCTTTGTGACCACCTAGAAGGGTGGGATAGGGAGGGTGGGAGGGAGGGAGATGCAAGAGGGAAGAGAGATGGGGATATATGTATATGTATAGCTGATTCACTTTGTTATAAAGCAGAAACTAACATACCATTGTAAAGCAATTATACTCCAATAAAGATGTTAAAAAAAAAAGAAGAAAACTTTAAACTGCTGAAACCATATGATACATGTGAAAATCTCCTCATTGAAGAGAATCATTCCATAGAACACTAAAGTCTGTGGATATATTTCCAATCCTGTGCTATTGGCCGGACAAAGAGACAGATGGTGATGCTGTTTGTCTGCTGCAATGGATGGAGGTCATGATGGGAAGACTTCAGGGGCTGAAGAAGAAATGGGTAGCCTGCAAGGTCGGTGTCAAAGGGATGAGAAGGCCATCCCTCCATGCTGACTGACGTGGGTGCAGATGACGCAATCGAAAGAGCACTGCACTGCATATCTTGGTATGGGACTGAAATTGGAGAAGTCAGAGACTTCCCCAGTGGTTTCTGGTGTTTCTCCATTGGTCATTGAGCCTGTGGAGGAAAACCTGGAAAATGAGATAATAGCCATATAGGCAGTATATTAAAGGAGATTTGATTTTAATCTAGATCAACCATTCCTGAAGTCGGAATCATCAGGGCAGTCTCTTAAACATGCAAATTCTCAGGTTCTGTCCCAGGCCTACTAAAACAGAATCTTCAAGGGCAGAGCCTCGGAATTGGCATTTTAAATAGTCTCCCGAGGAAATTCATTTGTAGCTATTTCAAAAGCTGGCATTTGGAATCACTATTCCTACCAAGGGAGAGAGACCTGCTGGCTCAGATCTAGAGGGTTTTAAATTGAACGTCAAGGGGGAGTTATATCCATGTGACCCCAATTTGACAATGTGGGGGAGAAGCTTGAAGCAGTGGAATCAGAATGGACCCTGCTCTAACACCCACTAGCTTTGCTTTGTGGCCTTAGGCAAAATACTTCATATTTGTAAATCTTGCCTTTCCCACCTCCAATTTTTCTTTAGCTCTTCTTTGCTTGACATTCTCAGCTCAGGATAACTAAGACTTTCATGATATTTTCTTGTCTATCCAAATTGTCCCACACTAGTCAAGCTCAAGACGGGCTTTACTGTACATGCTACCACCTCACAAATGTGTATTTTAAACTTCAAGCATTTTGTCCCAGCACTGTACTGCCCAGGATATAGCAATTATGTTTTTCCTCAACACATTCTGACAAGCTTCCTATCTTCTTTTCCCATTCTCCTTTTATGGTCCTGTGGTATCTCATATCACATTATTTAGTCGACTAGTTACTTGCACACACACACACAAACACACACATACATAATTATAATAGTGCGCTATATTCATTCTTGAGAGAAAAGGGACACTGGCTGTATTTTAATACTTTCCACCTGACTTAAAAGGGAACCAGTGTGTTACCACCTGCTCTAAAACCTAAATTCTGAGCTCCTTTGAGAGCTTTGTAAATTATAAATGACTAAATTAAGATTTAATTTTGTACCTCTGAGATGTCCTCATATTATTAATTTGCTCTTCCAAGGTATCTCAGATTTTCTTCACTTGGTGCCAGGTTAGTAATCCAGGAAGGAACACTTAGAAATTAGAATTGTCATTGCAGACATGCGGTCACGTGGCTATCCCATAATGTATTCATGAGTTGCATTTTTTTCATAGAGTTACAAAGACCTCAAGCTTCTCTTCATCACAACCAACTTGCTTTATCAGATCTTTCCAGGGAGAATCCAAATGGAGCTCTGGACTAGCAGTCAGAAGACCTGGGTTCTCCTCCAAGCAAAACTTTACTAATCTTGTGACCTTAGGCTACTCACTAATCTCAGCCCCTTTTCCCCACACTCTTATTCAGTGGTGATAATGAGCCTTTTCTGCTTCACATGTCTATGAAGATATGATGAGAAAAATATATGCAATGTACTTTGAAAAATATAAAATACCATATGAAATAAGGTGTAACAATTTATTATTGGGTTTGGAGAACAAGAGATGGCAAATCTAATGAGAATACCATTTGACTTCCCATCATCCATAAAAATGAATATTTTACAGGGTCTTTTTAATAGTCAAAAATTAAATTGTGCTAAGTGTCAAATAGTGTTTCAAGCTGAAAAGGGAATCCGGGGCTTCCCTGGTGGCGCAGTGGTTGAGAGTCCACCTGCCGATGCAGGTGACACGGTCCGGGGAGATCCCACATGCCGCAGAGCGGCTGGACCTGTGAGCCATGGCCGCTGAGCCTGCGCGTCTGGAGCCTTTTGCTCTGCAACGGGAGAGACCACAACAGTGAGAGGCCCGCGTACTGCAAAAAAAAAAAAAAAAAAAAAACTCACTAATCTCAGCCCCTTTTCCCCACACTCTTATTCAGTGGTGATAATGAGCCTTTTCTGCTTCACATGTCTATGAAGATATGATGAGAAAAATATATGCAATGTACTTTGAAAAATATAAAATACCATATGAAATAAGGTGTAACAATTTATTATTGGGTTTGGAGAACAAGAGATGGCAAATCTAATGAGAATACCATTTGACTTCCCATCATCCATAAAAATGAATATTTTACAGGGTCTTTTTAATAGTCAAAAATTAAATTGTGCTAAGTGTCAAATAGTGTTTCAAGCTGAAAAGGGAATCCGGGGCTTCCCTGGTGGCGCAGTGGTTGAGAGTCCACCTGCCGATGCAGGTGACACGGTCCGGGGAGATCCCACATGCCGCAGAGCGGCTGGACCTGTGAGCCATGGCCGCTGAGCCTGCGCGTCTGGAGCCTTTTGCTCTGCAACGGGAGAGACCACAACAGTGAGAGGCCCGCGTACTGCAAAAAAAAAAAAAAAAAAAAAAAAAAAAGGGAATCCCTTAGGGAAAAGTGCAGGAAGTTGGCTTGTTTTATTTCTCCTAACTTATATGTTGCTACTTTCCATTAGGAACATTTTTCCTTTTCATTGAAATTGGACTGTGGCTATTTCTAAGCATAGGTGACAACTTTAGTGTTTGGTTATTTTACAGGGGTGACCATGTTTGCTCCAGGATTTTATTCTTTATTTGAGAAGAAACATGGTATACTTAACTTTTATCATCAATAAATATATGATAATACCTTGGTAACTATTCCAGGTGCCAAGGAAGATGTCAGGATACAAAAGACATGTTCCCTACCTACCAACACCTAAGGGTGTTGATAACTTGATTGCAGACTTGGGTATATATTGAATTGTACCAAAATATAGTAGGTAATAAACAGCAGTCATGAAGGTATAGTCTGTTTGTGTTGTGTATGAGCAGAGTGTAGCATGCACTAAGGAAGTTAGAAACGGTGAAAGAGAAAGTTGACCAGATAGTGGAAGCAATATGCAGAGTTCCTTGAAAGCAGAATGTTAAGCAAAGGGAGCTTTGCAGATCATTATGCTACAGAGAACCTTAAGATGATTATCTTAGCACAAGTTTCCCAAAATAATGCCTAAGGCAAAGCATAAGGACTAATGATTTATTGGGGATATATTCCCAGGGTCTCAAGAATGAGAGAATAGAGGAAGAGACATGGAAGAAAGGCAGTCAATATGAAAAGATACAATGCCAAGCTGGCCACAGCTTCACAAAAAGAGCTGATTGCTTCATCTTGCAGGACATCTTTGGAGAGGCTGTATGAAACCCATGGAGTCAGAGGAGAGTGCAAGCAATTTAATTTCAGTCCTTCCTGTCTCCTGACTCATATTCATCCAAGTCTGCTCCATTATGTGTTAATGTCCCCTTGCTTCTGGGTTGGGTTAGCTGCATCCAGGCAGCAGCTAGGGAAGCCAGAGTCTCTGTGGGTCCAGTCCAGTGAGGGCAAAGGTACAAGTTGGTACTGCAAGTAGGTCTATGGTGGTTACAGCAGTAGGAGCTGTAGCTTGGTGACTGTAGTCATGGAACCACCATTGCTTTAAAGCAAGGCAAATGTTCAAGGCCCATGGTTAAGATAGGGACTTGTGAGCCGGGTCAAGGAGATGTAGGATGGCACATAAACTGAGTCCAGTCTCAAACTGGTATTTGGTGCATGAGAGGATGAAAGAGGTCAGGCAAAGAAAAAAAATCAATGAGGAAATCGGTCAGAACAATCACCTGTGGGATGTGAGCCTGCACTAGAATAATGGGAGTGGTATGAAGCACAGAGATGAATATAGAAATATTTCAGAAGAAAAGCCTTCTGTTGGTGTTAAATGAAAATATGAGATAGGGGAAATACAAGAGTGAAAATTAAGCAAGTAAACATGTTCCTAAAGTGGGTCAGAGCCAAGGTCCTGCGAGCAGAACATTCTCTGTTACAGTTTTCTTGAGTACATTGTGGTGAATTATCATAAGATCTAGAATGCTGTGTTCAAGGAGTAATTTTGATTGAGTGGTTAAAGCTAAGTGTATGCCTCCCATTTTACCTGTGGTACCATACTCATTCTACAAGTGCAGTTGAATTAGGATTAAATGCACAACTGAGATATCAGAATATATCAGTGTTTCCATCTGTTTTCCAGACTTTTGTCCCACTGTTGCTTGTGTTTGTCACTCTTCTGAATCTTAAGTAATATGACAGAGAAGTTACTATATATTCAAACTGTCCTTTCTCACTGGACTTGTAGACTGGTCACAATGGACATTTGTTGAGTCCCTTAGTGTAGTAATTATCCCATTTCCTCCATTGTGAGCTATCTTATTCAATGTCCTCCCCTGACAAGCAGGAACATAAGCATGGAGTAAGTTCTAATGATGCCCTATCCAAAGATAGGGCACTCCTTTCCTTTGGTTATGGTGCATGGAGTTAAACAGTTACCAGGGGGGAGAAAAAAACAAACCTTAAATTCAAATAACAGGCAAAGGAAACAGTCTAAAATTACGTTATCTGTCCAAATGGGGCTGTAGGAAAACAAGGAGCCAAGTTTGAAGCCAGAGAGGTCAGAGGCCGAGAAATGATGATATTGAATGAATCAAAGACTGCAGGGTGGAGATGAGCCTGGAATGATTTCCAGGCTACTATGCAGATGCCCAAGGTAGCCCAGGAGGAGGGGGACACACACACAGACAGTCCGCTGTGTTTTACCACCTGCGTCAACAACTATTTCCCCCTGCCTCCCCTATTTAAAAAAATCACTAGATTTAATGGGGAAAAAAATGCACTCCCTTTTTCAATATATACGAAATACCACTAGTCATGAAAGGGGGAATTTACCTCCTCTGCCTGTCTGGAGTGTTGTGGCTGGACTAACAATAAGGTTGACACAAAATGAATTAACAGAAGAAAAAGAAACAAATTTAATCATTTACATAGAGGTCTGATAGAAATGAGACCAAGGAGTGGCCCAAGCAGGCAGCTTTTATGCTTTTTAGACAAAGAAACAATAAATTTGAAAGGAATTGAGAGGACAAAGTTTTGGGGTGCCCAATAAAGTGAAAAATCTAAACACAGTTTGGGCTGGGGGTAGTAAAGGGAAGAAGTAACAAGGTTTGTTTACACAGTCTTCTTGGCCTGAATTCCCTATCTCTGGTGACAAGGTATTCTTCTCCCTCTAGATGCAGAAAGCACACCTTTCACATGAGAGATTTATGTCCTGCTTTCAGGAAGACAGAGGAGATGGTTAGAGTGTTCCTCCTGTGTTGGCCATTTCTTAAGTAACTTTAGTTCAAAATAATCAATGTGTCATTGAGGCACACTTTGGGGTGGCCCTCCCTGAACCCCAACACAGTGAAGTGTTGCGTGAGTGAGAACAACTGAGACAATAATACAGACATTTAAACAGTGAGAAGCTAGTCCACAGACCACAATCTGAGACTGCCATGTTGAATCACTCTCTTCTGAGGAGTCATTGGCCCTTTTGGTGAGGGTGCTCCCAATTCTTAATGCACAGCAAGCTTTTGGTGGCTACATGGCAGTCAAAAGTAAATCTCGGTTAAGTTTCTTACCTGAAATCATAGTTTTTTATTTTGTTTTATTTTTTTGCTGTACGCGGGCCTCTCGCTGTTGTAGCCTCTTCCGTTGTGGAGCACAGGCTCTGGACGTGCAGGCTCAGTGGCCATGGCTCACGGGCCCAGCCACTCTGCGGCATGTGGTGTCTTCCTGGACCGGGGCACGAACCCATGTCTCCTGCATCGGCAGGTGGACTCTCAACCACTGCGCCACCAGGGAAGCCCATGAAATCATAATTTTTTAACCCATGGAAAGAGTTTTATGTTTTACGCTGTGCTGGGTTTCTTATGGAACTGAGTCTTTGAATACTAAACATGAAGAATAATAAATTTGTTTTTGGAACAAATAGTTGGAAAATGGCATTTCATAAAGGGAGGGAAGCAGTTATAAAGAAAGAATCATTAACTAAGGTTAATTTCTTTCTTCTTAATATAGACATCGGATAAATGCCTAAAATATGTATTCTAAAAACCAACCATCATTTTGGTGTTTCAGAGGACTGCTTTTATTGATCAAATGGAATTGCTCATTCCAATGGCTGGGAAACATTATACAATCGTCATCTCTGTTTTCCTTTAAAATTCTTCAACTAAAAAAAATGTTGAGTTTAAAAAATTACCTCTTCTGATATCAAAAGTAGACACAGTTACAGAACATATGTAGTAGGTAACAGATGGATTAAATATGCTTTCTGCAAAGCCTACTTCAATAGTATAAAATTGTTTTATAATTCTTAAAGGGAAATTAGAAGATGAGTATAGCATAGCATGGACTTTGGAAGCAGACTGATTTGAATCTCAGCTCTGTTATTTTTAACTTGTGACCATAGTAAGTTATTTTTGCCTCAGTTTCCTCATCTGCAAAATGGGGATGATAATTTCTTCGTGTCTCACAGAGTTGTGAGGATTAAATAAAATAACTAAGGTAAATTGCTTAGAACAGTGCCTGACACATAGTAAGCACTCTGTGTTAGTGGCTGAAATTATCATTGCTAATTAAATAAAAAGGGGTGGGAAATCTTATTCAACAAATAAGCAACATAAACAAGATTTCAAAGAATTGGTTACTCTCCTAAGAGAGCAAACTTTTTCAAGCATATTAAATGCACTGTTTTCCTCTAATGTTGTTCAAATACGAGTAGAAACCACCAGTTATGTAATAAAGAAGTATTTTTATTAAGCAACTTCAAATAGCTTTATGTGGACTGAAATAAACTACATCTTTGGAAACTTTTGCAAATCAATAAATGTTTTTGAATGAACAAAACTGGAATTTTTATTGCTTGGAAAAAATGTATACCCACTTAGTTTGAAAGATTTTTACCATATGATCTATAAGATTTTATCTGCCACAAGGCAGGTTTTTAAAGTTTGCCCCATTTTATAGGTAGAGAATTTGAAACACAGACCACTGAGTGATTTGTTCAAAAATCACCAGAGAATCCATGATGAAGTGCTTTATCCCCCTAATCATCTTCTCTCCCAAATCTCTCTCTCTCCAATTTCCTCTCCAGATCAACTATCCATCATTTGATTCTTCTTCATTCATTCCCACATCCAGCAAAGATTCACATCCATAAAGTTTAGGGACACTTCTCATCTCTTCTTCCTCAGTGTCACTGCATTAGTTCCGTCCCCCATCACTATGATTGTATTGCTCCAGTAGGTTTCTCAATTACCAGACTTGTCTATCGCCCTAAGCCTTTTTCCATAATGCAGTCAGAAAGAACTTTCCATAAGGAAAATCAGCAAAAGCAAAACCAAAAGAAAATAAAACAAAATTCTCTAGACTTGTACAGTGGTAGAAGAGAACAACAACATTTTAATGGCTCCTCAGAGCCCTCAGGATACATTTCAAACTCCTCGCCTGATGTTAAGGGTCTTCCTGGGAGAGTCCCTGCTCTTTCACTTCTCTCTTATTAGAACTCTTTTTCTACCATATTGAATTATTTGTAGGAACCCAAATAGTGTAAGTTCTGTCAGGTCTCCATGTGTTTACATAAACTGTTCCCTCTTCCTGGAATACAATTGACAGTCCTTTCCCCCACCCCCTCCTTATTTGCCTGGTTAAAAGGTATTCATATTCAAGATTCAGATCGTGCCTGCTTCCCAGAGAAAGGTCTCTTGAATTCTATGTATATTCCTCCTCCTACTATCACACTTGGAGCGTCTTCTTATACCGCCTTCAAGGAGCATGAGCTCCTGGAACGCATGAACTGTGTCATATTAACTTTATCTACCACATAGGAATTAACAGATCTGGGGCATGATTAAACAATACCTGTTCTAAACACTTATTCTATTTAGTGTAAACTTGCTTACCCAGAGTCTAGGTCATTGAAGCTGTTCAATGTGGACATCTAGTGGCCCAACAGGGAAAATGATTTGGTTCTCAGCCTTTGCACATATTATTAATAAACTCGTGTTTAAGCTCCAGAGTTCTACACACTCCTGTGCCTTCTGACAATTTTCAACCACTTAAAGCAATTTTGGTCCCAGATACTCAGCTATTAAATAATAATACTTTATATGCTACCACTTTACTAACTACATTTATATTCTCATTTATTACACACATGCACACACACAAACACACGATGAGATAGTGTTTTGGTAAAATTATTCCTATTTTACTAGTGAGCAAATTGAGGTTCAGAAATGTTAATTAATTTTCCCAGAGTCATGGTAATTATGTATAGAAATTGGAATTGAATCCATGACTTTGGCCTCAAAAACATTCCTCTATCATAGAATTTATCAAATTGTTTCATAATTATTTATTCCTCTGTTTATAATTTGTCTTTGTTTTTCCATTGCCTAGCACAGTGCCTGGTATATTGTGTGTGCATGATGTATGTTTGTTGATAAATGTTGTAAATAGTGAATAATCAAGTTGTATCACAAAGAACTTTACTGGACTCAAACTGATGCATGGAGTTAACATTTGAATACCTCTTTTCATGTCCATGCTTTTGTATACACTATATCCTTGGCCTTGAAATATCCTCACCCTTGTCAGCTTGATAAACTCCCTCCCATGCATCAATCAAATATTGTTTTCTCTTAAAATCTTCCCCAGTATTTCCCCTGGCAAAGAGATAAGTACTTCCTTTATTGCATTCTCCAGCTCCTCAAACACAGCTCAGTTTTAGCACTGATCACATTCTTATAATTATTTGTTTACATGTCTGTCTTCTCCTTCAGTCTAAGAGATCTTTGTCAGAATTGCAGGCAGAGGGAACAGCAATATCAAAGCAGCCAGTTTTTGTTTTGTTTTGGTTTGGGGTTTTTTTAATTTTTAATGAAATATAGTTGATTTATAATGTTGTGTTAGTATCAGGTATACAGCAAAGTGATTCGATTATACATACATTATTTTTTCAGACTTTTTTCCCTTATAGGTTATTACAAAGTATTGAGCATAGTTCCCTGTGCTATTCAGTAGGTCCTTGTTGGTTATTTTATATATAGTGGTATCTATATATTAATCCCAAACTCCTAATTTATCCCTCTCCCCCTTTCCCCTTTGGTAACCATAAGTTTGTTTTCTATGTCTGTGGGTCTATTTCTGTTTTGTATATAATTTCATTTGTATCATTTTTTTTTTTGCGGTACGCGGGCCTCTTACCGCTGCGGCCTCCCCCATTGCGGAGCACAGCCTCCGGACGCACAGGCCCAGCGGCCATGGCCCATGGGCCCAGCCGCTCCACGGCATGCAGGACCCTCCCGGACCAGGGCACGAACCCGCGTCCCCTGCATCGGCAGGCGGACCCCCAACCACTGTGCCACCAGGGAAGCCCTGTATCTTTTTTTTCAGATGCCACATATAAGTGATATCATATGATATCTGTCTGGCTTACTTCACTTAGTGTGATAATTTCTAGGTCCAGCCATGTTGCTGTAAATGGTATTATTTCATTATTTTTTATGGCTGAGTAAATATGTACCACATCTTCTTTATACATTCATCTGTCGATGGACATTTAGGTTGCTTCCTTGTCTTGGAGATTGTAAATAGTGCTGCTATGAACACTGGGGTGCATGTATCTTTTCAAATTATGTTTTTCTCCAGATATATGCCCAGGAGTGGGATTGCTGGATCATATGTTAGCTCTGCTTTTAGTTTTTTAAGGAACCTTCATACTGTTCTCCATAGTGGCTGCACCAACTTACATTCCCACCAACAGTGTAGGAGGGGTTTTTTCCTCCACATGCTCTCCAGCATTTATTATTTGTAGAATTTTTGATGACGGCCATTCTGCCTGGTGTGAGGTGATACCTCATAGTAGTAAGCAGTCTTGATAATATGACAATGAGATTAGATTTTACAGTCTGTTGTCTTCAAATTGGAGTATGCATACTGCTAGAGGAATATAAACTCTTCCCAATGGCTCTGCAAGGATAGGTTTATGAGAATCAGTTTCTAAATTCTCAGCTTCCATTTGTATTCTTTCTAGAAATCATACTTACTATCCAGGCACTCCCTTTTTCAATCATAAGTTTGTTTTCTATGTCTGTGGGTCTATTTCTGTTTTGTATATAATTTCATTTGTATCATTTTTTTTAGGCCTTTTTTCTTTCTCCCGCTTTACTCAGAAAGGCAAGCTCTTAACCTTTCTCAGATAAACTTTAACTGTGGAGTATTACCAGCAGGGGGTGTGGGAGGAAAATTCAGGATGGCAAAGGGACAATTTAAAATATTGATGAAGATCTTGATGAAGTGAATGACACTCAGGTTGTTTCCAATTATTTGTTTTAATAAAATTGAATGGTAGTTGGTAAATCACTAAAAATAATTTTTGAAAATAAACATTGATTTTTGGCACATAAATTCAGAAGAGTTTAAGTAATTCAATATAGAAACATATTCTTAAAATTAATAAAAATAGACTGTAACAAAACTTCCGTTTCCATCTGGATTTATATATGATCAAGAAATCTCTCTTTAACTTCAGAAACAAGAAAAATAGGAGGAGAATTTACCTTACATTATTTAGCATGAGTAATAATAACCCATGGATAGATATATTCTTTGCAGTGAGGGAAAGCTGTATTTATCATTTTGAGATATGTATTTGTAATATTTTCTTTTAAATATTTAACAGAATATTTTGATCAATTGTATGCTAATATAAATTGTAGTGAAAACGTAATCTATAAGACAGATTTTCTTAACACATAGAGGCTTACTATCCAGAAAATTTTAAAATCAATTTCCAAATATATTTTTGTTGAAGAAAAGAATAAGGGAAATAATTTAAAATCTTTCACCATACGAATATATTACACTGGGATAAAAATTTTAGGGGAGAAGAATATCAGAACTGGTGAACAATCATCAACTGGAAGACACTGGAACTCACCAAAAAAGATATTCCACATCCAAAGTTTCAAAGGAGAAGCCGCAGTGAGATGGTAGGAGGGGTACAATCACAATAAAATCAAATCTCATAACCACTAGGTGGGTGACTCACAAACTGAAGAACAGTTATACCACAGAAGTCCACCCACTGGAGTGAAGGTTCTGACACCCCCATCAGGCTGCCCAACCTGGGTGTCTGAAAACGGGAGGAGGACTTCCCAGAAAATCAGACTTTGAAGCCTAGTGGGATTTGATTGCAGGACTTTGACAGGACTGGGGAAAACAGAAACTCCACTCTTAGAGGGCACACACAGAGTAGTATGTGCATCAGGACCCAGGGGGAAGGATCAGTGACCCCATAGGAGACTGAGCCAGACCTACCAGCTAGTGTTGGAGGGCATCCTGTAGAAGTGGGTGGTAGCTGTGGCTAACTGCGGGGACAAGGACACTGGCAGCAGAAGTTCTGGGAAATACTCCTTGGCGTGAACCCTCCCAGAGTCGATCATTAGTCCCACCAAAGAGCCTGTAGGCTCCAGTGCTGAGTTGCCTCAGGCCATCAACCAACAGGAAGGGAACTCAGCCTCACCCATCAGCAGGCAAGTGGATTAAAGTTTTACTGAGCTCTGCCCATCAGAGCAACAACCAGCTCAACCCAACACCAGTCCCTTCCATCAGGAAGCTTGCACAAGCCTCTTAGATAACCTCATCCACCAGAGGGCAGACAGGAGAAGCAAGAAGAACTGCAATCCTGCAGCCTGTGGAACAAAAACCACATTCAAAGAAAGACAGACAAAATGAAAAGGCAGAGGACTATGTACCAGTTGAAGCAATAAGATAAAACCCCATAAAAACAGCTAAATGAAATGGAGACAGGCAACCTTCCAGAAAAAGAATTCAGAATAATGATAGTGAAGATGATCCAGGACCTCGGAAAAAGAATGGAGGCAAATATTGAGAAGATGCAAGAAATGTTTAACAAAGACCTAGAAGAATTAATGAACAAACAAACAGAGATGAACAATACAATAACTGAAATGAAAAATACGCTAGAAGGAATCAAGAGGAGAACAGCTGAGGCAGAAGAATGGATAAGTGACCTGGAAAACAGAATGGAGGGAAATCAATGCTTCAGAACAGAATAAAGAAAAAAGAATGAAAAGAAATGAAGACAGCCTAAGACCTCACATTATAGGGGTCGCAGAAGTAGAAGAGACAGAGAAAGGACCAGAGAAAATATTTGAAGAGATTATAGTCTAAAACATCCCAAACATGGAAAAGGAAATATCCATCAAAGTTCAGGAAGTGCAAAGAGTTCCAGGCAGGATAAACCCAAGGAGAAACATGCCAAGACACATAGCAATCAAACTGATAAACATTAAAGACAAAGAAAAATTATTAAAAGCAACAAGGGAAAACCGACAAATAACATACAAGGGAACACCCATAAGGTTAACAGCTGATTTCTCAGCAGAAACTCTACAAGCCAGAAGGGAGAGGAATGACATATTTAAAGAGATGAAAGGGAAGAACCTACAACCAAGATGACTCTACCTGGCAAGGATCTCATTCAGTTTCCACAGAAAAATTAAAAACTTTACAGACAAGCAAAAGCCAAGAGAATTCATCACCACCAAACCAGCTCTACAATAAATGCTAAAGGAACTTCTCTAAGTGAAAAACACAAGAGAAGGAAAAGACGTACAATAACAAACCCAGAACAATTAAGAAAATAGTAATAGGAACATACATACCAATAAATACCTTAAATGTGAATGGATTAGATGCTCCAACCAAAAGACACGGGCTTGCTGAGTGCATACAAAAATATGACCCATATATATGCTGCCTACAAAAGACCCACTTCAGACCTAGGGACACATACAGACTGAAAGTGAGGGGATGGGAAAAGATATTCCATGTAAATGCAAATCAAAAGAAAGCTGGAGTAGCAATACTCATATCAGATAAAATAGACTTTAAAATAAAGAATGTTACAAGAGACAAGGAAGGACCCTACGTAATGATAAAGGGATCAATCCAAGAAGATATAACAATTATAAATATGTATGTACCCAACATAGGAGCACCTCAATACATAAGGCAACTGCTAACAGCTATAAAAGAGGAAATCAACAGTAACACAATAAGAGTGGGAGACTTTAACACCTCACTTACACCAATGGACAGATCATCCAAACAGAAAATTAATAAGGAAACACAAACTTTAAATGACACAATAGACCAGATAGATTTAATTGATATTTATAGGACATTCCATCCGAAAACAGCAGATTACACTTTCTTCTCAGGTGCACACAGACATTCTCCAGGATAGATCACAACTTGGGTCACAAATCAAGCATCAGGAAACTTAAGAAAATTAAAATCATATCAAGCATCTTTTCTGACCACAACACTATGAGACTACATATCAATTACAGGAAAAAAATGTAAAAAAGACAAACACATGGAGGCTAAGCAATATGTCACTAAATAACCAAAAGATCACTGAAGAAATCAAAGAGGAAATCAAACAATACCTAGAAACAAATGACAATGAAAACACGATGATCCAAAACTTATGGGATGCAGCAAAAGCAGTTCTAAGAGGGAAGTTTATAGCAATACAATCTTACTGCAAGAGATAAGAAAAATCTCAAATAAAAAATCTAACCTTACACCTAAAGGAGCTAGAGAAAGAAGAACAAACAAAACCCAAAGTTAGTAGGAGGAAAGAAACCATAAAGATCAGAGCAGAAATAATGAAATAGAAACAAATAAAACAATAGCACAGATCAATAAAACCAAAGGCTGGTTCTTTGAGAAGGTAAACAAAATTGGTAAACCTTTAGCCAGACTCATCAAGAAAATGAGGGAGAGAACTCAAATCAATAAAACTAGAAATGAAAAAGGAGAAGTTACTATGGGCACCACAGAAATACAAAGCATCATAAGAGACTACTACAAGCAACTTTATGTCAGTAAAATGGACAATGAGGAAGAAATGGACAAACTCTTAGAAAGGTATATCCTTCCAACTGAACCAGGAAGAAATAGACAATATGAACAGACCAATTGCAAGTAATGAAATTGAAACTGGGATTAAAAATCTTCCAATAAACAAAAGTCCAGAACCAGATGGCTTCACAGGTGAATTCTATCAAACATTTAGAGAAGAGCTAACACCCACCCTTCTCAAACTCTTCCAAAAGATTGCAGAAGAAGGAATGCTCCCTAACACATTCTGTGAGACAACCATCACCCTGATACCAAAACCTAACAAAGATATTACAAAAAAGAAAATTACAGACCAATATCACTGATGAATATAGATGCAAAAATCCTCAACAAAATACTAGCAAACAGAATTCAACAACACATTAAAAGGCTCATACACCATGATCAGTGGGATTTAGCCAGGTATGCAAGGATTCTTCAATATACACAAATCAATCAATGTGATACACCATATTAACAAATTGAAGAATAAAAACCATATGATCATCTCAATAGATGAAGAAAAGGCTTCTGATAAAATTCAACACCCATTTATGATAAAAATTCTCCAGAAAGTGGGCATAGAGGCAACCCACCTCAACATAATAAAGGCCATATATGACAAACCCACAGCAAGCATCATTCTCAGTGGTGAAAAACTGAAAGTATTTCCTCTAAAATGAGGAAGAAGACAAGGATGTCCACTCTTGCCACTATTATTCAGTATAGTTTTGGAAGTTTTAGCCACAGCAATCAGAGAAGAAAAAGAAATAAAAGAATACAAATTGGAAAAGAAAAAGTATAACTTTCACTGTTTGCAGATGACATGATACTATATATAGATAATCCAAAAGATGCCACTATAAAACTGCTAGAGCTAATCAATGAATTTGGTAAAGTTGCAGGATACAAAATTAATGCACATAAATCCCTTTCATTCCTATACACCAATAATGAAAGCTCAGAAAGACAAATTAAGGGAACAATCCCATTCACCACTGCAACAAAAAAGAATAAAATACCTAGGAATAAACCTACCTAAGGAGGCAAAAGACCTGTACTCAGAAAACTATAAGACACTGATTAAAGAAATCAAAGATGACACAAACAGATGGAGAGATATACCATGTTCTTGGATTGGAGGAATCAGTATTGTGAAAATGACTATACTACCCAAAGCAATCTTCAGATTCAATGCAATCCCTATCAAATTGCTAATGGCATTTTTTACAGAACTAGAACAAAAAAATCTTAAAATTTGTATGGAGATACAAAAGACCCCAAATAGCCACAGCAATCTTGAGGGAAATACTTAGAGCTGGAGGAATCAGAGTCCCTGACTTCAGACTATACTAGAAAGCTACAGTAATCAAGACAATATGGTACTGGCACAAAAACAGAAATATAGATAAATGGAAAAGGATAGAAAGCCCAGAGATAAAACCATGCACCTATGGTCAACAAATCTATGACAAAGGAGGCAAGGATATATAATGGAGAAAAGACAGGCTCTTCAATAAGTGGTGATGGGTAAACTGGACAGCTACATGTAAAAGAATGAAATTAGAACACTCCCTAACACCATACACAAAAATAAACTCAAAATGGATTAAAGACCTAAATGTAAGACCAGACACTATTAAACTCTTAGAGGAAAACATAGGAAGAACACTCTTTGACATAAATCCCGGCAAGATCATTTTTGACTCACCTCCTAGAGTAATGGAAATAAAAACAAAAATAAAAATTTGGACCTAATGAAACTTAAAAGCTTTTGCACAGCAAAGGAAACTATAAGATGAAAAGACAACCCTCAGAATGGGAAAAAAAATATTTGCAAATGAATAAATGGACAAAGGATTAATCTCCAAACTATATAAACAGCTCCTGCAGCTCAATATCAAAAAAACAAACAACCCAATCAAAAAGTGGGCAAAAGACCTAAATAGACATTTCTCCAAAGAGTACATACAGATGGCCATGAGGCACATGAAAAGATGCTCAACATCACTAATTATTAGAGAAATGCACATCAAAACTACAATGGGGTATCACCTCACACTGGTTAGAATGGGCATCATCAGAAAATATACAAACAACAAATGCTGGAGAGGGTGTGGAGAAAAAGGAACACTCTTGCACTGTTGGTGGGAATGTAAACTGATACAGCCACTATGGAGAACAGTATGGAGGTCCCTTAAAAAACTAAAAATAGAAATACCGTATGACCCAATAATCCCACTGCTGTGCATATACCCAGTGAAAACCATAATTCAAAAAGACACATGCACCCCAATGTTCATTGCAGCACCATTTACAATAGCCAGGTCATGGAAGCAACCTAAATGCCTATCGATAGATGAATGGATAAAGAAGATTTGGTACATATTTACAATGGAATATTACTCAGCCATAAAAATAATTGAAAATGGGTCATTGTAGAGACGTGGATGGACCTAGAGACTGTCATACAGAATGAAGTAAGTCAGAAAGAGAAAAACTAATATGGTATATTAACGCATATATGTGGAATCTAGAAAAATAGTACAGATGAATCTGTTTGCAAGGCAGAAATAGAGACACAGATGTACAGAACAAATATAAGGACACCAAGGGGGGAAAGTGGGGTGGGGAGTGGTGGTGGTGGGGTGAATTGGAAGATTGGGATTGACATATATACTCTAACATGTATAAAATAAATAACTAGTAAGAACCTGCTGTATAAAAAATAAAATTAAAATAAATAAACTGCTATAAAAATTTTTAAGGGAAAAGCAGAAGGGAATTATGAGTTTGAATGATTGATCATCTACATGTGTGGGTTTTTGTGTATAGACATGTAAATATATATATATGCACATATAGATACAAATATGTTTATGGAATTACTAACATTTATGAATCATTGGATATATTTAAAGAGTAAAGAAATATATTTTTCAATGTTTATGTTACTGAGTCCAAGCTCATAGTGCTCACTGCACAACAGACCAATAAATTGAGAGATGAGTTGTTGGGTCAAGAAATAGTGACTTTATTTGAAAGCCAGCAGACTGAGAAGATGGTGGACTTGTGTCCCAAAGAACCATCTTGCCTGAGTTAGAATTCAGGCTTCTTTTATACTAAAAGGGGAGGGAGTAAAGTCAAACCTTTCCTGGTTCCAGTCAGCCTCTGCAGGGGATGTGTTAATTTCTTCTTTCCTGCAGTCATTCACACGTAGGCCTAGTCAGGATGTTTCCTGTGAGCTAAACAAAGTTATTTTAGTTTAATGCTCATTACCTGGGAGTCAGTGTTCCCAGAGATGGGTCATTATGTATTGTTTAAGCTTATAGGCAATATCCCTTTAGTGATTAACTTGTAATAGAATACAAAACGTTCTTCTCTATTAAAATTATATTTACATTGCATGACTCTTTAAACTTAAGGTGAAAAAATGTAAATATATCTCTTTAAAAATGTGAGAATATACATAGTTTCTCAAAATTCTATTAGGAAAAACACTAGAAAAAAGATTGAAGACCCCTGCTATGAACCACAGACAGCCACAGAAGGCATGGTCAGATGTGTACAAGCCTGGTAACGACTAATATTTCTACCTCTCCACATGTCTGGGATCTTAGACGTTGTTACACGAATTCAAAGAGGATTGCTTTACCTTTGTAGAAGTTCTCCTTCCAGTCAGAAATGCCCTCCCTGATACTTTTTGTTTCTTAACACCTAGTCCATCTTTTCAGACACAGCTTAACTTTTACCTCTTCATGAAGCCATCCCCAAAAAACAATCCAGTGGGATTTCATTTTTCTGGTTTGTTGTTGCACAATAAACAACATATGATTACATATCATCTTACATTGCCCATCTTACATTGCCCTTAAATGTTGCACATGAGTTAGTCTTGGCTTTATAAGCATATTGTAGTCCCCTTGAAGGTAGGGACCATATGTCTCTGATTTCTCCTACAAGAACTACTCAGCAGAGTAAGAGACACTTAATACATACATGATCAGTTCACAGCTTTACAGGGGTAGCAGGGACATCACACTAGCCCTATAGAAGTGGTAGGGTAATAGAAGTTGCCCTGTAGTACAATAGGCTGTGTAACAACAAAGTCGAGTTTTGAAGTCAGTCCTGGGTTCTCAAAATTGTCTCCACCAGCGGCTTCCCTCATGGCGCAGTGGTTGGGAGTCCACCTGCCGATGCAGGGGACACGAGTTCGTGCCCCAGTCCGCGAAGATCCCATATGCCGCGGAGCGGCTGGGCCCGTGAGCCATGGCCGCTGAGCCTGCGCGTTCGGAGCCTGTACTCTGCAATGGGAGAGGCCACAGCAGTGAGAGGCCCGCGTACCACAAAAACAAAAACAAAAATGTCTCCATCATCCCTTACCCTTTGGAGCCACGGACCTCTTTTTCCAAAACAAAGAAATACCATACATAGAGTGATTACCATGGGGCTTGACTCATAACTGATGCCCAGTTTGCAACAGTCACCTTCCCCTTTCCTGCCCATAGTGTCACCTAGAATAGAGAATTAGGCTTAACATCAGTTAAAAAGTACATGTAACATAGTTGTAAGACTATCCATGCATTTTCATCCTCCAGGGGTGTGATCTGGGAATCAATTAGAATATAGAAAGTAATTTGGACTCAGGATTGAAATTCGCCAGTAAAAGAGACTGACATATATTTTGCAAAAAAGGGATGTAGTTTAGGTCAGTTCAAATAGGTCACCATCCAAGACTAAGTCAGTGTGACTAAGCCTGCTACTTATATATACCCGTGCTGTTGGGAGGGCCTGAGGAATGCAAGGCTTGCTCTCTCTAGGTCTGTACTAACTGGTCATGGTACTGAATAATAGCAACTGAATTCAGGACTTGAAGCCCATTGTGCTTGCTAAGACACAGTTATGGTCAAAAACTATATTATATTTTATAAATTTCTTATTGCTTTGAACTAAATAATAAGAAGGGAAAATTCAGTAAACTCCTGTGTTCTGACATCACAGTGTTGGCTCCCTGTTTCAGCTCTGAGCACAGTGAGGTTTTTCCTGACACCCTGTCCACATTTCCCTTAAAGATGCCCTCTCCTGCCTCACCTCACATTATTCTCTATTTCTGCACCCTCTCGTCCCTTCATAGCACTTCACTAACTTACTTGTTTTGCTTTTTGGTTTGTTATTATCTCTTCTCTTTTACCCACTGGACTGTAATAAGTTCCATAAAACACTTGTTTCACTCACCACTTCACGTCAATTTTCTAGCACCATGATTGACACATGCAGTTAATGAATAAACAAATTAATATATGAAATATATAAATTATTGAGTGAATAAATTGCTCTCTCGGGAGAGGTAGAGAAATAAATGAATAATCTTGTTAAAGCCTATTTGTTGCAAAATAAAAGTATAGATGAAGACACAGGAGCACAGAAGACTTCCATCTCCGTCAGTAGTCTTGCATGTGAAAGTTCATAGGCTGACACTGCTAGTAGGTAGGTTAGGACAGCTCTTGTGTAATTTTACCATCACTTTGGTCAGTTCACATTTGTGGAACCCATTTTGACTTTA
Organism: Lipotes vexillifer; assembly: GCF_000442215.2. Taxonomy (NCBI): domain Eukaryota; kingdom Metazoa; phylum Chordata; class Mammalia; order Artiodactyla; family Lipotidae; genus Lipotes; species Lipotes vexillifer. Next base: position 989,665 of record NW_006789458.1, on the reverse strand, counting down.
TCTCTATAGCTGAGTCAGATACCTGAGAGAAGTCAAAACCAAAAGAGACTTTTTTTTAGTGACTCTTCCTGAAATGCTCCAGAGTTTCTCTTTGGCAGAAAATTTAACACAACAGCTGTACCATTGGGCTAGAGCTGATTTTAGAGCTTTTATTTTTGTGCTGCTATAACTCACGTGCCATTTTCCATTCCACATTTTCTTTTATGAGTAAATATGTTTCCAACTGAGTTTCCTGGGGACTGTGAGGCATTATCTCTATTAAGATATTTTGGTTTTTAGAGCACCTTGTTGGTTCCAGATACTCTGTAAGGTATTGCCAGCAGAGAATGTATTGCTCTGTTCTGCCTGTCTTCTCCCACAACCCCACAGCACCGTGCTATGCTGTCCCACTTTCTCTTCTTGCAGGTATTGTTTCCATTATCACCCTAACTACACTGGCCTGTGAACATTATATTGGCATGATCCATAACAGAGTGATCAGTTTTTCCTGGGCCTGGAGGGCCATTACATACATCTGGCTATACTCACTGGTGTGGTCAGGAACACCTTTTTTGGGCTGGCACAGGCACATCCTGGATGTGCATGTACTAGGCTGCACTGTGGATTGGAAATCCAAGGACACCAGTGACTCCTCCTTTATGCTTTTCTTATTTCTTGGCTGCATGGTGGTACCTGTGGGTGTCATTGCTCATTGCTATGGCCATATTTTGTATTCCATTCAAAAGGTGAGTTGAAGAGTATGACTGCCCCTCCTCCAAATTGTGCAGGGTAGAAAATTTTCTGTGAAAGAAAATCATACACTTCCCCACAGCTGGTACAACTCTAGGGGACGTTCTACTTGATAAAATTTTGCACTGTGAGTCACTCTCTGAAAAGATCAATGAGGAATGGCATTTACTCTCCCTTCATCACTCTTTAAACTAGAAAAAGGAAGGAAAGGGGTTCTGGGTGGACAAAATCAATAACAACCAAAAAAAAAACCCTACATCTTCAAGCATTCTTAGAATTTATGAAATCTAATAAAGGGAATTCCACACTTCCCATAATTTTATTCATCCAATAGTCACATAAACCTACTAGAGAATGGTACAGATATTTTGTCTGGAAATCAGTTTTGAGGCCTAAAGGACGAGAACTGACCACAGCAGGTTTCCTGTTAGGTGCTAGCAAGAAGGCATCTGAAGTAACAGACTGGGGCACACTTCATATTCCAGTTTCTAACTTCAACCATGTACGTTTTCCTTACTCACTGCTTCTTCCTACTCTTTTCTGTCATCAAAATTCTCCAGTCTCTTGCTCACTCTGCCAACCCCCTCTAGCTTTCACTTCTTTTAAATAACTTAGCCACATGCATTATTTTAAATCATGCCCCATTATCCTCAACTTTCATGTTCCGACATTTTTTATGCACATTCATTTTGAAAAAAATCAAATCCCTGGTTCAATCCAACTCTTTGTTTTCTGCATGACTGTAGCCAAACTACAATAAGTTGAAGAAAAACCACATTGGATTCCCAGCACCCACATTCAGCGAGCAGTGAGATGTCCTCTTAGCAGTGTCTAGCAAACTTTGGATCCCTAGATGGTCCACTTTCTATGCAATTGCTATTACAAATCCTCAATTCTCATTTTACTCTCTTGCCCTACTATCCTTCCCCCCTTATTCTTATCAAACAGTCATGCTTCTTGTTTGTTTGGCAAAATAATGCAATTACCAAAAAATTCCTTAACTCTCTGCATCCCTTTATACAAACTTCTAGGTTCCTACTCATTCTTTTTTTTTTTTAATATCTTTATTGGAGTATAATTGCTTTACAATGTTGTGTTAGTTTCTGCTGTACAACAAACAAGGTGAATCAGCTATACATATATATATATATCCCCATATTCCCTCCCTCTTGCCTCCCCCTCCTCCCCTCCCTATCCCACCCTTCTAGGTGGTCACAAAGCACTGAGCTGATCTCCTTGTGCTATGCAACAGCTTCCCACTAGCCATCCATTGTACATTTGGTAGTGTATATATGTCAATGCTACTCTCTCACTTCGTTCCAGCTTCCCCTTCCCCGCCATGTCCTTAAGTCCATTCTCTACATCTGCATCTTTATTCCTGCCCTGCCATAGGCTCATCAGTACCGTTTTTTTAGATTCCATGTATGTGCATTAGCATACAGTGTTTGTTTTTCTCTTTCTGACTTACTTCACTCTGTATGACAGACTCTAGGTCCATCCACCTCATTACAAATAACTCATTTTTGTTCCTTTTTATGGCTGAGTAATATTCCATTGTCTATATGTGCCACACCTTCTTTATCCAATCATCTGTCAATGGACATTTAGGTTGCTTCCATGTCCTGGCTATTGTAAATAGTGCTGCAATGAACAATGTGGTACATGTATCTTTTTGAATTACGGTTTTCTCAGGGTATATGCCCAGTAGTAGGATTGCTGAGTCATATGGTAGTTCTGTTTTTAGTTTTTTAAGGAACCACCATACTGTCCTCCATAGTGGCTGCACCAACTTACATTCCCACCAACAGTACAGGAGGGTTCCCTTTTCTCCACACTCTCTCCAGCATTTATTGTTTGTAGATTTTTTGATGATGGCTATTCTGACCAGTGTGAGGTGTTACCTCATTGTGGTTTTGATTTGCATTTCTCTAATGATTAGTGATGTTGAGCATCTTTTCAAGTGTTTGTTGGCAATCTGTATGTCTTCTTTGGAGAAATGTCTATTTAGGTTTTCCACCCATTTTTGGATTGGGTTGTTTGTTTTTTTGATATTGAGCTGAATGAGGTGCTTGTGGATTTTGGAGATTAATCCCTTGTTGGTTGCTTCATTTGCAAATATTTTCTCCCATTCTGAGGGTTGTCTTTTCATCGTTTCTAGTTTCCTTTGCTGTGCAAATGCTTTTAAGTTTCATTAGGTCCCATTTGTTTATTTTTTATTTTATTTCCATTACTCTAGGAGGTAGATAAAAAAAGATCTTTCTATGATTTATGTCATAGAGTATTGTGCCTATGTTTTCCTCTAAGAGTTTTATAGTGTCTGGTCTTACATTTAGGTCTTTAATCCACTTTGAGTTTATTTTTGTATGGTATTAAGAAGTGTTCTAATTTCATTCTTTTACATGTAGCTGTCCAGTTTTCCCAACCCCACTTATTGAAGAACTTGTCTTTTCTCCATTGTATATTCTTGCCTCCTTTGTCAAAGATAAGGTGACCATACATGCATAGATTTATCTCTGGGCTTTCTATCCTGTTCTGTTGATCTATATTTCTGTTTTTGTGCTAGTACCATATTGTCTTGATTGCTGTAGCTTTGTCATATAGTCTGAAGTCAGGGACTCTGATTCCTCCAGCTCCATTTTTTTTTCCCCTCAGTATTGCTTTGGCTATTTGGAGCCTTTTGTGTCCCCATGCAAATTTTAAGATTTTTTTGTTCTAGTTCTGTAAAAAAAGCCTTTGGTAATTTGATAGGGATTGCATTGAATCTGTAGATTGCTTTGGATAGTTTAGTTATTTGCACAATATTGATTCTTCCAATCCAAGAACATGGTATATCTCTCCATCTGTTTGTGTCATCTTTGGTTTCTTTCATCGGTGTCTTATAGTTTTCTGAGTACAGGTCTTTTGCCTCCTTAGGTAGGTTTATTCCTAGGTACTTTATTCTTTTTGTTGCAGTGGTAAATGGGAGTGTTTAATTTGTCTTTCTGGTCTTTCATTATTAGTGTATAGGAATGAAAGAGATTTGTGTGCATTAATTTTGTATGCTGCAACTTTACCAAATTCATTGATTAGCTCTAGCAGTTTTCTGGTGGCATCTTTAGGATACTCTATGTATAATATCATGTCATCTGCAAACAGTGACAGTTTTACTTCTTTTCCAATTTGCATTCCTTTTATTTCTTTTTCTTCTCTGATTGCCGTGGCTAAAACTTTGAAAACTGTGTTGAATAACAGTGGTGAGGGTGGGCACCCTTGTCTTGTTCCTGATCTTAGAGGAAATGCTTTCAATTTTTCACCACTGAGAATGATGTTGGCTGTGGGTTTGTCATATATGGCTTTTATTATGTTGAGGTAGGTTCCCTCTATGCCCAGTTTCTACAGCGTTTTTATCATAAATGGGTGTTGAATTTTGTCAAAATCTTTTTCTGCATCTATTGAGATTATCATAAGTTTTTGTTTGTTTGTTTGTTTGTTTGCGGTACATGAGCCTCTCACTGTTGTGGCCTCTCCCTTTGCAGAGCACAGTCTCCGGATGCGCAGGCTCATCGTCCATGGCTCACAGACCCAGCTGCTCCACAGCATGTGGGATCTTCCAGGACCAGGGCATGAACCCGTGTCCCCTGTATCAGCAGGCGGACTCTCAACCACTGCACCACCAGGGAAGCCCTATCATAAGTTTTTTATTCTTCAGTTTGTTAATATAGTGTATCACATTGATTGCTTTGCATATATTGAAGAATCCTTGCATTCCTGGGATAAACCCCATTTGATCATGGTGTATGATCCCTTTAATGTGCTGTCAGATTCTGTTTGCTAGTATTTTATTGAGGATTTTTGCAACTATGTTCATCAGTGTTATTAGCCTGTAATTTTCTTTTTTGTGACATCTTTGTCTGGTTTGGGTATCAGAGTGATGGTGGCCTCATAAAATGAATTTGGAAGTGTTCCTCTCTCTGCTATATTTTGGAAGAGTTTGAGAAGGATAGGTGTTAGCTGTTCTCTAAATGCTTGATAGAATTCCACCTGTGAAGTCATCTGGTCCTGGGCTTTTGTTTGATGGAAGATTTTTTTTTTTTTTTTTTTGCGGTACACAGGCCTCTCACTGCTGTGGCCTCTCCCATTGTGAACCACAGGCTTGGGACGCGCAGGCTCAGCGGCCTCCCAGACCGTGGCATGAACCCATGTCCCCTGCATCGGCAGGCAGACTCTCAACCACTGCGCCACCAGGGAAGCCCTTGATGGAAGATTTTTTTTTTTTTTTTTTTTTGCGGTACGCGGGCCTCTCACTGCTGTGGCCTCTCCCGTTGCAGAGCACAGGCTCCGGACGCGCAGGCCCAGCGGCCATGGCTCACAGGCCCAGCCGCTCCGCGGCATATGGGATCTTCCCGGACTGGGGCACGAACCCGTGTCCCCTGCATCGGCAGGTGGACTCCCAACCACTGCACCACGAGGGAAGCCCTGATGGAAGATTTTTAATCACAGTTTCAATTTCAGTACTTGTGATTGATATATACATATTTCTTCCTGGTTCAGTCTTGGGAGGTTGTATATTTCTAAGAATTTATCCATTTCTTCCAGGTTGTCCATTTTACTGGCATAGAGTTGCTTGCAGTAGTCTCTTATGATCCTTTGTATTTCTGCCGTGTCAGTTGTCACTTCTCCTTTTTCATTTCTAATTCTGTTGATTTGAGTCTTCTCCCTTTTTTTCCTATTGAGTCTGGCTAATGGTTTATCAATTTTGTTTATCTTCTCAAAGAGCCAGCTTTACTATTGTTCCCTTCATTTCTTTTTCACATATTTCTGATCTGATCTTTATGATTCCTTTCCTTTTGGGGGGGTTTTTGATTTGTTTTGTTTTGTTCTTCTTTCTCTAATTCCTTTAGGTGTAAGGTAAGGTTTTTTATTTGAGATTTTTCTTGTTTCTTGAGGTAGCATTGTATTGCTATAAACTTCCCTCTCAGAACTGCTTTTACTGCATCCTATAGGTTTGGGGTTGTCATGCTTTCATTGTCATTTGTTTCTAGGTATCTTTTGATTTTCTCAGTCATCTCTTGGTTGTTTAGTAGCATATTGTTTAACCTCCATGTGCTTGTATTTTTTACAGTTTTTTTTTCCTGTAATAGATATCTAGTCTCACAGCACTGTGGTTGGAAAAGATGCTTGATATGATTTCAATTTTCTTAAATTTACTGAGGCTTCATTTGTGACCCAAGATATAATGTCTCCTGGAGAATGATCCATGTGCACTTGAGTAGAGACTGTATTCTGTTATTTTTGGATGGAATGTCCTATAAATATCAATTAAGTCCATCTGGTCTACTGTGTCATTTAAAGCTTGTGTTTCCTTATTTATTTTGTGTTTGGATGATATGTCCATTGGTGTAGGTGGGATATTAAAGCTGCCTAGTATTATTGTGTTACTGTTGATTTTCCCTTTTATGGCTGTTAGCATTTGCCTTATGTATTGAGGTGCTTCTATGTTGGATGCATAGATATTTACAATTGTTATATCTTCTTCATGGATTGATCCCTTAATCATTATATAGTGTCTTTCCTTGTCTCTTGTAATAATATTTATTTTAAAGTCTATTTTGTCTGATACAAGTATTGATACTTCAGCTTTCTTTCTTTTTCTTTTTTTTTTGCTGTACACGGGCCTCTCACTGTTGTGGCCTCTCCTGTTGCGGAGCACAGGCTCCAGATGCGCAGGTTCAGCGGCCATGGCTCATGGGCCCAGCCGCTCCACGGCATGTGGGATCTTCCCGGACCGGGGCATGAACCCATGTCCCCTGCATTGGCAGGCGGACTTTCGACCACTGCGCCACCAGGGAAGCCCTTCAGCTTTCTTTTGATTTGCATTTGCATGGAATGTCTTTTTCCATCCCTCACTTTCAGACTGTATGTGTCCCTAGGTCTGAAGTGGGTTTCTTCTAGACAGCCTATATGCAAGTCTTGTTTTTGTATCCCTTCAGCCAGTCTGTGTCTTTTGGTTGGGGCATTTAATCCATTTACATTTAAGGTAATTATTGATATGTATTTTCCGATTACCATTTTCTTAATTGTTTGGGGTTTGTTTTTGTAAGTCTTTTCCTTCTCTTGTGTTTCCTGCCTAGAGAAGTTCCTTTAGCATTTGTTGTACAGCTGGTTTGGTGGTGCTGAATTCTCTGAACTTTTGCTTTTCCTTAAAGTTTTTGATTTCTCTGTAGAATCTGAGATTCTTTTTTTTTTTTTAATTTTCAATTTTATTTTATTTACTTATTATACATCACATTCTTATTTTTTATCTCTTTTATACATATTAGTGTATATATGTCAATCCCAATCTCCCAGTTCATCCTACCACCACCCCCACCCCCACCACTTTCCCTGCTTGGTGTCCATACATTTATTCTCTACATCTGTGTCTATTTCTGCCCTGCACGCTTGTTCATCTGTAACATTTTCTAGGTTCCACATATATGCATTAATATACAATATTTGTTTTTCTCTTTCTGACTTACATCACTCTGTATTACAGTCTCTAGATCCATCCACGTCTCTACAAATGACCCAATTTCATTCCTTTTTATGGCTGAGTAATCTGAATGAGATTCTTGCTGGGTAAAGTAATCTTGGTTGTAGGTTTTTCCCTTTCACCACTTTATATCTTGCCACTCCCTTCTGGCCTGTTGAATTTCTTCTGAAAGATCAGTTGTTAACCTTATGGGGATACCTTTGGATGTTATTTGTTGCTTTTCCCTTGTGGCTTTTCATATTTTTTCTTTGTGTTTAATTATTGTTAGTTTGATTAATATGTGTCTCAGCATGTTTCTCCTTGGATTTATCCTGTATGGGACTCTCTGTGCTTCCTGGACTTGATTAACTATTTCCTTTCCCATGTTGGGGAAGTTTTCAACTCTAATCTCTTCAAATATTTTCTCAGACCCTTTCTTTTTTTCTTCTTCTTCTGGGACACCTATAATGTTGGCACACTTAATGTTGCCCCAGAGGTCTCTGAGACTGTTCTCCATTCTTTTCATTCTTTTTTCTTTATTCTGCTCTGTGGCAGTAATTTCCACCATTTTATCTTCCATCTCACTTATCTGTTCTTCTGCCTCAGTTATTCTGCCATTGATTCATTCTAGAGTATTTTAAATTATAGTTATTGTGTTGTTCATTACTGTTTCTTTGCTCTTTAGTTCTTCTAGTTCCTTTTTAAACGTTTCTTGTATTTTCTCTATTCTATTTCTGAGATTTTGGATCATCTTTATTATCATCACTCTGAATTCTTTTTCAGGTAGTTTGCCTATTTCCTCTTCATTCATTTGGTCTTGTGGGTTTTTATCATGCTCCTTTACCTGTAAGATATTTCTCTGTCTTCTCATTTTGTTTAATTTACAGTATTTGAGGTCTTCTTACCCTAGGCTGCAGGGTTGTAAGTAGTTCCTCTTGCTTCAGTTCTCTGCCCTCGGTAGTGGGGTTGGTCCATTGTGTTATGTGGGCTTCCTGATGGGATGGATTGGTGTCTACGTTCTGATGGGTGGAGTTGAGTCTTTTTCCTCTGATGAGCAAGGCCATGTCAGGTGATGTATTTTTGGTGTGTCTATGAGCTTAGTATGACTTTAGGTAGTCTGTGTGATGATGGGTGGCTTCATGTTCCTGTCTTGTTTGTTGTTTGGTGTGAGACGTCCATTGCTGGGAGCTGCTGGCAGTTGGTTGGAGCTGGGTCTTGGATTCAGATAGAGGCTTCTGTGAGAGCTCTCAGTAATTAATCTTCCTTGGGACCAGGAATTCTCTAGTGGTCCAGCATCCTGGACTCAGTGCTCCCACCCTAGCACCTCAGGCCTGACTTCTGGTCAAGGGACCAAGACCCCACAAGTCACTTGTCCTGACAATAAAGGTAATTAAAAAAACAAAAGCCTAACAAAACCCCAGACAAATGGTGAAAAGTAAAATAAAACACACAGAAACAGAAACAAGGAAACACGCACACACACAAAAGAAACAAAAACAGAACCAAATAAATCAAAAAGCAAGAGAACAAGCAGACAAACAAAAGAACCCAAGCACAAAATGGAGCAATTAAGAAGAAAGCTGAAAAAAACACAAAACCAAAAAACAAAAGCAAAGCAGAGTGCCAACTGAAGAATGAAGCAAAGAAATAAAACAAACCAAGAAAAATGATTAAAAGAAAAGAAAAAGGGGAAAGAAGACAGAACAACAGAAAGGCAATGTAGAACAGAAATATTAAAAAAATAAAATGCAAAATTAAAGAAAAAAAAGACAAACAAAACCCCTGAGAAATGGTAAAAACAAAATCAAACAAACAAAAACAGAGACAAAGAAATGCACACACGTAAAAGAAACAAACACAGAGCCAAATAAAACAGAAAGCAAGAGAACAACCAGACAAATAGAAGAGCTCAAAAACGAAATCAAACAATTAGGATTAAAGCTAACAGAAACACATAACCTAAAAACAAAACCACAGCAGTGTGCCAACTGAAGAATGAAGCAAGAAAACAGAACAAACCAATAAAAATGATTTTTAAAAAAATAATAAAATGAAATAAAAAGGGAAAAATCACAGGACAACAGAAAAGCAAAGTAAAATGGAAATATTTTAAAAATATATATACATATATATACTGAAGAAAAAGAACAAGAAAAAATAAGGGAAAAGAACACAGAACCACAGAAAAACAAAGTAAAAATAGAAATGTATAAAGAAAATTTTAAAAATATGTTATAAAACATGGAGATCCCAAGAGATTAAATTAAAAAAAAGAAAAAAAAACTAAAACTCCACCACCAAATAAAGAAAAACCAAAAAAAAAAAATCTAGAACCAATAACAGAATGAATCAAAACATAATAAAATTAACAGTAATAATTATGTTTCCCTGGGGTCTCTGCTGTGTCCTTGCACATGCCATGAGCCACAACCCACCTCCACCTCCCGAAGAGGCTCTCCTATGCCCCTGGGCTTGTCTCTGGACCTGCTGTGGGCCCTGTGGGGACTACTCAGACTCTGATCTGGCCCAATTCTTGCATGTGCTTACCCCAAAAGTCCACAGCTGCGAGAGGTAGACCGTTTTCACTTGTGGGAACACTCACTGTCTACTCAGATATTCCATAGATGCAGGGTCTACCTAGCTGATCATGGAGATTTAATTTGCAGCTTGTACAGCTGATGGAAAGATTTTTGATCTTCTTCCTTAGTCACCCCGTCCAGCTTTCGTTTTATCCCCACCTCTGTGTGTGGCCCACCCACAGGAGTCTGGTCCTGAGGCTGCCTTGGAGCCCTTGGGTCTGTCCCTGTGAGGACTGGGCACAGAGGTGGTATGACTGCTTGGACCACAGGAGCCCCAGTGGTGCCAAATTCCCCCACTCATTCTTATATCCCTCTCTTCAGTTGCAAGGGAATAGGAGAGATCTCTCAGGACCAAACTGATCCTAGATTCTTGTTTTCTTCCCCACCCCATTCTCTGTCTCAGGGACCTCTCTCAAGTAATAATTTTCTCTTTTACTCATATATTCAATCTCTCCCTCAGTACTGGCTCTTTATCTGTAGCATATAACCATGATAATTTAATTCAAAAGCAAAATATACTCTCAACTCCCTCTAGTTATCACTTTATTCCTCTCCACACCACTGTTAACTCAAAGAACAATTGGTGGCTTTTGGTGCTACCTCATCACTCAATAAGCATACATTTGACCAATGTTTATTGAGCATCTAAAATGTACCAATTATTTACTGTTATGGGATGAATATTTGTTGTCTCCCCAACATTCAGTGTGATGGTATAGGAGATGGGGCCTTTGGTAGGTAATTAGGGATATATGAGAATGGGATCATGAGGGTGGGGCCCTCATGATGGGATTAGTGTCCTTATAAGAAGAGAAAGAGAGAGCAGAGCTCTCACTCTCTCTCTCCACTGATGGGAGAACATAGAGAGAATTTGGCTATCTACAAGCCAAGAAAAGAGGCCTCACAATGAAACCTACCTTACTGGCACCTTGATCTTAGATGTCCCATCCTCCAAGTCTGTGAGAAATAAGTTTCTATTGTTTAAGCCACTCAGTATTTTGTTATGGAAGTCCAAGCAAAGGCAATTACTAATCTCTAAGGATACACAGTGAATAAGATATAGCCACTGCCTCAGATAGTCTGTAGTCTAGTAAATTCACATATTTATTCCTCAACCCATTGCAAATTGGTGAGTCCTTCTTCTACCACACTCTCATAGAAACAACCTCATTAAGGTCATTGATGATTTCCCAAATGTTAGAGCCAATGGACGCATTTCAGTCTCTTTTTTTCCTGGCATCTGTGGCATTGAGACTTGTGGCATTGTTGACAGCTCCTACTTAATTGTGAGTTTCTGCTCTCAGTGTTTCTAGGACCCCATTCTCTCTCTCTCTCTCTCTCTCTTTTTTTTTTTTTTTT
>NW_006789458.1:934110-978391 GCF_000442215.2 Lipotes vexillifer | reverse complement strand
TTGCAGTACATGGGCCTCTCACTGTTGTGGCCTCTCCCGTTGCGGAGCACAGGCTCTGGATGCACAGGCTCAGTGGCCATGGCTCACGGGCCCAGCTGCTCCGCGGCATGTGGGATCTTCCTGGACCAGGGCATGGACCCGTGTCCCCTGCATCAGCAGGCGGACTCTCAACCACTGCACCACCAGGGAAGCCCCCCATTCTCTTTTATCTTTGTTGCTGGCTCTCTGGGCCCCATCGTCTCATGTCTCCTTCAAAGGCTTATTTTCCTTGGGCCTCCCCAGCATTCTATGCTTAGCTCTCATCTCATTCTGTCACTGACCAGGGTTCTTGGCCTTCCTTAATCAATAGAAATTGATAAGAGGCCAGACAAGAAATTCAGGCAAGGCCTTACTGGGGTCCCTGCTACAGCAGGGAGGAGCAAAAACAAGTAACAAGTTCCCTTGCTCGCTCCCTGAGGTGGGGCCAGCTGGTTCTTTATATAGGGTGAGGGTAGGAGTGGGCCCAGAGATGGGCCAAAAGGGTGGCTTAGGTGGTATGTCCACCCCTTTGGTGGTGTTGTGTTCGGGGGGAATGCTTTTGCTCTTGACACCCTGCTTTTGCTCCCAGGTCTTCAGAAGTAGCAGTTGGGTTTTTGGTCTTTTTGTATCTCATTGTCCATAATTTGCCCCAACTGCACATTCACGCAGTTAATTTTAGTCCCTTATAGTTTCTTTGTATTTTGTTGCTTGAGGAGACATGTGTCTAGGTGCAAGCACTGCAGCAAAGGGTCCCGGGTCCTGGGTCCCAGCCTGTCTCAATACTACACAATAGACATGGGCAATCTCATATATTGGCAGTATTTTCCTTCTAACAATAGCATGGTGACTTTGAAATCTCTACTTCTGATCCAGGTTGTTCTTATGGCCTCTATCAGATCCTCATAGTCAATTGCCTATTGAATACCTCCATATGGATAGTCCACAGACTTGTCAAATTCAACATGTGTGAAGATGAATTGGTCATCTTTCCCCCAAGTCTCTACTCCTCCATTCCCTTTCTTAGTGAATGGTCATCACTCCTATCTACCTAAGCCAGAAACTAAGGGGTAATATTTGACTATTCTTCATCCATGTCTCCCTCACACCCAAACAATTATCAATTTTTATCTATCGAACCTCAAATATATTTCCATATATCGATTTTGTCCTCTCAATTTTTTTGCCTGCCAGACTCAATTCAAAAGGATCTTAGTTTTCCTTTCTTTATTCTTGCCTTCCTCTAATCTGTTCTCTTCATACTTCCACCAGATTAATTGTTCTCCAATGAAAATTTTCTTATGTCACTACCCAGCCTAAAATCCTTTAAGGGTTCCATTGCCTTCATGATTAAAAGTAAGGTCCCTGAGCTGACTATCAGGTCCTATGTGGCCATATCTCATCTGCCTGTCCAGTCTCATTTTTTTACATTCCCTCCCTCTTGCCATCTCAAGCTTCAGTCAACTACAGTATTTCTTGTCCCCAGAAATTGACATGTTCTTTTACCTCTTTGCCTTAACCCTGGAACATTCTGTCTCCCCTCCTTGTCTAAACTCCTCACCTCAGAAGGCTGAGGTCAGGATCTGTTTGCTCTTATCTACCTCTGAATTTGTTACCCCTCCTGCATATTCCCATAGCCCTCTCCAGTCACCTCCCTCATGGCACGTTATCACCTATGGAAGTGGTATATTTATGTGCCTGTCACCCTCACCAAATAGTGAATTCCTCAAGAGAAGAAACCCACTCTTATTTATTTTTTCACCTATAGCTGGAAAAGTACCTACATGCAGGGACCAGTGACTATTTTTGGAAAAAAATTTACAGAGAGCATAGGAAAGGGGAGTGGTGAAAGTACAAAGAGATTTGACTACTGACTGTGCTATAAACTCAACACAAAGCTTGTTGCAAGGAATTGCTTCTATTTCCTTATCCAGAGAGGTTATTTGTAATAGCAATAGAGACATATCTACTCCCTTGAGAATAAGGACCCACAATAAAGTCTTTGAAAAACCTACAGGTGTCTGAATCGCCAAGCACTAGGCGTTGCCATTTATATAGGCAAAGAACACCATTAGATGTAATTCTGGGGAATTTATCTTAAGTTGTTCCTTGTTTAGGACAAATTTGTGCATGTATCAATACTTTTGCTTTATCCATAACAATTTTGAAAAATATCCTCAAATGATTGGATAAAGGGGGCAAGACATAAAGTAGAGCTCTTTATTTGGGAAATGTTGAATGAGCAATGTAGGGGGATAGAGAATGATGAAACAAAGAAGCCAAAAAAGAGATAAATGAAAAATAATCATGAAAACATCACATATAAAAACCCAAATAATCTGAAACATTAGTCAGATCTTTTCCTTATACCAGAGGAACTGGGGAGGCATAAACCAATATTTTCTTCAATTAATTTCTCCAGTATGCATGTAATTCCAGAATGATAAATGAGTTCTATGTTTTGATAAGTGGTGAGAAATGATGGGGACTGACATTGCCCAGAAAGTGGTACAGATAAAATTGTTGGGCCCTAGATAGTGGGGACTTGGGGCACAGATCATTGACATGTGGTGTATTACTAGTTAATTGAAACTCCAAGGAGTCAAAAATCATGATTCCTAATATCCTATATTATCATGAAAATACATATGCATATGAATAAGTATGGTTGTTTCAAACATAATTCAAATATAAATAAATAATCTCAAAAACAATCCCACAAAGTCATATGTGTGGAACTGGGACTCAACTTCTGTTTAATAAGTTACACATTTTAACCTCCTTTAATCTTTACTCTTAGAGAAGGTCATTGACTTGCTTAACATCACACAAGGAGCAAAGTGGTGAATCTGGGATATGAACCCAGATCTTTTAATTCCACATCTAAAGTTTTTACTAGAACTCCACAACCTTCTTAAAATCTCTAGGGAAAAATCCTCCCCCCCACCAAAATCCTGTTCTGAAAATAGAATAATATCCTATCACTTTAAATAAAATAGTTTCTTTTAAAATAGAATAGCACACACAGATAATAATAGTACCAGAAATTTAACACTCACTACCATACACACATTTCCTCTACTCTAGAAAAAAAATCAGCCATTTTAATTATCTATGTTTTCTTCTATTCTCTGTCAATGTGAATACATAATTTAATAAGAATATAGTTTCTTAAATAAAGTTTAGATAACATAAGTGATTTAGATATATCAATTCAAATATATTTTTAAATACTATAAGCACATGTTTTAACAGATTTCTTCAGAAAATTTTTCCTTAACTTTTATGATAATACTAGAAATAAAAGGAACACTTACAGTTTGTTGAAATGCAATACATTTTCCAGGTTAAAATTATATATTAAGTATCAGTGATATGCCAGATACTTTTTCTTATATCAATATATAAAGCATTTGTATTTTTGTAGCAAAATTAGCTTCTTAAGATGTCAGAAATATCCATTTTATTTACGAATATACTTTTTTTTTGCAGTACGTGGGCCTCTCACTGTTGCGGCCTCTCCCATTGTGGAGCACAGGCTCTGGACACACAGGCTCAGCAGCCATGGCTCACGGGCCCAGCCACTCTGTGTCACGTGGGAACGAATATACTTTTGATGTACAGGGATATTCTCCCCCTCTTCTTAATAACACATTTATCACAATAATAGGAGGAACTTCTGTTACCAGGTCCAAGATTGTTCTGCCAGCCACATGACAGGCCAATAAATTGGGAGACAAGGCTTTGGGGCAAGGAATTAATGGCTTTATTTGGAAAGCAAGGAGTCTGAGAAGATGGCAGACTAATGTCCTAGAGAACCACCTTGTTGCTGGGGTCTAGATGCTAGTTTATTTTATAGAACAAAGAGAGGGGAGGTGAGGAGGTAAAGTAAAAAGGCCATAAGTTGTTGCAAATATTTCCTGATTTCAGCCAGACTCTGGGAAGGTATGTGTTAATTTCTTCTTTCCTGCAACCATTTGACAGGTGGGCTGCATCAGGATGTTGTGAGCAGAACAAAGGTATTTTGGTTTAACATTCAGGCATGGGGGCAGGGTTCTGGATATGGACCATTATGTATACTTTCAGCTATTGGCAGCATCCCTTTAGTGATTAACTTGTAGCAAAAGCAGTAGAATACAAAGGTTAAAGTAAAAGAAACAGATCTAATATGGAGTCAGATTTCTTATTCCCCAT
This sequence comes from Lipotes vexillifer, assembly GCF_000442215.2. NCBI lineage: Eukaryota > Metazoa > Chordata > Mammalia > Artiodactyla > Lipotidae > Lipotes > Lipotes vexillifer. The sequence continues at coordinate 974,182 of NW_006789458.1, read as the reverse complement.
TATACTTCTAAAGAGTTTTTTTATCTGAGAAAGTCAAAGAACTTTCAGACTATAGGCTATTATGCCTAAATACATTTAGTGGGGACAAACTAGGAGTAAAACTAGGAGTAAAAAGTTCCCTAAAATGATGATTTTAGAGAAAGTGAGCTATCCTCTATCCTCTGCAGCTGAGCCACTGATGAAACAAACCCAAGCAAATTGCTCATCAAAACCCCACTTTATAGTCATTAGCTGTAAAGTGGTAGTCACAGTAGTTTCCAGGAAGAATTTATTTAGGAATTAAGTTTTCATCAAGACCAGCTGTAGGATTTAACATGTAGAACTACTGACATCACATTTGCTGCCTGGTTTGAGAATTTGAGGATTATGCTCTGGATACAAGAAATTCCAGGATTATGGCGAATTTTTTTCCAATTTATCATGACTCTTCTTTTATATTTATTTATTTATTTATTTATTTGGCTGTGTTGGGTCTTAGTTGCAGCACACGGGATCTTCATCGCAGCATGCAGAATCTTTCATTGTGGTATGCAGCCTCTCTCGAGTTGTGGTGCTTGGGCTCTAGAGCACACAGAATCAGTAGTTGAAGTGTAAGGGCTTAGTTGCCCAGTGGCATGAGGGATCTTAGTTCCCCAATCAGGGATCGAACTCATGTCCCCTGCATTGGAAGGTGGATTCTTAAACACTGGACCACCAGGGAAGTCCCTATCATGGCTCTTTCAGGCTGTCTTTTAGCAACTTGAAGATCTAGGCAAAAGAGTCCATTTTCTTCTTTAAGCAAATTAGAAAACATTAAAAACCGTTGAAGGATCTAAGAGGCTATTTAGTTCAATATATTATGTTAAGGGGAGGAGACTGAGGCCCAGAGAGTTTAAGAGCTGGGCCCAGCTGCAGATCCTGGATCAGATGCCAGCCTCCCAAGGTCCTATTCACTTCTCTTTTCATTAAGGTGGGACCAAGAACGGTGCCTGAATATCTATTATGAAAACAACGAACAAAAATGATTTTTTCATTTTCACCCCTTTATTTTCCTTCTCCTTTCTGCAGCTCCGTTTTGTTGAAGATCTTCAGACAATTCAAATGTTCAAGATTTTAAGATATGAAAAGAAACTGGCCAAAATGTGCTTTTTCATGATATTCACCTTTCTGATCTTTTGGATGCCTTATATTGTGATTTTTTTTTTTTAGTGTTTAATGGTTATGGACACCTGTTCACTCCTACAATAATATCTACTGTTTGATATCTCTTTGCTAAATCAAGCACTGCGTATAATCCAGTTATCTATATCTTCATGAACAGAAAGGTAAGCTTTGTAATTAACTGATCGTTTTCACCATGTTGGTGGGATTGTTGGAAAATATAATACTTTTATAGAGGTTATTTATAGCAGCTTCAATGATAAAAACCTAAATCAAGCATTTTATAGGAAAGTAGAGGGTTCAAGAAGAAATGTAGAATATTCCAAGAGAATATAACAATTCTAAGACCTACCGATGGAGGTTTGCACTTGTTAGGTAAAATTCTATTAAAATCAGTATTTAATACATCAGAAAATATTTTATGTTTAGTAATAATAACTACGATCAAAGTTAATAATTTATTTAAAATTCTTACTGCACTATGCAGATTGTATCAATTATCTTTACAAAACTCCATGAAATAGGCACTAATAGTATCTTATTTATGGATTATGAGATAGGTTCAGAGAAGTTAAAGAACTTGTTTGCTTCAGGACGTGTTGGTGCCTGGATTTGAACCTGGTTTGCTGCTGTATATTTTCACCAACTGAATTGTAACCTTGATCCAAAAAGAAAAAAAGAAAACTTAACCTAATTAAAGGAACATTAGTGAGTACACCAAGCTGTAAACTCTACCAGGAAGGGCTTTATCTGTCTCTGCTGCCCACAATACCCCCAGATTGTAGCACAAATTGCCTCACCTCATAGGGGCTCATTGAATACTTATGGAATGAATTAATGTTCAAAATCCCTTAAGGAAACACATCTAGCTGCCTTCATGGAAGATTCATGCAACTTGAATCTATGGCTAGTATAAGGTGTTGAAAGAGACCTATGTGGTAAAGTTAATAAGAATTATAATAAACAAAAGACATTAAACTCCAGGCTTAAGTAGATCTGAGCATTATCACCTAACTCTACGTCAGCTAACGAATAAAAACGAACAAACCAAATTAAATTTACCTAATTTTCTTGAATGTCAATCCAAACTTTTACTTAATATTCAGCTTTATTTTCCCCCTGCCCAGTTTTGAAGAGCCCTTTTGCAGCTCCTGTGTTTCCAAGTGCAGAGATGACAGTGACCAGTTAAAGACCTACCAGCAGTTGGGAATGAAATGCAAATCCAACTCATTGTGATGCCACAGAAAGATAAGGACAGACCAAAGAAAAAAGTGACTTTTAACTCTTCTTCCATCATTTTTATCATCACTAATGATGAATCACTATCAGTTGACGGTGACAGAACCAGTGGGTCATAGGTCAATGTAATCCAAGTTTGTCCTTTATAGGAAAGAATAATGGTAATGAAAGATGGGGCTTTAAATCAGATACCACTTTTAGACTACCATTATAAGAACTGTTTTGGAATCCCCATTCTGTGTAATATTAACAGAACTTTTGTGGTCCAACAGGAAATCTGAATTGCTCTCTGGCCTCAAGGAGTAACTGAGAAAGACAAATTCTTTTAATTCAGCGGGTGCTTTGTATAATGAAAAACCACTTGTGCACAAGGTGGGCATCAGGCACCATCAACTTCTAATATATTGGAAGTTTTCACTTCAAATATATATTTTTAAAAGACTGTATTTTCCAAGGCACGTAACATATTTCTCAAAAATACTTAGCTCTTAAAATAACTTTGTCTCATACACTTGTGTGAAATAGCTAGAAAATCTTGAATTTTCTGTTGTGTTGGGTCCTATTTGGTGTCATGTCAAATGTTTGCTCAATCAAATTTATCAAAGAGACAATTCTAGAATGAAAAAGAAAATCAATTCCTTAACTTTATGAGAAACAAAAGACTATTGCTCTGTGTATAATATGATAAAGAGGAGCTTCAGACGAATGTTCTGCTGAGCAAGCTCTAGAAGATACCATTGTAAAGAAACACAGGAAAGAAAATCGAATGTCAAGGTGGTCAAGGTTTATTGGTAATCATACATTAGCAGAGGATGTACATGGTGAAGCTGATGTTAATGGCAGATAGATGTCTCCATCTATTTCATTTCAAATATGAACATGGCAGGATTAGCCTCTCCTCCTAGTAATTTCCCACAATTTTGCTAAGAATTCTATTGATAGATTTAGAAAAGGAGTTCCAGCAAAAACCAAACAAACCTACATTTGAAGAGGGATGAAAATAAGTGTAAAACTGTATTCATAAAATTTGAATATTAAATAAAAATATATAATCTTTATTGATCTTCAATCAATACACTGGATAAATAGTGGTCAGTGCTAGTGAAGAGACCATTTTTCCATGAGTCATTATTTAGCTTAAACATGGATTATTAGGACTCAAGAATTTCCTTGACAATATAGGAAAGAAAGTGAATCATGTTATTTCCTAATTTTTATTTCTTACATGACTGTTCTACTGGTGTTGCATCTTCATAATTAATCACATTTGAAAGACTTCTAAATGATCCAGTTGGCCTATTGAAGAAGGAAGAAGCAAGAAAAAAGTTTCACTAAATGAACATTTAAACATCAAGTTTGTTGCTAGTTTTGCAGTATATAGTTCAAGAATGTTAGTAAATTGCTTCTGAAATGGAATAAAATATGGCCTCATATTTCTATGAAAATTGTCTCCCCTTGTTTCCTTTCCACTCTTTTATGTATATAGATATTTAGTTTATAAATAAAGCTCTTCCTATCCTTCACTTAGTGTGGCTTTAATAGCCTTTAAAAAAAATCCTCAGAAGGTAATATTGCCTTTTGAAGACTGGGAAATAAAATCCATTCATTTTGAACTCTCGAGTAAAATGTAAAATCCCTTCATTTACACTTCTAGTTTTAGCAAGAAAATCTGAGCCCTGTGCTCAGGTAAGTTCCATCCAGGTAATGAAAAATGCAGTTAATATATTAGGCAAATTGTGACTTTTAATTCCAGGTGTTAAGTCAATCCTATCATGACTTCTATTATGTCCTTTAAAGAAAAGGGTAATCAGTGACTTCCTTGAGGTCTCTAGGGCCTTACTTTTTGAGAAGTGAAAGAGATCTTAGTCACTGCACTTTTATATTTAGAATGATCTGACCTAAGCATAGTGCTATGGGGAAGCTGAGTTTTACTTAAAGTGGTGGGTTAGTTTTTAAATAATTTCAATGAGCTCACAGAGAAATTCTACATTGAATTTAACTATAAGCTGATAAATATCTTCTATTAGTGAATTAAATATGATGATGGAAACATGATTTTAATCCTGTTTTGTTTACAGAGAAATCTAATATTTGCTACTTCAGGATCTTTTTATCACTTGCTAATGACATTGGGAATTTGTTCTAGTGACTCCAGGGAGTTTACAGGGAGATATGCCCTGTATTCTGGAAGTAAGTGACCCAGTCCCATGGTCTTCTCAAGTAGTCCAGGGGTCTCAGTGACTTGGAACGCATAAGTAGGTAAGTACCACTGACAGCTATCAGTGTTCCAAAGAAAAAGAGTCCTTTGTTTATCACCTGTAAAAAAGAGCAAGAACTTTCACTTTATTTGTGCAGTGATTAAAATCTTGCAAGTAGACTTCATTTTTAAATGACATTTTATACAATTTCCTCTTTGTTCTTTAAACTGAAACAGTGATGTAATTGCATGATCACTAGGTGAAGTCCTGCAATATCTGGCAAGGTCAAGAATTTGGATCTTCCTGCCTCCCTCTCTCCCTCTTCTCTCTCTTCCCAGAAACACCTGAATCTATGTGCTCTGTATAAAGAATTCTTAAAAGTTAGCCTTTGTCCAGCCATAAAAAAAATTCACAGTTGAAAAAAAAAAGAACTGTTAACTCTGTCTTGAAAGAAGCCACAAATGATCCAGTCATTGCTCAGACCCTGCACAGTGTCTCTGAGAAGAGTGATGGGTCCAGTGGCCTCTGTGACTTGGAAGACACACATTCAAAGACTTAAACATGTACCTTCACCACCTACAGTCTATCAACCACACGAGCTGAGGCTCAGTCTAGTCTGGGTTGTGTGCACTCTCATATCATCCTGGTCTCTTTCACTGCACTTATTGTCCTGCATTCTAACTGCCTGTCACTGTCTCTTTCGCCTTTGGACTTTTAGTTCCTTGAGGGTAGGGACCTTATTTTATTCACCTCTGTATGAATAAATCTTGATTCATTCCAATCTAGCCTCTAAATCTTTCTAAAATCCACACCTGAGACTATGAGCTGCTTTTTCTTCCTGTTTCCCTCAGAATAATATTCAAGATGTTTCAGGTCCTACTTACTATTCCAGCTCCACCTCTAGCCATTTTCACACATATGTGCTTCTTCCAGGTCCACTGAAATACTTGCCATTCCCATTCTGAATGTGTGAGAGGTTTCTTCAACCTCCATGCCCCCCCCATGCCCATGCCCATTCCCCACCAGGACAGTGCCTCTTCACTGCAGGTGTCCATTTCCCCCACTAGTCTCTGAGCTATGCAAAGGGTAGGGGCTGCTTTATGTTCATCACCATGCCCAGCTCAATGTTTACATACTATTTGTTTAGTGAGTGAAGTTGTAAAGTTTCCACAGTGGAAGATCAGGAATCTGAATCTCCATTTAATGGCATCTGTGAGTCAACTGCCCAAAATTAATGTGAATAGCATTACACTGGAATTAGACTGTGTTTTATAAGTGATTTGATTCTGTCCAGTTTTGTAAATTAAACCCATAGGAGTATTGCATGAAGCAAAAGTCAATTGCTAAATAAAAGTAAAAGGTCGCATTGATAAAATAAAGTAGAAAGTTTAGGAATATTAGCATCAATTTCTTTTTTGAATTTCTTCTTCTCAGGGATTGCCTCTTCTTTGTAATTTTGTTCATTAGGCACTCTGCCACCTGTGTATCCAGGACATTTTTTAATTTGGAAGGCAAACATCTAGTGTCTGTCACATTATTTCCATATTTGCCTGAGGTAAACATAACCATAACACTGTGAACTTCAACACATCAGATTAAAAATAAGTGTAATCTGTTCCAACCTTTTTTTGCCAATGCCAACGCAGCACTGCCTCATGGTATCTTATTCTGGAAAAGGTGACCTGTAAGAAAGTTTAAAAAGTATTCTTGTGTATTCTTTAATGGCTAAACAGAAGATTAAAATGAGGAAAAGTCTTAAATCCAGACCTTACCATGGTGTAAAGAGGGATAAAGGTAGATGGCATAATAGCATGAAGAAATCTCTCTATATTCTTTTGGAAGAGGAACCACCTTGAGTTGACGTGTGCTCGCATCTGCAATAATGTAAGCAGTCTCAAAGAATACCTTGAACAAAGTACCCGAAATTGTTTACTGCAACTTTATCACTCTTTATTCCCATTCACCACAAAGCCAGACTGAAAGTAGTCAAATAAATTCTTATTTCCAATTCTTCTCAGTCATTTCCAATCCTTTTCAGTCAATGTCAGAGAACACTAACTTGAAAAGGTAGAGCAATTATGCAAAACCTGTTAGAGAACTCTATTTTGCGCGAGGGCCAACTCTATTTCAGTAAGAGTTTGTTTGTATGGATCTGTGAGTAGTCTGTGAGCCCAAAGATTTGACTAATTTCTGTTACTTCCTGGTCAGTTTGGAACATTATTTATGGCAAGAAGAGATCTGTTTAAAACTAGGCCTGTCTTGATATACTCCATATTCAGGATAAACATTACGTTGTAGTTGTCTTGTTTTCAAAGACAAGGCAAAATACATCAGTGAGACTTTCAGTATCTTATAGAATTTCCTTCACCACATATGAAACAATTCTGCTCAAGTTGGAGTCTATTTCTTTCTGTCTTCAGGAGAGATGGAAAACAACTATACTCTTTTTAAAATTTTTATCTTGTAAATTTTTTCATTTGATTATTTAAAAACTATAACCACAACCATTTACTGTGAGCTTTTCATGTGACTGGCTTAAAATGGAATTGTGTTTTTCTTCTTAGTAATCTACTGACTATGAATTTCTTTGGTATTACATATGTCTTTCAGTGCAAAAAACCGCAAAGGATATTCAGTGCTAATTTAAGTTTGCAGCTTATAATGTTAAGAATGGAAAGGTTATTTAATGTCTCTTAAATTTTCCAAATATGTTAACTCATATCAAAAATATTTTTTCATTAAAATAGCATATTAGTACCTCTACTAAATGTCTAAGTCTTGAGCCTATGAATTGTCAGATATTGAAACCAGACATTTTGTCTTTTTTGTTACCTCCTAAATGTCCCTGAAATGTTGATGGAGATGATGTGTGTGGGTCATTATCACTGTCTTTATAGTCAAAGTTCAACTATGTGTAAGGAATGCTCTGTGTGTGTGTGTGTGTGTGTGTGTGTGTGTGTGTGTTTTCTCTTGGCACCTATTCTTATGCAGCATGCATGAGACGGGGGTCAAAGAAACATTAAAGCAAAGAATGTTTATTAGAATATCAGTGCATGATCTCATTGAATAGAATCAAACATTCTCACTTGCCTCTATGTAATTGTACATGGATAGGTCTGAAATTGCATGGTCATCTGGAATTCTTAATCTTGAGAATTCAGGAAGGCACATACCTAGAAACCAAGTTAAATAATATATCTTTTCCAAAACAGTCTGTAAACAATGTGCTTGACTCTACACAGTTCAAATGAAATGGTGTATTCTCTATCAATGGTCTCTACTAACCTTTAAAAACTCAGGACAACAAGACTGTATGACCAACAATCTATGAATACTGAGCAATAACACAGGGGCATTTCCCATTGCCTATGATTTAATAAAACTTATGATGAAGTTGTTATAATATATACTAGATTAGTGAATCATTATTTTTATTTCACAAATGGAAAGCAGTTCATATGGACTGTAAATGACCCCAAATCCTTAGAATTTGCTACTCTCCTTTTTGTTCTTTGCTACCCCATATACATTTGTTTCATTTTACCTAAGCCACCTTATTAGCTTAAACATACTCTGTTATTCTGTTATCTCCCAGAGACAGGACTCATGTTATATTCATGTTTGAAAACTTAACCTAGTATATGGTAAACACTGAATAAATATTTGATAAATTAATAACTAACTAATGTAACTTCACAGGGTCAAACAACTCTAGTTTTGAGGAAGCCATTTCTAAAGTCAGAGAACATGGGTGCAAGTCCCAGCTTTACCACTTCTAGCTACTTGACTTTGGGCAAGTTACCTAACCATCTCTAAGCTTAAATTTCCTCAGTTATAAAATAGGGACAAGAATAGTACCCATGCCCCATGTTTTTCATGAGAAAATGTGATAAAAATCAGCAAGATACCCAACACATATTACATGTTCAGTGATGTTAGTTATTATTGTGATAATTATTGTTCTATCTTCATTCTCTTGTAACTAAAACCAGTATTGACAGTATGTTCTGTTATATGAGCCCTCCATCTGTCTCCACCATTGTCATCACATGCTAACGAATCACACAAGGGCTAAGAAGGGAGGAAACAAAATACTTCTGGATCCTGAGCATCTGAGTGAGATAACTGGGAAAGAAAGGAAGAAAACCAGAAGAAATTTAGCCTGGAATCTATAATCTCTTCAGATTCAGACAGCACAGTGTTCACTGACTCCCTATAACACTATATAAAAAAAATTTTACTGTGAACTTACTTTGTTCCAGGCTTTTTTTTTCCTTTTTTTTTCTTGATGTATAGTTGATGTACAATATTATATGAGTTACGGGTGTACAACATAGTGATTCACAATTTTTAAAGGTTATACTCCATTTATAGTTATTATAAAATATTGGCTATATTCCCTGTGTTGTACAATATATCCTTGTAGCTTATTTATTTTATACCTCATAGTTTGTAACTCTTAATCCCCTTCCCCTATCTTGCTCCTCCCCCTACCCTTTTACCCACTGGCAACCACTAGTTTGTAATCTGCGGGTTAGGCTTTTTTTAAAAAAAGCTTTCCACAAATCATTTGATTTAACCTTCACAACTCTCTGAAGTGGTATTATTCCCATTTTATTGATGGAAAAAAAATCTGAGACTTTAAAAAGATAAAGTGACTTGTTCAAGGTCAAAGGGCTAATAAGTCAGCAAGTCAAGATTGGAATCTGGGTGTAGATTCAAAGCTGATTCTCTAAGTCTATCCCTTACCTGAAACAGGTTTAAATTCAGAGGTGACCTTTGAGGACATGTAATGCTGAGAAGCAATAAAAGTTATCCAGTTCTCAGGCTACTATTTGCAATTTCTTTTACAGATAAAAATTATGTACATTTAATTTAACTTACTTTCAGAATTATACATAAAGTTTAAAACTTCAATACTTGTAAAATTAATATATTTCTGGAATTAATTTTAATCAAAAGGCAAATGGAAGTATCAGATGCAAACTTTGATAAGGCAAAAAGCAAGAAAATGCTGGAGCTTCTAAAAGTGTTTCTGAGGGCATACTGTAGGGATTATAGGCATGGGGGTTAACTAGGCTGAGAGGGAGGGAAAGGAGTATATCTCTGCCAAACTTTGGTGCTCGGAACTTTTATCTTTGTATTGATCGATGCATAGACTTCCATGTAAAACTTAAAAGAAACTATCTTTTCCTCTCTGGGTGTTCCTTGTCTGATATGGGCAACAACAGTGGCATAGACTGTTAATAGAAAAGTTTATAATCCTGAACAGGAAATATGCATCATTGTTTGTAATCTTCCAGGATCAGAAATAGGTGTACAATTAATCAGCAAGGCTAGTCCATGTCCAATTGAGAAATTTTACTTACTAAGGTCATTATTGAATTTATCCATTAATTCATCAAATACCAAGCAGTCTTCAAATCCCTAAAACAAGAAAAAATAAACTGTAAATGATAAATACTTCTTAGCAATTTTGAATAGACTTCATTGGTGAGTATAATTCACAGGATGTTTACTCTCAACCAGCACATAACAGCCAAATAGTCACACTTAGCATTGAATTCTGATTAAAAAGACAATTGACTGCATGTTTGATGGTTTTGTTTTTGCCCAATTTACTCATGTATATATATAAAATTTAGAATATGATCAAAATTTTAAATTACTTGTAATTTTGACAATTCCATTGCTTCTTCAAGAAGCAAAAATAATTATATTGTTCTACCATGAGCATTAGAATAATATTTAAACTATTCAGAACTTTAAGATTCACATTTAGAGCAATTTAATGACAGGATAGAACTTTCATATTAACTTACTTTCTATAAGCCAAGATTAAAGCAAATTTCCAATCAACAAATCTACAAAATTAGTAAGATACTATGCTAAATGCAGTAGGGAGAAGAAAATAAAAAGCTATGTTTCCTGCATCCTAGGAATTCAAACTATGGTTTTAAGACAATATAAAAATATATAAAGGTTAAGAAATAAAATATTTCTATATCAATTATACATATCATACCTGAAGCAAATAAATTTGTCAATTATATAGGCTGTTAATGCTATAGGAATTTAGAAATGAGAGATACCATATAGGGATGAGATAACACTCTTAAATTCTTTATTTAATTAATTCATTTATTCCTGGAGAATTCCTATGAGATAGGTATATTAAAATCCGAATTTTACAGATAAGGAAGTAGAGATAAGTTAGTTGCATGAGAACATATTCTAATAAATCATGAAGCCAGGCTTTGAACCAGGGAGTTCTAATTATCCACTATGCTAAAATTGATGTTTCCTTACTGTTTTAAAATTTTAAGTACAATTGACTTACAATATTATATTTATTTCAGGTATACAACATAGTGATTTGATATTTTTATAGATTATACTCCATATAAAGGTATTATAAAATATAGGCTATATACCCTGTGCTGTATATTACATCCTTGCATCTTATTTATTTTATGCCTCATAGTTTGTACCTCTTAATCCCCTTCCTCTATCTTGCCCCTCCCCCTCCCCTTCTACCCACTGGTAACCACTAGTTTGTTCTCTATATCTGTGAGTCTGTTTCTGCTTTGTTATATTTGTTCATTTGTTTTATTTTTTAGATTCTACATATAAGTGAAAACGTACAGAATTTGTCTTTCTTTGTCTGACTTATTTCACTAACCATAATACCATCCAGGTCCATCCACGTTGTTGTAAATGGCAAAATTTCATTCTTTTTTATGGTTGAGTAATATTCTGTTGTATATACATAGAGCTTCTTTATCCATCCATTGTTAATGGACAGTTAGGTTGCTTCCATATCTTGGCTATTGTAAATAATGCTGATATGAACATGGGATGCATATATCTTTTCAAATTAGCATTTTAATTTTCTTTGGATACATACCATGAGTGGAATTTCTGGACCATATGGTAGTTCTATTTTTAATTTTTTGAGGAACCTCCATACTGTTTTCCTTAGTGGCTGCACCAATTTACATTACCACCAACACTACTAGAATTCTCTTTTCTCCACATCCTTGACAACACTTGTTCTTTGTTGTCTTTTTGACAATAGCCATTCTGACAACTATGAGATGATATCCCACAGTGGGTTTGATTTGTACTTCCTTGATGATTAGTGATGTTGAGCATCTTTTCATATGCCTATTGACCATCTGTATATCTTCTTTGGAAAAATGCCTATTCAGGTCTTCTGCCCATTTTTTAAATTGGGTTGTTTGTTTTCTTGACATTGAGTTCCATGTGCTTTTATATATTTTTCATATTAACCCCTTATCAGACATTACATTTGCAAAGATCTCCCATTCAGTAGGTTGTCTTTTCCTTTTGTTGATGGTTTCCTACACTGTGCAAAACTTTTAAGTTTGATTAGGTCTCACTTGTTTATTTTGCTTTTGTTTCTTTTGCTTAAGGAGACAGATCCAAAAAAATATTACTAAGACCTATGTGAAAGCATTTTTTTCTTCTAATAGTTTTATGGTTTCATATCCTACACTTAAATCTTTAATCCATTTTGAGTTCATTTTTGTATATAATATGAGAAAATATTCTAATTTCATTCTTTTACATGTAGCTGTCCAGTTTTTCCAACACCACTTATTGAAGAGACTGTCTTTTCCCCATTGTATATTTTTGCCTCCTTTGCTGTAGATTAACTGACCATATCTGCATGGGTTTATTTCTGGGCTTGCTGTTCCATTGACCTATGTGTCTGTTTTTGTGTCATTACCATACTGTTTTGATGATTATAGCTTTGTAGCATAGTCTGAATTTAGGGTCCATGATACCTCCAGCTTTGTTCTCTCTTCTCAAGATTGCTTTGTCTACTGAGGGTCTTTTGTAGTTCCTTACAAATTTTAGGATTTTTTTCTAGTTCTGTGAAAACTGTCGTGAATATTTTGATAAGAATTGCATTAAGTTTGTAGATTGCTTTGGGTAGTATGGACATTTTAACAATATTAAGTCTTCCAATCTATGAATACAGGATATCTTTCCATTTATTTTTATCATCTTTAATTATCTTTATCAATATCTTATAGTTTTCAGAGTATAAGTCTTTCACCTCCTTGGTTAAATTTATTTCTATGTGTTTTATTATTTTTGGTGCAATTCTAATGGTATTGTTTTCTTGCTTTCACTTTCTAATAGTTCATTATTAGTGCATAGAAAAACAACAGGTTTCTGTATATTAATCTTGTATCCTGCCACTTTACTGAATTCATTTATTAGTTCTAATATTTTTTTGGTGAAGACTTTAGGGTTTTCTATATATAATATGTCATCAGCAAATAGTGACAGTTTTACTTCTTCCTTTCCAATTTGGATGCCTTTTACCTCTTTTACTTGTCTGATTGCTATGGCTAGGACCTCCAATACTATATCAAATAGAAATGGTGAGAGTGGACATCCTTATCTTGTTCCTGATCTTAGAGAAAAAGCTTTCAGCTTTTAACTGCTGAGTATGATGTTATCTGTGAGTTTGTCATAAATGACCTTTATTATGTTGAGATATGCCCCCTCTGTACAAATTTTGTTCAGAGTTTTTATCAGAATGATGTTGAATTTTGTCAAATGCCTTTTCTACATCTATTGAGATGGTCATGTGATTTTTATCTTTTGTTTTGATAATGTGATTTATCACACTGGTTAATTTGCAGATATTGAACCATACTTGTACTGCAGGGATTAATCCCAGTTTATCATAGTTTATGATTCTTTTAATTTATTGTTAAATTTATTTGCTAATATTTTGTTGAGAATTTTTATATCTATATTCATCAGAAAAATTGGTCTGTAATATTCTTTTATTTTGTAGTGTCTTTGTATATTTTGGTATCAGGGTAATGCTGGACTCAGAATTAATTTGGGAGTGTTCCCAAATGTTTGGTAGAATTCATCTGGGAAGTTATTAGTCCTGGTTTTGTTTGTTGAATGTTTTTGATTATTGACTTAGTTTCAATACTAATAATCAGTCAGTTCAGATTATCTATTTCCTCCTGATTCAGTCTTGGAAGATTGTATGTTTCTAGAAATCTATCTGTTTCTCTCATGTTGTCCAATTTGTTGGCATATTCTTAGTATTCTCCTATGATTGTTTGTGTTTCTGTGATAATGGTTATATCTTCTCCTCTTTCATTTATTATTTTGTTTATTTGGATCCTCTCTCTTTTTTTCTTAGTGAGCCTGGGTAAAGGGTTATCTGTTTTTTTGTTTATCTTTTTAAAAAACCAGCCCTTGATTTCATTGATTTTTTCTATTTTTTTTGAAGGGGGTCTCTATTTTATTTATTTCCACTCTGGTCTTTATTATTTCCTTCCTTCTGCTGACTTTGGGTTTTGTTTTTTCTTCTTTTTCTAATTTCTTCAGATAAGATAGGCTGTTTACTTGAGACTTTTCTATTTTCTTGAGGTAGGCCTGAAATGCTATAAACTTCCCTTTTAAAACTGCTTTTGCCATCCTGTAAATAGCTATTAAGTCCACCTGGTCTAATGTGTCATTTAAGGCCACTGTTTCCTTTTAGATTTTCTGTCTGGATGATCTATCCATTAAGGCAAGTGGAGTGTTAAAGTCCTCTACTATTATTGTATTACTGTCAATTTCTCCCTTTATGTCTGTCAATATTCACTTTATATATTTAAGTACTCCTATATTCGATGCATATATGTTTACAATTTTTATAGCCTCTTCCTGTATTGACCCCTTTATCATTATATAATGCCCTTTTTTTCTTTTATTATAGACTTTGTTTTAAAACTTACTTTGTCTGATATGAGTATTGCTACCCAGCTTTCCTTTTGTTTCTATTTGCATGGAATATCTTTTTCCATCCCCTTACTTTCAATCTGTGTGTGTGTCTTTAGCTCTGAAGTGAGTCTCCTGTAGGCAGCAGAGAGATGGATCTTATTTTTTAATCCAATCAGCCACCCTATGTCTTTTGACTGGAGCATTTAATCCAATGACATTTAGTGTGGTTATTAATAGGTATGTACTTATTGCCATTTTATTATTTTTTTTCTGGCAGTTCTTCTTTGTTCTTTTCTTCTTTTAGTCTCTTCCTTTGTGGTTTGATGATTTTCTTTAGTGTTATGTTTGTGTTCCTATCTCTCTAAGTTTTGTGTATCTATTCTAGGTTTTTGATTTGTGGTTACCATGTAGTTCATATATGTTGCCCTAAACTATACCTACTTGTTTTAAACTGATAGACATTTAAGTTCAAAAACATTCTAAAAGATCTACTTTTTTAACTCCTTCCCCATGGTTTGTGTTTTTTATGTCATATTTTACATTTTCAGGCCTATCCTTTAACTGTTTATTGTAATTATACTTGATTTTACAGTTTTTGTCTTTTAATTTTTGTTCTAGCTTTTTTAAGTGGTTGATCCACTGCTTTTACTGTATATTTGCCTTTACCAGTGGGATTTTTCCCTTCTTATTTTTCTTATTACAGCCTTTTCTTTTTTACTTAAAGAAGACGCTTTAACATTTCTTGTAAGGTCGACTTAGTAGTGATGAGCTCTTTTACTTTTTGCTTGTCTGGGAAACTATCTCTCCTTCAATCCTGAACAATAACCTTGCTGGGTAAAATATTCTTAGTTGTAGGTTTTTTCCTTTCAGCACTTTAAACATATCATGCCATTCCCTTCTGGCCTGCAAAGTTGCTGCTGAAAAATCAGCTAATATGATTGCCTATGGGCATTCCCTTGTTTGTGATTCTTTGTTTTGTTCTTGCTGCCTCTAAAATTCTTTCTTTAATTTTGCCATTTTCATTGTCTTGGTGTGGGTCTTTTGGGGTTCATCTTGTTTGGAACTCTCTTTGTTTCCTATACCTGGATATCTGTTTCCTCCTTCAGGTTAGGGAATTTTTCAGCCACAATTTCATCA
Source organism: Lipotes vexillifer (assembly GCF_000442215.2). Lineage (NCBI taxonomy): Eukaryota > Metazoa > Chordata > Mammalia > Artiodactyla > Lipotidae > Lipotes > Lipotes vexillifer. Next base: position 958,700 of record NW_006789458.1, on the reverse strand, counting down.
AATACATTTTCTACCTCATTCTCTCTCTTCTTATTCTGAGACCCCTATAATGTGAATGTTAGTATGTTTGATTGTCTCAGAGGTCTCATTTTTAAGAATTTGTTTTTCTTTTTGCTGTTCTGATTTTGAGATTTTCACTATTCCTTCTTTCAGGTCACATATGCATTCTTCAATATCACCTAATCTGCTGTTGAATCCCCCTAGTGTATTTTTCATTTTAGTTATTATATTCTTTAGCTCCTATTGGTTTTTTCTTATATTTTGTAAATCTCTGTTGAAGTTTTCAATGAGTGATTTTATTCTACTCCCAAGCTGGGTGAGCATCTTTATGACCATTGCTTCAAACACTTTATTAGGTTAATTATTTATCTCTATTTCATGAGGGTATTTTTCAAGGGTTTTACTTTGTTCTTTTGTTTGAAACATATTCCTCCATTTTCTCATTTTGTTTAACTTTCTATGTTTGCCTCTATGAAATTATGTGAAAGTTACCTGTCCTGGTCTTGAAGGCATGTCCTATGATGTCCTATTCAGTCTGCATGTGCCCACTGGCTTTGGTGGGAGAGCTGCATCTGAAGTGAGCATGGGCCACACTTTCCCCTAGGGTATGCTGGCAGCCACCACTTTGGTGGGAAATAGGGCTGGATTCAGAGGGGCTAGAGCCAGATCCAGGTGCAGCCAGGGCTTCTCCTAGGCTCAGTGGCAGTCACTGCCCTATGGGGTAGGGTTTGAGGCTCAAGGGACTGGAGTAGAAGCCCCGAGGGTGGTGGGTCTCTGCTGAGTGTGATGGCAATCTCTGCCTTGGTTGGGGGCATGGCCAGGTTCCTGAGGGCTTTGAGCTGCACTTCTAAACTGGTTCTGCTTTTTCCCCAGGTGTACACAACTTGGTTAGAAGCAGGGTGGGGGCTGGAGGGGTTGGAGCCACACTGCTGAGCTGGTTGCATTCCTTCCCTGGTGTATGCATGCTCATTGGCAATAGCACCCTCCACCTTAGTGGGGAACAGTGCCAGAGTAGGAGGTGCTGGAGCAGGAGCCCAGTGCAGGTTGGGGGGCGCAATAGGGCAGCCCTGGCAGGCAATCCAGAGCAACCAGCAGTTGCCAGTCTGCTGCTTCCATGCTGGGATTGGGAGCAAGCAAGTCTGTGTACATGCTCTTCAGGAGCAGAGTATCAGTTTCTTACTGCCCCCTAGTAAGCCATACTGGTTTTCAAAACAGCTAAGGAGTCTCATTTTCCTGGCCTTGAACCCCAGACCTGGGGTGTCTAATATGTGGCTCAAACTCCTCGGTCCCCAGGGAGGATCCCCAATTCTGTGATATCCCCCTCCTCTTCTGGGTCACACACTAGGGGTGTGTGTCTTGACTAGATCAATTCTCCTCCCCTCCTACCAGACTCCATGTGGTTCTTTATTTACAGCCTTGGTTGTAGAAGAGCTATTCTGCTAGTCTTCAGGTTGTTCACAGTGAGTTTCTCTATGTGTAGCTGTAGTTTTGATGTGTTTGTGGGAGGAGGTGAACTCAGGGTCCTCCTACTCTGCCAACTTGATCCCACCTCTCTTGTTATGTTTTTGTAAAACAAAATGTTTATGACTACTTTGCTCAAAATATAATTGATTAGATTCATAAGCTCTTTATTCTTGGACTATATCCCATTCACCAAAACAATATAAGACTATGGTTATAAAACTATTAGTAATCAAACACACATGCACATAAAATAATTGTTTGTCTAGACAATTATTTTAGAAGTCCTTAAAATTAATGTTCAGTATTTGAACACTATTCATTTTCTGAAATATTTTTTAGCCAGAACGGTAAAATTTCCATGAAAGCAGTAGTATTCAACATCTAGTCTGTTTCATCATTTTATTTAGCTCTATCAATTGTGTTTTCTTTTCCTTTGGAATGAAAAAGCAGAGGGAAAAAAAAAGATAATTTGGGATATCTTTCTTTTTTGATACTAACATTATAATCTCTAGAAAAAATATACTTTAAAAGTTAAGTCTTGAATTGCTGATAGTCAAGTTTCCAAATTTCAAGTCATCAATACATTTTCTAACTGAACAGAAAACTATCTTATGCTTTTTTATACACTAAATTACTGCATCAAGTAATCCAAGAGTTGACTATATTTAGAGATCAATCTAGTTAAATAGCTGGTATGGTTTTTGAGTTGACTGTTTTATCAGAGATTATGTGGGGATAGTTTTAAGCATATTTTTTATTTAAGACTTTTTAGTTGAGACTGACCCAGAGAAATTTAAGGGACTTACCTAAGGAAAAATAACTTACCGCATTCATTCCCTGCCCAAAAAAGGGCACTATGGCATGAGCTGCATCTCCCATCAACACACAGTGTGATTTAAAGTGAAAAGAAGAGCACTTAACGGATATCATGGGCTGGGCGGGCAACAGAAAGAAATCTTGTGCCAGGGTTCGCCTTTAGAGGAAAACAATAAAAATGTTAAGCTTGGTATTAAATATTGTGTAATTCTTTCAGATTTACTGGCTTTGTTAACATAATATTTCATTGAAAAGTATGTGAGAATGCCAGGAAGAAAACAGGAGAGGGAGAACTGAAGTTTCTTCTAGTTCCCAAATTCCACTGTTCTATTTATATTCTTAATTTGCAACAGTTTTAATCACATCCAAAAAGAACAAGTTTAGCTGCATTTGAATAACTTGAAATATGTCTGTGTTATATGTCATGAAAATTTTATTATCAAGCACACAGATCACACAATTTTCAACAACGTTGGAATGTTTTAGGTTTCCTTGGAGAAACTTGAGATGCAGTTGTGCATTTGATTAGCACACAACAAACCAAAATTGTTCATGTGAATCCATGTGTATTTGGAAATGAACAACTGGAATCAAGCTAGTATCTGTTCAAGCATCTACAGAGGTTTTGTGGAAGCTATAGATAGAGAAGTAGTACATATACTAGAGTATCTTAAATCTAGTGGAAGAGGCAAGAAAGAGCCACAGAAGAAGTTCTGAAGCAGCTAAGGGCTAAATTTTGGTGTGCAGAGATTTCCCTTCAAAGTCAGAGAAGGAGAAACCAACACAGGCAATTGAATTGTTCTGCAGGAAAGGGTGAGAACTGACAATTTTTAATAGATCTGCTATGGGTGGGCAGTGGGCTATCCCTTTTACATAATTAGCTCATTCAATTTTCAAAATTGCCCTAAAAGTTAGGTATCCTGATGTCTATTTTAATGATGAAAAATCTTAGACTCAGAGAAGTCAGGGACAAGAGCAGTATTAAAATCTTGCTCTTTCTGCAGTATTGTGCTGCCTCCATGAAGACATCGCTGGAGATAGAAAGTGAGCTGGATTCCAGGATGGAGTGACAGTGGGAGAGAGGCACTGAGTGAGACCAAATGACAAGGTCCATATGAAGGGGAAGTTGATATGGGCCAGAGGAGCTGAGACTGATAAGCCAGACAGCTAATACAATTAGCTATCAATTTGGGGGAACTTTATATGTGCCTGGCCCTGTGCTGAATGATTTATAGGCATGATCCCCTTTACTCCTCACAACAACCCTTTGGCGCAGGTACTACTATTATCACCATTTTACTGTGAGGGGCGTGAGACATAGGAAAGCTTATACAGCTAGCAACTGGTGGACTTGAGATTTGAGGTTGCCAGCTATTTCTGCCTTGACATAGATTTGTGTTCCCACCAGCAGAAGGAAGCACAGACAAGCCCTAAGGGGCCTGAGTGCCTGCTCAGGGTACATAGAAGGTCCAGGGACATTGGTGACTTGTCTTTCCCAAGGAAACAGGCCTGGCCTGGATTTTTTCAGAATTCCTGTTCACAGCACAAGATCCTCTTGGACTTTTGCTGTAATCTAGGCTTCCTGTCCTGGTCACTGCATGATTGGTCATGTTTAACAAAAACGGAAATAAGTGCATTAGCCTTTATTTGAACTTTGAATAACTCAAACCAGTGGGGCAAAAGGCACAATTGCACATCTTGAGACTTACTTTCCAATTAGAGGGATAGAATCCGGAAAGTACTTCTGGAAGAAATTCAGCACATCACTACTAGTTTGCAGTTTTTCAAACTCTTCAAAGGGCATGAACAAAGTACACGTGAAAGATTTGTTCTGTGAGAAGAAGAGGAACAGTGTGAGAGAGATCAGGGGGCCAGGCAATGCTGGTACTAAGGCAGACCCCTAAATCACAGAATGCTTGCTGTGGCTCAGGGGCCTCTGGGAAGAATGTCCAAGCAGACAGGAAAGGCACCCTCTCTTTCTTCCCTCACTCCCAAGGAAAAGCTCCGTCAAGTCCCAAGGTGCTCCCCAGCTTCTTGGTTATCAGGAGAATTTTATACTGTAAACTCCAGATATTTTCACCAAGCAAACATTACACTTCTTAGATTATTAATAGGTTGGTTGGATTTGATTTCTCCTCTTTTTTTTTTCTTTATTGTTGTTCCATTTAAGATGTTATGATATTAAGGCATTGGACCCTAGGACTGTTAATAAGTGAAGAAAACAAAAAGAAAGTAAAAGACCAACCAGAGAACTATCAATAGGTGTATCTGCCTATATTATCTATATATTATTATAGATAATAATAACTATATATATGTATATATTATATATTAATATAGCAAAAAAGTTTCTTTCTAATGAAAGAACAGCCATGCTCTTTTGAGATAACGTATATTCCGATGTTGTCCTACAGATATTAAAGGATGAAAAATACTTCCTAATATATAACGTAAATCTCTTTGGCTTTATTTGGGGACCATTTCTTCCTGTGCTGTCTTGGGGGAGGTGGCAGTCAGGTACCACCACACATAAACCCCCATTAGTCATTCATATATGTTAAATATCTTCTCCAAAGTAAATAATTTGGATTCCTTCAGGTTTTTCCTCAGTATCCCCAGAGTTTCAGATATAATCACTAAATAGACTAAACAATGATGAAGTTGATTACATTCATGCATACAGAGTATGAAAGTAAGTAACGAAAAACGTTAATTATATATGCAAAATGACAGTTGATAAGAAATTTTACACTACCATGTTAGGAAGTGCAATCATCATAAAGGTATCTCTAGGCCAAATATGTAGATAATTAGGTTCCATGGCATACTGCAGGGAAAAAAGGTATATATAATTAGTGTATTAATGTAGCACATCTGCATTAACAAATTAAACACGATGATTCTCTTTATGTTATAATTGTTTCCACAGCAATTTAAATCAGTGTCATATGCATGGTGATGTGCACATCCATTGCTACATAAAGCAGAAGTTTTCTTAGAAAAGACTTTGTGTCCTGTCTTTATAAACTCAGGCTAAGGTGAGTTTTTGATACCATGTATAATTGAAGATTTGAGAACATGCTGTAAGATATTCCTTTTCTCTCTCTCCTCTATTTCCATGGACACACGCACATATATACACATATACAAATATGTATACATACATATATAAAATATATATTATATACACACATAAGCTGTGGATGTGTGTATATATGTGTAATATTTTTCTACTTTATTTTTTACCTTATTTGGGTACTTATTTGTATAAACAGAAAGATCCTAAGTTTAAATTTCATGGACAAAACAAAATTTTACAAACAAGCCTCTTATTGTTTGTTTACTACAACATAAATAATAGAGAGAAATGCTCCCTCTTTAGCAAAGCCACTACAGGGCAATAGCCGCCTGAGTAGGTATGTATGGCTCGGGCACATGAATTGACCCAAAGACCCAAGTGACCCAAACCACTGAGGTTCCCAGGGGTATTACATACGTAAGAATACACAATCCGTTTCCCAACTATTTTAAGTTTGTATTATTTTCTATAAATGTTTAGAGAGCACCTACCATGTATATGTCTTATGGTCATAAAAAGATGACAGAAAGTACATCTTAGTCTCCTAGCTAATATTTTCACACTTTTTTAAAGTTATTTGTGTCTTAGGAGATGAAACTGCTTCTTTCCGGCTTTTTATCCCCAGAGCCCCAAAGAAAGCCCAGTACACAGACAAGGAGATGAATAAGTGAATAACACTTTGACACCAAAGATCTCACAAAGCAGTTGAATAGGCAAGATATATACATATGAAAAGCTCCCAAAAACTTCTCTTTAACAACAACTCAAGTGGTAGCGAGACAAAATGACTTGGTGCCTAGGTAGAAGTTTAGGAAATAAAAACTGGTCAGGTAAGAGGATTGTGTGTCTGGGATGGCTGAAACAAGGGATTGGTAGATTAGATAGCGGTGAAGGACAGTGGCTGCTGGTGAGGGTGAGCATGCTGAGCAACATGGAGGAGGCACAAATGAGCACGGCGCCTTACTGGTAATAGGACACCAGCCTGGATGAGGTGAGCCTCCTTGCTTCCCTCTTGCTATCTTTTGACCTCTTCTACATGGTGTTGATAAAGCAAATACGATACCAAAAACATTTTGATATTCATACATATTTCATGACCCTAGAAAACAACTCTTTAAATTTTCAGGTTCTTTATTTCAAGTCACGCTCTCAATAGATATCCTTGTGCAACAGTGGTCCCAAGGTCAGATTTGTCATAATTCCCATGGGTCTTCTTACTACAAGTCCCTCCACACATAAAGTCTAAGCGAGACAGTTTGCTTGCTGTGCAAAAACAGCTTTGAGATAAGCTCCCACATAATTCCCAAAAGCACTCCCTTAATATTCACCCAGCTCTGTCATTCATCCAATCTCTCCCTCCTACTCCACCTATCAGAGATGGAGTGAAAATGTCCGCTACATTAGAAAAAGAAAAAAGGAAGGAAGAAAAGGAAAAAGAAAAGAAAGGAAGGAAGAAAGAAAAAAGTGGAGAGAAAGTTTCATAGAATTGTTTTTGGGCCATGTCAAAATATTCCCATGTCTGGTCACATTACTATGTCAAAACAGCATTTCTTAAAAGAGTAAAAACTTTCTATAAACCACCAATCATTACTATTAAATAGGAACACCTTGTGAATAAATGGCTATCTTAAATCTACATTAGTAGGCATGATTCCACTCAAACTGGGGACAATTTTTCAACAGAATCCTGTAATCCAGAATTATCAGATCCTGGGTCATTAGAATATGACCCACCTGAAGACCATAAAATATCATTGAAGAATTAATAAATCCATTTTTAACCGGGAGGAAGAAATAGAAAGACAACGAAATGTTAAAATATGGATTTGACTGGCTGATAGTTTAGTATATAAGTGGTATATAATACCACTATCCCAAACTGACAAACTATTTCATAGATGTCTGAACTTCAAATAGTATAGATTAAATCAGTACCTTAAAAATATATATTTTATATGCAAATCAAGTATTTAACTGATGCTGTTTACTTTTCATTACTGATAAGCCGAGATCCTCATTGCTTCTGTTGGTGTTTTAATTTTCCTTATTAAATTCCTACATTTATTTGCTTATGACAATATACAATATACATACTACGTATTTCCCTCCGGCCACATATGGTTTAACATGGGAAGCAGGGAATGAGAAACATGCAATGCAAATCTCTTTGCAACAACTTGCTGTTCACTTTATTTAATAACTTTTGCATTTAATCATGAGTATAAGAACTCTGGATTGTCAGTATACATAGTTGATTCCCAACCCAATTTTTTTCTCCCAAGAGATAATAGAAAAATGCTATTATTGTGTAAGACAAATCCCCTGTGTGTCTCCAATAAGGTAGTTGTAATTCCGCTCCTTTCTTCTATTCAAGAAAACATATCAAAAGGTAAGGGAGTGAGAGTGATATTATTAAAGAGATACCTGTACATCCAATTTATTATTAATTACAAAATACTTGTGGCCTTGATCAAGATATGCTATGAGAACAACTGCACTAGAATATGCTTCTATACTAATACAGGCAGGGGGAGGAGGAGAGCTGTAGAAAGAAGAAAAGAAAGGGAAAGGACTTACCTCCCCATGCTTAGGTGGAATAGTCAATTCCATGAACCCATGAGGAATGTATTGTTGACTGTAATCAAAGCGGGGTTTCTTCATGAGGTGAGTTCTGACAGTGGAATAGGCTCCATCACATCCTACAATGAGGTCACAGGTGACATCTTTGGGAACTTTCTCATGTCTGAAAAATAAAATAAATCGTCATCAAAAAAAAAAAAAAAAGTCTAGTGGTGAAAATGATGAAGTACCTCTATTGGGTATAAAAAGTACTGATTTAATGGGGCCACCACTCACTTTTACCTATCTGATTTAGAGCTTTGAGTGGATAGCTATAAAATGAAGATAACAATTGTCCCAGTCATGTGTTTGCTTATGAGAATGAGGATAACACACAACCATACTGATGAATAAAGACATGCTAGGCCACAGAAGCATGACTAAGAGTTGAGTTCCCTGCATGAAGGAAGAGAACCTTGAAAAGAAAGCAAAGTGTTTCAAATGGAGGGAATGTATGAACAACCACAGGGATGTGACCAGAATCTTCTAGGAGCAACACATTTGTCTTGAACAGAGGGAATCAGAAGATGAATTTAAGAAAAGAATACAATTGGGAAGGGAGGAGAAGAGAATGAATGTTAGGACAAAAGGTTTAAATACATTATTCTGGCAAATGGGAGAAAACAATTTTTTTCCATTGGGGAGATGGTGTATAAAGAGTGGTAATTTAAGATAACATACTTAGGAGTGGAAACATTGCAGTGGAGCCAGAGTGCAGACGGGAAAGAAATGGGGACAAGCTGACTGTAGTAGCCTGCACGTGCGGGGATGAGAGCCCAAGGATTGTGGCGCTCAGGAAGAAGGAAGCCATAGGCTCTGAGGCAAACAGAAAGTATGAATGATTGGTGAATGTTTATAGGTCTAGTGGGAGAAAATAAGGAAAGGGCTACATCAAGGATGATTTTAATCTTTTGGGTAATAGTATTAGGGAAGTCAGGAATGGGAGATGCTTGGTGACAAATAGAGGATCAAGGTTTTAGATGTGTTTGAGATTACGGCAAGTAGTTGTGAAGGTGTTTAATGGGAAATTAATATTGATTAAGATTGAAATAAGGATTGAGAATGAAGAAAAAGGCCTGGCCTGGAGGTGTTAATCATAGAAATGTGAATTTACAAGTAGTTGTTGAATGAACTGTGAATCCATGACATATCCCATGAGTGGGATGTGAGGCTTAGAACTCTAGAGGAAATGGAGTCGGCCAAGGGGAGGCAGACAAATAGTATTCAGAAAGAGGGGAGGAGAAACAGGGCAGCGGAGGGTCATCTGTTTCAAGGGAGGACAGTGTTTGAGGCAGAGTATGATTACTAGTGTACTAGTGTAGAATCAGGAAGAATCACTGGTGCTAGTATTCAGAAGGCATCTAAGACCTATTTTCAATATAAAATTACTTGATTCTAGAAACTATTTGAATTACCCTGTTAGTAATCATTTAATTCTTTCGAAAGAGCCAGAGAACAAAGTTGACAGGTTCAATTCTCCACGTCAACCCTTCACCTCTGAAGTCAAAAGGCTAACTGGTGATTACCCAAGCACTGTGATCATTCTTTCCTCAGGATTACATTTCAACAGCCTGTGGCCAAAGTGCACCTTTGCATTGGGATATTTCTCAACAGCTGAGGAAACAAAGAAAGACAACTAATAGAAAAGAAATTCCAATTCTTATTTCACTTAATCAAATTGAAATATTAATCATTTTCTGAGAACAGTGTGATAGAGATACTTATTCTTACCGATGTAAAAATGAGTTAGATAAAAGGTAATTTGACAACTATTTGGCAAATGTTCCAGGATAATTTGGTAGCAAAAGAGATAAATAAAAATCAACTATCCTCATCTCAAAAAAAAAAAAAAAATCTAATTCCATTATGCAAATTCTTATATACTGTAATTGTTGGCACCCTAGGAAAGAAGCTGTCATCACATATTTTAAAAGTTTTCCCCAATTAAAGGCTTAATTTGTGATCGGAAATATTCAGTCAAACTTCCTTTTTCATACTATGTCTGACTTTATATTTCTTTTTAGCAAGTCCTCTAGACTTCTAGCTCAATTTGTCATAAATATAGATTATTGATACTAATTCTTTTTGTAATCAAACACTGCAACAGTTAGGGGAAAATGAGTAAGAATATTTGAAACTTAATAAGTAGAATCAAATTATTTTAGTGCTTTCTCTGCCTGCTAACAATCTATAGTGTATTTCATTTTCTGAATCATTAATTATGTTCTTATCATAGTAGTAAATTTATTTTTGTTCCTATTAATTCTCATGGGCAGGAGATCTATAATTAGTGGTTATTTATTGTTCTTAAAGCTACAAATCAGAATGCAGGTGTTAGAGCTGGAATAGACCTCAGAGATGATTTATTTCAAAACTCTTCATCTTATAAATGGAATAACCAAGATCCTGGGAGGGAAAGACAATTTGCCTGAGATCATACAAAGTAAAAAAAATTAGGAAAAATAATCCAGAGGTCTGACTTCCGTACTTATCTCTCCTTTTCATCTCGGGTTTTGTCTTTTTTTTGTTCTGCTTTTCTTGAGTTTGATTTGGGGTCTGAAGACTTTAAGATTCTTGGACATGGGATTAGAAGCTTTAGAATATTGAAATCTGAGATAAGCCTAAGACTGATCTATGTTTAAGAAACCTTTTGACAAATAACTTGGAGAAGTCAGAGTTGACCTGAACCACTATGGGTGTCTTTTATCAATACAAACACAAAACGTGTTTGTGGAATCAACCTTTTTGTAAATTAAATTTTATTTTATTTTCAAATTAGATGTATAGTAATACATCCCAAAGAATTTTCCATGGAACACTAGTCCTGTGATATGCTCTCCAAAATAATTGTTCTCTGGTCAGTCATTAGAGAAATGCTCATACTTTGACCCTCCTGGCTGTGCTGTCCTGGTCCCCAGATATATGTGGCTTGAAATGCGGCTGGTCTGAATGGAGATGTGATGTACCCACTGGGTTTTGACAACTTAGTACCAAAAACTAAAAAGAATAAAATGTCTCATGAGTAGCTTTCTTACATTGATTGCACATTGAAATGATAATATTTTAGATATATTAGGTTAAATATACTATTAAAATTAATTTCACCTATTTCTTTTTAGGTTTTCTAATGTGGTTAATATAAAGTTTTAAATTATACATGTGGCTGTCATTTGTGGTCACATCTTAGACAGCATTGCTCTAGAAAATCCACACTGCAGACTAGTAGAATAAAGGCCCTGAGAAGTACTGTAAGAAAAGACTTTTAAAACTAAGTTGATGCAGGGTTTATCAAATTTACCTGACCACATATACTTTTTCTGTTTGTTTTACTTAACAATTATTAATAGCCCACCAAATAGTAAACTATGAAACAATCCTACATGAAAAGCTGATTCAGGGAAATGATTTAGTTACAGTACTTTCAGAGGTGAGGCTCTTCTATTAGAAGGAATGAGCATTTATCTGTGGAATGGGTGGCTCACACATCTGATGCCATGTAAAGGAATAAGAGCTGTGTAAAATAACTTTATATGTCAAACAAACTTTAGGAGTCAAGAGATTCAGCATTCTTTTTATCAACATATTTATGTCATTTATGAAATTGCATGCTGTGCAGTGCTCCCCTAATAAAAAACAGGGGAGCATGCAAGATTGGATCTCCTTATTATTAGCAGGTGTTTCGTATATTATATATAATACTGGAGGCAGTGACTGTAATAGTTAAAAGCATGGACTTTGGAATAGACAGACTCAAGTTCAAATCCAGATTCTACTACTTATTAACAGTATAATATGCTGCTCTTTGGAGCTCTCCAAGCCTCCTTTACCATCTATAAAACTGAGGTAAAAATAATTCCCACTTCACAGAGTTTGGAGGGTTATACAAATTGATGCAATATAAAGCAGTTAACATAGTGCCTGATGCATCAGTGAATATTTTCTATTATTTTTATCAATAAATTCATAGGATACCCTTAAGAGATTATCTTAGGTCCACTATGCTACTTTTTCAAAAAGCTGTTTTGTAGTTTCTTTTCTTAAGATCAACATGAATATATCAAGCAACCTAGCCCACCCCCACCTATCTACTCATCCAAAAGTCAGTCTTACAACTACAAGTAAAGAAATAGAAATAAGAAGAATACTAAGCCCTATTTCTTAAGTACCTGGTGAATCAACTAGAGTGACCTTCCCTATCACTCCTCCTCCCAGTTGAATTCAATTCAACAGATATGTCACAAACTCACCCTGGGTAGGGGACTGAGGAGAAACACAGATAAATCATTGGAACCTCTGCTCTCCAAAAATCCAAAGCTGCTGGAACGCATTGAGGGATTGATTGATTTAAAAGAAAGTAGAAATACTAATGGCATGCTTTGCATGGAATGAATCTGTTTAGTACAAATGCTGAAGAAGAGAAAAAACTATGATAAAGGGCTACATGGAATGTGATTGGATTGATTATCCAAGCTACAAATTTAATTTGCAATCCAGGGAATTTTCAATTAATAGGTAGGTCTTTTTAGTTACATGAGCATCTTCAGGCTTATATACACCTTCCTCCTTCTCAACCTCCTAAACCCTGAATCTGTTTTGTCTCCTACAAATATCTTGAATCTATACCTCCCCCCAACCACTTGGCTATAGCTTTAGTCCAGGGCCTTGTTTTTGCACACAGGGTTTATCATAATACTCTAAAATCTGCAGCCCTCTATCAGCCTTCACACTATTGCTTTTCATCTTTCTGATAAGAAAATCTAATTGTCTCTTTGAAAATTGTTACATCTGTATATCTGTCGTTCCACTAGACCATGAGTTCTTCACTGAGGAGTGAGCACTCATTCAATCCAGTGCCTAGAAAACAATAGGAATTCAATACACGCTGAATAAATGATTTTTATTTAGACCACTGATAAAATGAAAAAGAGATGCTGGAAGATGCATCACCACTACTTTTTTTTTTTTTTTTTTTTTGAGGTACGCGGTATGCATCTGACCAATAGCTTAGAATTTTGTCACTTGTAAAGAGTTGAGGGAGGAGTTCAGAGTGAGGTCATCCCCCCTTCTTTTTTTTTTTTTTTTTTTGCGGTACGCAGTCCTCTCACTGTTGTGGCCTGTCCCGTTGCAGAGCACAGGCTCTGGACGCGCAGGCCCGTCCATGGCTCACGGGCCTAGCCGCTCCGCGGCATGTGGGATCTTCCCGGACCGGGGCACGAACTCGCGTCCCCTGCATCGGCAGGCGAACTCTCAACCACTGCGCCACCAGGGAAACCCTCTACTTCTAAAGAAACACTTTCTATTGTACATGGTCTTGCTCTTAATAACCCCAAAAAAAGGAAGGGTAAACAAATCTCAGTAAATCATGTGACAATCCTTTGTCTCATGTGCTTTACAGAAAGTGACAACTGGTGAATAAAGCACTGGACTTACCAGTCAATAGATCCTTGTTTAGATTTTCTCTGCTTATAGAAAGAATATACTGCAAGAAAAATATAATAGATACTGTTTGTTTCTGAAGAATGGACAAATATTCTTCTATTTTATTCATTCAGCAATAGGAAATATTAATCATTTAGCAGAAGGTTGCAAGCTCTGTTTTATAACCATTTAACTAAGTAACTTTTTTCTATAAACACTTTAATCAAATACATGTTATACAATGTTCACGTTTAAACTTAGGTTCGATACTATAAAAAACAAACCTTTTTCTGGTAGCAAAAACATTATTTTCACTAAGATAGTTTTAACAATCAAACATAAATCTCATATATTCATCTTAGGTCTCCAAATCGAGCTGAGCAAAAAACTTCAGAAATGACAGCACTACTAGAATAAATGTACTATTTCCCAAAGAAACTACTTTGAAAGCCTTCGTTTCGGTGTGAAAGGCTGTGTGTGTGTGTGGTGTGGTTGTGGTGGGGTGAGGGTTGGTAGGAGTAGGTGGACCCCAGCTGGGACATGTGTTGGTTGTTTCTGACTTCATACGGCCAACTGTTCCATGAGGCACGGTCAGAACAGTGCATAGGGCCCATGATATTTTCAGGGATTCATGAAAATATTTTAATTTTAGTTTAGTTAATTTAGTTTAGTTTATTTTAAAATCAGAAGAAAAAATAAATATAATTCATAAGAATGAATCCAGTCTGGATTATATTCAAGATTAATATAATCTTTATATCAATGCACTCATACAATCTAATTTTCAATATTTATTGTTTTATAGAGAAAGGGTCTCACAAAGGCAAAAGTGCCTATCTAGAGCTCATGAAAGTCATAATGCAGTCTTGCAATTCAGGGCAAGGCTATTGCTTTAAAATTTTAAAGCATATAATTTTCCAAATTATGGGACATTACAACATTTAACACAAATATGGTAATTTATTAATCTTCACCTCATTCAAATATAGGCATTTAAAATTAACAGCTAAATCTATACATGGTGTAAAAATAACTTGGTCATGATACAGAAGCGGTGACTGAGGAGGAGCTTCCTGTGTCTTTGCTATAAATTAAAATTAACAGGGATGTCTTCATTCTCTGCCTCATGGTTGTTTCCTAGTCTTCTACATTATTAATCATTGCATTTCCATAGAAACCACACTTGTTATTCAAAGTATATTAGGAAACATTCAAATTATGAAGGCTTATTAATGTGAGGAAAATATTCTTTCCCTTTCAGTTGATTCCTCTCAGGCTTAGTTGGGATAATCTGGGAACTAATAATCTGGGAACCAACAGATATATAAGTCCTGCAGGAAGGTCAGGGAGAGTCCCGGCCTAATCTACTCCATATCTTTGGGCAGTATCTTATTATAACCAAAAGTTAGAGTCACTCACATCAAGCTTCACTTCTCCAATACATATTCTAAAAGGCTTATCTTGTAAAGAATAAGTAAGAATAAGAACAAACAAGTCAAGAACTATAAAGTGGCCCTTGTAACCAAACCTAAAAAAAGTAGGATAATCTCCTTTGGAGAGTCATAAGACAATAGTTGCAGTGCTGACTTTTTCAAATATGCTAGGAAAAAATGTTTACATTCTAGTCCTGAAAGCCTTCAAATGAGAATGTTTTCTAGTAAGGGGGCACCATTTCTGTATTTTGGGTATAGGAGTTTAACAAGAAGAATTGGGGGAACTCTGACCCGCTCTGTATATTGGAGAGTATTTTGATATTTGGCAACTGGGGAGGGAAATGGGAGGCACCAGTAAGACAGTCAGCACAAGGGAGAAAGGGCAGAGAAATAACAGCTGGGGGAGGGAGGCTCAGAGAAGGGGTTATAGAAAGGATTTCAGAGGTCAAACTGTACACACTAGAGATTTATAAATTGTTTGCTGTGCCCTGTGCAAGGTGGACCTTCCATGACCCTCAAGTCTTCAGCATATTCATGTGTATTTTGAGTGAGTGCTTTTTGTGTGGAAAATGGTGAAAATGGTGAGTTTCATGTGTGGCCATCATGGCCAATACTAGAGGAGAGGGAGTGGACACCATGAGTTTCATGTGTGGCCATCATGGCCAATACTAGAGGAGAGGGAGTGGACACCAAGAAGTCCATAGGACAGTAGGTAGGCTCCCTGAGCATTCGAAGAAATCCTGGCATCATGGGGATGGCTTTGCACTTCCACAGTCTGTGGAATCGACCAATTCAAAGCAATTTTATATAGTTCTTAAAAGATAAGGAGACCCCATGTTTGACTCCAGTATAAAGACAGTGATGCAAAGCTATAAATTTAGCATTAACTCAATTGTTAAGAATTGAGAAATGGCAAGATTGATGGGGAAGGATCATTTCCTCCTTCCATATTGAAGGCGCCGAAATAAGAACTCCCACCAACACTTGCAACTTCCTGGGGAGTCATTGGTGATGAAACTGCTCCTCTCTCTCTCTCTCTCTCTCTCTCTCTCTCTCTCTCTCTTTCTCTCTCTGTGAGGGTAAGGAAGTCAATTTTAGCCTCAGGTCCAAGTCACTCTTTTCATCTAGCTTCCCTGTTATTTTTGAACCATATCTTACTCCTTGACCTATTCATACATTATTGGTTCAATCTCTGGGGAAGGGATGGATATGCTGAACTGGACCTCCTCAGCACAATGTTAATCCAAGAGAAAGGTGGGATGACTATTACGAGTCACTCTCATTTCAGGAAAAAGAAATAGTGCAAGTAAGCAGTACTACCAGCACTCCTCTGAGGGCCTCATACACCATGCTCGCTGGCTGTTGTCTGTAAGGAAATCTGTCTTGTTTCTCCCTTGCTGCTGACCTCATGTGATCATGCAGCCTGTTTCTTTCTCCAAGGTGGTTGGAGTCAATGCATCTAAAGCTGCTGATCGCTGTGAGATTCTGTTATTCGAAAGTGTATTTGCAAGTTTTCTCATCATTGGACACACATGACACTTAAAAATTTACATTTTTTAGAAATTTGGTCTCACCCAACATCCCTCCATAGATAGACTGTCATTTGATTGGGACAGTGCTATTTCACTGCCAATTTAAGATTTAAACAAAATGTCTGTTTCAAGCCTCTCTTCTCTGAAAATGAAAGCTTTCCTCCCTCTCTGAACCATATAGCTGAGTGCCCCTGCCATCGCTCGGGTAAGTTCTTTTCACAAGAACTTGATTACTATCTGTCCTCCCCAGGTTGCAAGCTCCTCTCCTGTTCCTCAGCAACTAGCACAGGGCATGGCTAGCATAGCACAGGAGGACAATTATTGCTTCCAGAAAAGATACATTTAGTTAGTATAGTTTATACTTGACTTGCATGTGTAAATCTTACTTGCCTATCAAGAAGAGGAAATTCTTTTCTTTCTTATAGCACCAAGCTCAGTTTGGGGCCAATTAAACAGGACATACTAATTATCTGAAGACATTTATCTGACTATGGATGGTCAGTGGACTTTCTTTCCCTTCCTTCCCCTGCCAGGCTCATGTATTAAGACTCTGTACCTAAGTTTTCATAATGCCAAAATAAGCAGGTTATTATTTCTAAAAAGTCATTAAATAGAAAATTTCAGTCCTTCCTCACTACCTCCCTCATTCCCACTTAGTCGTTGGAATGTTTTACTTTTCAATTACTTTTCAAACGCACACAAAATTTACCATCTTAACCATTTATATATATACAATTCGATGGCATTAAATACATTTACATTGTTGCGCTACTATCAGAACCATCCATCAACAGAACTCTTCATCTTGTAAACCTGAAACTCTGTCCCCATTAAATAATAGCTCCCCATTCCTCCCTTTCTCCAGGCCCTGTCAACCACCATTCTACTTTCTCTTTCTATGAATATAACTACTCTAGATACCTTACATAAGCAGAATTATATAGTACTTAACATTTTGTGACTGGCTTATTTAACTTAGTTTATCTAAGGTTTATCTATGTTGTAGAATATCAGAACTTCCTTCTTTTTGAAGGCTGAATGGTATTCCTTTTTATGTTGTATAGAAAACCTACACCTCTGCTGTGTGTCTCTCCTTTACTCTCATACTATTACCACACTCACCACACTTCTGACACCATATACATGTGGGAGTTTTCCTCAAACCAAGCAATTCTCTGCAACTCCAGCTGGGCACCCTACAATTTATTCTGACACTACTAACTTGGAGATGGCATCAGATTCCACAGGTTAAAAGCTCAGCCCTACAAGACCATTCCCCTCCACACGCCAATTGCAAATGCAGTTTGTCACCTGTGCTTCTGACTAATCAGCTATAAATCAGAAGTTCCCATGATCCCCTCTTCAAGTTCAATCAATTTGCTAGAGTGGCTCACAGAATTCAGGGAAACAGGTTACTTACATTTACCAGTTTATTATAAAAGAATATGATAAAGGATACAGATGAACATCTAGGTGGAAGAGATGCATAGGATAAAGTATGTATTTGCCATCTCTGGGTGTGCCACTCTCCCAGTACCTCCATGTGTTCATGAACCTGGAAGCTCTCTGGACCCCATACTTTTGGGATTTTTATGGAGGATTTATCATGTAGGCATGATGGATAATTAACTCCATTTCCAGCCCCTCTCCCCTCTCTGGAGAATGGGGGTTGGGTCTGAAAGTTCCAAGCTTCTAATCATGAGTTGGTCTTTCTGGTGACCAGTCCCCATCCAGGAGTCCATCCAGAGTTACCTGGAAAGACACTGCTGTCACCCAGGAAATTCCAAGGGATTTAGAAACTGTGTAAGCAACCAAAGACCAAATATTAGAACAAAAGATGCTCCTAGTGTTTTTATCACTTAGGAGATTACAAGGGTTTTAGGAGCCTTATGTCAGGAACCAGTGCAGAGACCTGTATGTATTTTTTCTATTATCTCACATAAGTATATACCACATTTTGTTTATCTATCCATCCAGCAATGGACATTTTGGTTGCTTTCACTTGTTGACTACTGAGAATAATGCTGCTATGACCATGGGTGTTCAAATATCTCTGCCAGACCCTGCTTTCAGTTCTTTTGAATATATACCTAGAAGTGGAATTGCTGAATCATATGGTAGTTCTATTTTTAATTTTTTGAGGAACCACCACACTGTTTTCCACAGTAGATGCACCAATTTACATTCTCACCCACAGGGTACAAGGTTCCTATTTCTCCACATCCTCACCAACACTTATTTTTTGATAGTAGCCATCCTAATGAGTATGAGGTGCTTCAGCTTCTTTAATCAGCACAAGATCCACAAAGACCTTACTCCCATGAGCATATGTGCTTTATTTCTTGCTACCCAAAGTGTGGTCTGTGGACCTGCAGCATGGACACCACCTGGGTGAATTTGGTTTGCAGAACCTCAGCCTCCACCCCAGCCCTACAGAATCAGACTCTGTATTTTAACAAGATCCCAGGTGAGTCTGAGAAGTGCTGTTCTACCTACAATGGACGCTCTGCAGAGGATCAGAGACTCAGCAGAATATGAACCTCACTTGGGCTCTGCAAAATGAGGCATTGCTGGATAGAGCAAGCTGGGGTTTTTCTATGGTTGATAGATTTACGGTACATTCATTCTCTCTCTCAAAGAAATAAACACAGAAAGAAAGTGTAATCAGATAAAAATACTTTGCCCAACTCTGTACATTACTATTTCAAAGATAAAAAGAAAAACACAAAGCAGGATAATGGATTTTCTTTAACACTACATCATCATCTGGCCTCTGTTTGAGAAATTATACAATGCTGAAAGCATTTCCAGTTCATTCTATAAATTCTATTATAACTAGAATAACAATAATTTGAGGCAAGAGAGTCAGGGGGAGGCAATAGCATCATAAAACTTAAGTTTGCATAGCATTGTTCTTGCATAGTATGCTTAACAATAAATACATGGTAATCTCTATCTAGTTGAAAGGAGTTAGGAGGGAAAGGGCATCCCAGGCCAGTATGAGCGAAGCATAGAGGCATAAAACAGCCTAATAGCAATAACAATAATAACCATTATTGAATGGTTATTAGGGACTGGGCATCTCCCTAACTGGGCATCCCTTTCTAAGCATCTCATATGAATTAACTAGTATCTGTTCTTGCATTCTAAACAGGCAAGCAATGTCAAAGATAGGGTTAGAGAAGAAAGGCAGGGCCAACAAGCAAGTAGCAGGTGCCAGACATTAGACTCAGTTAATACCATTTTACAAAAAAAGTATCTCCAGGTAAACCTACCTGTGACTTTGTCCCATAGGGAATTGCAGACTTTTTTCCTGAAAGAGAGTGAATCATTCTTGCTCTCATGGGGATACCTTGGGCTACAATCTGAAATAAAATCAGAAATATCAATTTCACTTTCCATAATGTGGCATCATGCAAATAAGATAGATACTGATTTTAAAATGTGATTATTCAAGTATTTTCCAAAAATCAAAAAATGTAAAGGTCCATGAGAACACAGTATGGTAGAAAATCAATAAAAACTATGTTCCTGCAAATTTTACTTTTTAGGTTTTTTTTAACCTTTAGATTTTAGAATAGACATCAAGTTTATTTGGTCTAAATCAAATATTACAAGCGAAGAGATGGTTCATTGTCAGAGAGATTAAATAATTTTTCTCATGATCACAAAAGAGAGTAATGCATGAGGAGTAAATCCCAGGGTTCCTGAAATCCAGTGCAAAGTGCTTTCCTACACATGCCTAAGAAAAATGTGGAAATGCAAATGGAAGTTATATTGACTTATATATCATTTCAAAGACACACTGTTGCAAAAGTACTATCAATAAAAATATATATTATTTCTCTTCACATTTCCAAGATACATGATAGTGAGAAGTTTGGCAACATTGAATCCATATAAGGAAAATCTGCAACAGGCACACAATCCAAACACTGAGAGCTCATTGGTTTCAGAATTCAGAAGTTTTCAAATTTTAGATAGGCAATGTAGTGCATATGTGGTTATTATATGACACGCAGAGGAGTCTAGGGCACTGCCCCATAACACAATATTTCTTTAGTAAAACACATTCACACAAAATGAGATTTTTTTTAAAAAGGCTATAAAAAGCCTCACATCAGGTCAAGTTTGCTGCTGAGCGGGTGATGAAAATGCTTTCTCGTCCCAGAACTTCTGGAGTACAGAGCTGTGGATAAGAGATTGTGGACCTAAGTAGTCAAAAGAACAGAGTTCACCTGCCTCTTCTCACCCTGGATGCCATCTCAGATCACACTTCTGTAGGCAGAGGTTCACGATACTGTTGAGAGCCCAGTGTCAGAAGTGATGATCAAGTTCCCATCTGATACAGTATCTGCCTGCCCCACAACCTGCTCCGGTCCCCCCAGGTGCCTCAAGTGTGAAATGTTCACCCTGTTGTGAAATTTAGAAGTTTGAAAACCTTTGTAAAATGAGCTCTCATGCAGAGATTTTTTTGGCATTAAGTGGTGCTTTGAACTAGGAGAAATCAAGATCGTGCAGTTGTTGAAAAACAGCAGATGTTATTTTCTACAAGGAAAATGCATTAACAAAGTACCTGATCTTCCAGGTCAATGGATTTCAAGGCTTGTCGTCCTCTATAAGAAAGGGCCAAATTAATGCTTCTTCCACGTGCAAATTTAGTCACTCGGATATCTAAGATATTGGAAGTAAACCCCATGTTACACACACTTTCTTATACCCTAATACAGGATGAGCATAGAGCACCTGAAAAACTGGTGCCATCTGGACCAAATTAAAAGACCTTGTTAACTCTTTGAAAGAAAACACAGATAGTAATATATTTGCATTAAATTAAATTTAGATAGTTGAGGTTTTTAATGAAATCTAACAGTGCATCTTTTAAAGTTTTTTTCTTTTTAAAATCTAAGGAGTTGCCAACAAACAAATGAAAGGATGCTCAACATCACTAATCATTAGAGAAATGCAAATCAAAACTACAATGAGGTTTCACCTCACACTGGTCAGAATGGCCATCATCAAAAAATCTATAAACAGTAAATGCTGGAGAGGGTGTGGAGAAAAGGGAACCCTCTTGCACTGTTGGTAGGAATGTAAATGATATAGCCACTATGGGAAACAGTATGCAGGTTCTTTAAAAAACTAAAAATAGAACTACTATATGACCCAGCAATCCTACAACTGGGCATATACACTGAGAAAACCATAATTCAAAAAGAGACATGTAGGGGCTTCTCTGGTGGCACAGTGGTTGGGAGTCCGCCTGCCAATGCAGGGGACACGGGTTTGAGCCCTGGTCTGGGAAGATCCCACATGCCGTGGAGCAACTGGGCCCGTGAGCCACAACTACTGAGCCTGTGCCTCTGAAGCCTGTGTTCCACAACAAGAGAGGCCACGATAGTGAGAGGTCCGCACACTGTGATGAAGAGTGGCCCTCGCTTGCCACAACTAGAGAAGGCCCTTGCACAGAAACGAAGACCCAACCCAGCCATAAAATAAATAAATAAATAATTTTTTTAAAAAAAGAGAGAGAGACATGTACCACAATGTTCACTGTAGCTCTATTTACAATAGCCAGGACATGGAAGCAACCTAAGTGTCCATTGACAGATGAATGGATAAAGAAGATGTGGCACATATATACAATGGAATATTACTCAGCCATAAAAAGAAATGAAATTGAGCTACTTGTAATGAGGTGGATAGACCTAGAGTCTGTCATACAGAGTGAAATAAGTCAGAAAGAGAAAGACAAATACGGTATGCTAACACATATATATGGAATTTAAGGGGAAAAAAATGCTATGAAGAACCTAGGGGTAAAACAGGAATAAAGACACAGACCTACTGGAGAACGGACTTGAGGATATGGGGAGGGGGAAGGGTGAGCTGTGATAGGGCAAGAGAGAGACATGGACATATATATACTAACAAACGTAAGGTAGATAGCCAGTGGGAAGCAGCGGCATGGCACAGGGATACCGGTTCGGTGCTATGTGACCGCCTGGAGGGGTGGGACGGGAGGGTGGGAGGGAGGGAGACAAAGAGGGAAGAGAGATGGGAACATATGTATATGTATAACTGATTCACTTTGTTATAAAGCAGAAACTAACACACCATTGTAAAGCAATTATACCACAATAAAGATGTTAAAAAAAAAAAAGATGTGGTACATGTACGCAATGGAATATTACTCAGCCATAAAAAGAAATGAAGTTGAGTTATTTGCAGTGAGGTGGATGGACCTAGAGACTGTCATACAGAGTGAAGTAAGTCAGAAAGAAAAACAAATACCGTATGCAAACACATATATATGGAATCTAAAAAAAAAATGGTTCTGAAGAACCTAGGGGCAAGACAGGAATAAAGATGCAGATGTAGAGAATGGACTTGAGGACACGGGGAGGGGGAAGGGTAAGCTGGGAAGAAGTGAGAGAGTGGCATGGACATATATACACTACCAAATGTAAAACAGATAGCTAGTGGGAAGCAGCTGCATAGCACAGGGAGATCAGCTCGGTGCTTTGTGACCACCTACAGGGGTGGGGTAGGGAGGGTGGGAGGGAGATGCAAGAGGGAGGGGATATGGGGATATATGTATATGTAAAGCTGATTCACTTTGTTATTAAGCAGAACTAACACACCATTGTAAAGCAATTATACTCCAATAACGATGTTAAAAAAATAAAGAAAAAAAATGTAAGGTGGAAGAAGTCAAAGAATCAGAACAACATCTTACATTATTCAGTATTGTCTTACCTTCTCTAGCTTCATATACATTAACTTGGAAATTCCTCTTGGCAAGGAAGCATGCATTTAATGATCCCACCTAGGAATCAAAGCAATTTTTTTCGTATTTTTATCTGATTCCGCAAATACAGGGAATTTTGCTGGCTAAATGCAACATCATGTGTGGTCATAGCCTCAGTCATCACACTGATTTACTCAATCACTACAGGAAAATACCATTTGCAAAAATAATGGGATTAACTCAACATTAAGCGGTATAATTTTCAAGGAAGTTTTGGTTTCTCTTTTTTTTTTACTTTTGTATGATGAGATATAACTTTCATACAGAACAATCATAAACCATGTGTACTGTTTACAGAATAATTAGAAAGCGAACACCCATATAACCACTCTGATCAAAAAGTAGAACATTGCCAATCTCCTATAGCTCCCCCAAACTCCTCCCCAGTTACAATCCCCAAACTTTCACCTAGTGGTAAACGTTCTGACTTTTGTGATAACGTCTTTGCTTCTTTATAGTTTTACCACTTAGTTATACCTCCCTAGGCAATATAAGTTAATTTTGTCTGCTTTTGAATCAGATAGTTAGAATCACACTTGTGTATTTTTTTT
Source organism: Lipotes vexillifer (assembly GCF_000442215.2). Taxonomy (NCBI): domain Eukaryota; kingdom Metazoa; phylum Chordata; class Mammalia; order Artiodactyla; family Lipotidae; genus Lipotes; species Lipotes vexillifer. The sequence continues at coordinate 934,977 of NW_006789458.1, read as the reverse complement.
GCAGATGCTTCTTTAACTCAATAATATGCTGATGAGATCCATCCATATGATCTCGCATAAAATCCATTTTCATTGCTGTATGATTCTTCATTATGTGAAATCTCACGGACTATTTAACCATTTTACTGTTGAAGGACATTTGAGTTTTTCTGTCCTGAGAATATTATTTTTTCCAGTTTTATTGAGATCTAATTGATATATAAATTGTATAAATTTAAGGTATACAGCGTAATGGTTTGATACATGTGTATACTGTGAATTGATGGCCTGGGTTAATTAACAATGCTGCAAAGAACATTTCTGTACATGTATCCTGGTACACATGTGCATGACTTTTCTCTAGGGTTTTACACACAGAAGTGGAATCCCTGGTCAAAGGCTTATGTATCTTCACCTTTATTATGCCAAACTGTTTCAAAATTTTATAATGTGTTTTCCTACAAGCAGCTTCTGAGAGTTCATCTTTGCCAGCATTTGGTGTTCTCAAACTTTTAAACATAGTAGTTGTTGGGTAAGGTGAGGAGGAGTATAGGTTTAATTTACATAAATAAATAGTTATTAATAAAGAGATTGAACACTTTTTCATATATTGATTTTCTATTTGCACCTCTTCTCTTGTAAAGTGGCTGTCTTGCCCATTTTCAGTTGAGTTGTCTGTTTTTTCTTCTATCGATCATTTGAGCTATTCAGAGATCTGAGTACAGGGTCTGTCATTTTTAAATGTTGCAAATATCTTCTTCCATTCTGTAGCTTGCTTTTTAAACTATATAGTATCTTTAATGATGAGAATCTATTTTAATGTAGTCACATTTAAGAATCTTTTACATTATTGTTAATGCATTTGGTATCCTGCTTAAGAAATCTTTC
>NW_006789458.1:902509-934082 GCF_000442215.2 Lipotes vexillifer | reverse complement strand
TTCCCTACTTTGAGATTATAACAACTTTTTGTTTATTGTCTTCTCAAAGCTTTATAGTGTTGCCCTCCTAAATAGCTTTATATAGGTTTCAGTGATTAATGCCTCATCACTAGCAACTTAAATTTAAGAACACCATCTATATTTAATTATCACACTCGAATTTTCAGCAGCATTCAATACTGTTAACTAACCTTTCTTCTTGAAACACTAAATTTCCTTCATCTTCTGTTTTTTTCCATACATTTCTGGCCATTGCCTCTTTCACCCTTGCAAAGAAGGACAATCAAATGTTGGGGCTTCTTAAGCCTCCATCCTGGTCTATCTTCCACATCCACGGTGATGCAAAAACTTACATCTCCCACTCAGATCTCTTTTTTGAGCTCATGCATATAGATGTTTAATTGATGTACCTTTTAAAATGTCTCAAAGCACCTCAGAATCAACAGATACAAATTGAAACTTGTGATCCTTGCCCCAAATTGTGTCAGTTCTCTTCACATGGGATGGATGGGATGTCTCAATGAATGACATCTCATCCATCCAGTTGCTCAAGCTAGAAATCTAACAGTCGTCTGTGGCACCTCTCTCTCTCTCATTCTCTACATCCAATCCATTCCAAGTTCTGCCAATTCTACCCTGTAATGTTTCTCCATCTATCCATCTCTTTTCATTTTCACCATTCTGCTGCTAGTTATCATAATCATTGTGCTTGATTAATGTCAATTTTCCTTTTTATTCTACCAGCATTCATCTGACTTCTTGACCATTGATTCTCCACAAGCAGCCATTTGGTGTAATAGTGAAACAGGTCATTTGAACGAAATCTTCTGCTAAGAGAAAAAGAAAGCCCAGGCAGGTGAACTTGGCATTTGGAGCCACACCTAGGGTTATCTACTGATTACAGGGGAGGCAAAGAATTTCAACAGAATTTTTGATAGATTCATGAAGTTAGAAGGACAAATCTGGAGTTTAGGACATGTACCCCAACCTCCTGTTCAGGAGGGTTTAATAAATGCCCAGGCTTTGGGTTGGACCCTAAACAGGTGTATCTTAGAAGTAGGGTAAACTGGAAATAAATCAATGATCAAAAGGACCAAAGTAGGCTTAGGAATCATCTCTAGCCCTGATTGGATTATGTTCATCTGGGATTGCTGGTAACCACAGCCACCTGACAGAAGCAAACATAATCTTCTCAGAGAAAAATGACATCATTGTAGGCCTAAGATTTTCTCCATAATATTTTTACATTATGGAGATCACATCACTGTTCTGCCCCAGCTTTGCTAGCCTTCTTTCAGCTGCTTGTACTCATCATGCTGTCCCTCACCAAAAGATTTCTGTGGCTAACAATCTTCTTCTCTTTCCTCTTTTTCTAGTAAATGCCCATTCATCCTCAGGTCTCCACTCAGCTTTACTTCCTTAAGAAAGCCTTCCTAAGCCACTCTAACTACCTCAAACCCCTTCTTATGAGTTCTCACAGTGCTGCAGACTTTTCCTTTGAGAAATGTTAAGGGTTGAATTGTGACCCCCCCCCCCAGATTCATATGAGGTAGTCCTAACCCCCGTAACTCAGTGTGACCTTATTTGGAGACAAGGTATTTACAGAAGTAATTAAGTTAAAATGGGGTCACTAGGGTGCCCCCAAATCCAATATGATGGAAGTCCTTATAAAAAGGGGGATTTGGATACTGAAACACTCATAGAGGGAAGATGATGTGAAGAGACACAGGGAGAAGACGTCCATCTACAAGCCAAGGAGAGAGACCCAGAACAGATCTTTCTCTCACATCCCTCATAAGGAGCCAACCCTCTTGACACCTTGATTTTAGACTTCTAGCCTCCAGAACTGTGAAACAATAAATATTTATTTTTTAAACCACTTGTTTGTGGTACTCTGTTACGACAGCCCTAGGAAACTAATACAAAGTGCTTATCACAATTGAAAGTTTACATCCTTAGGGTGATTCTGTAATCAATATCTGTCTACCCCACTAAGCTGCAAACTGTTTTTGCTCACCATTTTATCCCTGCCCAAAACCATTGTGTTTGCAACATATTCAGTACCTGATCAATATTTGTTGAATGTATAAATGAACGGTAGAGATTACATTTTAAAATAAAATTTGTAACCAAACCTAGCCAAATTATATTGAGCATCTGTTATGCATGATTTAATCTGCTAGATTTTAGGGATCTAAAGATTGTCAAGCTAAGTACTCAGGCCCACTGACACCTAATTTAGTTCAGGTGTCAATCTAGTTCAATCTAGTTTAATCTAGTTCAAGAAGAGACAAACATATAAACTAATCAATGTTTAGTAGATTTTATATAAAAATTTTGCAGATCCCCCACAGTATCTGGATTTCATATATGGGTTGGTTAAAAATATATATAACAAATTTAATCATAAAACATTTATATATATACTTTTTAAATAATTATATGTTTTAGTCATATAATTTTATTCCATTTACCCAATGTTTTGTGCATATAGATTGAGATACTTTTCCCTGCAAAATGATTCTCAGCCCAACATTAAAAGAAAGAAAAAAAAAAGGACTAAAGGAAATCTTACAGAACATACAAGAAAGGGATTAATTTTGCCTTAAGGGATCTAGCAGATTGTATTTTTCAAAGATGGTCATAAAAATATCTCTTCTGTTATTTGATCTCAACACTCCTCCAGCAAGAAATGGAGTTTATTTCTTCACTTTCTTGAATCCAGGAGGGCCTGTGATAGCCTTGATCAACAAAATGCAGTAGAAGCGACACCTGAGCCATTTCCAGGCATAGTCCTTAGCTGGCTTGGGAGCTTCTGCTTCCTGCCTTTTGGAAGCCCGTGATCATATAAGAAGAGTACCTATCTGGAGGCTGTTATGTGTGAGAAACCCAAGCCACATGGACAGTACTCATGCAGTTGCTCTAGTTAAGAGCCTCAGCTGAGCGTTTCACTCATCAACAACCAACACAAACTGCCAGCCATGGGAGTGTGTCATCTTGGACATCCAGCTTAGTCAAGCCTTCAGACGACTGCAACCCCAGGTACATGGCAGAACACCCACAGAACTGTGAGGCATAATAATAGATTGTTGTTTTAGGCCACTAAGTTTTGGGGTAGTTTGTTACACAGCAATAGATAGCCAGAACAAAGGGATTGGTAAAAGCTTCCTGGAGAAGATTATTTTTCAGTTGAGTTGAAGAATGAAACTATTTTGACATGTAGAGAAGAAGCAAATTGATAAAGAGTATGAATCCTTTGGAATTTTAAAAACAACTTTCAAGAGACAGAAAAATGATTATTTGAAAAATATTTATTGATTCCTAAGTATTACAAGAATCTCTGTTAGGCATTAAAAGTGATCCAAAGATAATACATAATGACTGCCCCAAGGGAGTTCACAGTCTTGGCTGGATCTTCATTTATTCAAATATTATTCACATATTTATTTAGCACATATGTATTGATTTTTTCCTATGTGCCAGCTCTGTGCTAGATGCTAAGGATAAAACCAAGAGCAAGATATATCTAGATCTCTCAAGGGGATTACAGTCGATTATAACACAGTGATAAATAGCATGAAGTACAGCTATAAGAGTACAGAGAAAGGACCCTTAACCCAAATGTAGGGTTACAGAGTAAGATAGGGTATGACTTCTCAGAAAAAAATGAAATCTAAGCTGAGACTGAAAGAATGAGCGGGAGTCAGCCAAATAAGTGTGGGTGGGTCAGAAGGAAGAGGGTTCTAAGTAGAAGGAACACATGATAAAGTTTAAAAATAAATACTAGGAAGAATAAAACAGAAATCCAATTAAAGAAACAATAATAATAATAATGTACAAACCCAACAAGAAGTTGTTATGTATCATTCATTCATTGCTCTAACTCATTTAATCTTCTCTGCAGCCATATGAAGTAGATACTTTATTATCTTGTTCTATAGATATGGAAATTGAGGCACAGAGAAGTTAAGTGGCTCACCTAAGGTAACACAGCTAGTGAGTGCTGGAGTTAGTATCAAGATTCAAATGGATCCAATCTGTCTCCAGAACACAGGCTCTTAATCAATAAAGTAGAAGTATGGGTGAATAGCATACAGTTGAAGATTGAGACCATGAATTAAGAGTGGCCCCAAGATTTGAGGTTCTGTTGTATTTTTTCATTGTAGCACTGAACAGCTTGGATTCTATGGAGAGGAAGATGGAATAGAAAGTAAGGAGTTGAAGTATTATTTGGATTGATGAACAGTAACAATTAAGTTGGATGGGATGGAAGGAAAAGAGAGAGGACTGATGAATGGGGGGAATCGGAGTTCCCTGTGAAGAATAGACGTAGGAGAAGCAACTGAATGAGAGAGCTAGTAAGTTAGGAGGCTTTGAACAGAGTCCTAAATCCAACACTATTATAGTAGATGAGGCACTTCTGTGGAATGACAAGGTCGAGGTCCAGGATGTGGTCATGGGACTTGGAGACTGAAGTACGGTGGAGGTGGAAGGGATTGAAGGCACAGAATTCTAGGAACTAACAGGCTAGGGAATTGGTTGGGTCAGCAATGTAAACTTTGATAGTCACTCAGTGTGATGTCAGGGCTGGGGTATAGAAAAAAGATTATGAAGTCTTCAATATTGGGTAGAAGTGGCCTAGATGTTGATTGATGACAACAGTGAGGGGACAGAGGTGATATAAGTAGTATAAGTAACCTCAAATGATTTGCATAAAAATGGAGACAGGGCTGGAAGTTTTGGTGTAGAGTAAGGGTACCATGGCAACTCCCAATCTTGAGATACTTGAGCTGTGGGAGAAGGCTGCAAGAGAGCTGCTGTCCTCAGGTTTAAGCTAAGGCCAGGAGTCTAAGGGGAAATGCAATAAGTAAAGCGAAAACACTGGAAATTTTGCCTACCAAAAAACAGATTCAGTGGGCTCTGTGAAAGATTTTGGAAGGGAAGGGAGAAAAGAAAGTTCAGCAGGGAGACAGGAATCACAGAGATGGATGAGGGTACACCTGCGAGGGCATGCTTAACTAGAGGAGCTCTGAGCTGTGAGGCTGCTGCGTTCTCAGCAGCCCCCAGTGGATGTGGGGATTAAGGAGAGGGCCTTGCACCTGGGCAGTGTTTAGGGGACCTATTAGTACAATTGTAGGCACAGGAGGATCTGAGTCCTCTTCTACTATTTACTTCACATGAGTTTTTTTTTCCTCTGCTCCAAGGCAACTTAGCATCTAAGCACTTAGATATTCTTTAACTTAATAATCTGATGGTTCAGGGCTTGTGTCTCCTTTCCCCATGGATACTGCAGCCACCTAACTTTCTTCATGTTATTCAATTTCTGTAGACTGTGATGGCTATTTTGTAGTCAGTCTCTATTTAAACCATTAAGTGTGTGGAAAGTTTAAAAATTTAATTTTGCAAAGCAATTCACATATTTAATATCCTGAAAGGCCAACCAAGAAATCCATGTTGAATTATTTTGTTAAATAAATATACCAGAGATAAGGGGTGGTAAGTCGGCAGAACATAGAGGATTTTTAGGACACTGAAAATACTCTGTATGATACCCTAATTTTATACATTTATCCAAACCCACAGAATGTACAACACCAAGAGTGAACCACAAGGTAAACTATGAAATTTGAGTGATAATGATGTATCAATGTAGGTTCATCAACTGCAACAAATACACCATTCTGGTGGGGGAGGTTGATAATGGGGCCAGAGGTATATGGGAAATCTCTGTATTCCCCTTAATTTTGCTGTGAACCTTAAACTGTTCTAAAAAATATAGTCATAATAAGTAAGTAAGGGCTTCCCTGGTGGTCCAGTGGTGAAGAATCTGCCTGCCAATGCAGGGGACACAGGTTCGATCCCTGGTCCAGGAAGATCCCACATGCCGCAGGGCAACTAAGCCCACACACCACAACTACTGAAGCCTGCGCGCTCTAGAGCCCATGCTCCTCAACGAGAGAAGCCACCACAATGAGAAGCCCGAGAACCGCAACAAAGAGTAGCCCTCACTCGCCGCAACTAGAGATAGCCTGTGCACAGCAACGAAAAGCCAGTGCAGCCAAAAAAAAAAAAAGTAAATAAATAAGCAAACCATTTTTTCCTGTGTAGCCACTACTTAAATTGAGAACACATTACTTGTTAACATTTGGTGTGTCTGAAGAGATCATTACAAATTGCTTCCCTCTTAATCCCTCAGTCTGAAGTGACTTCACCTTGTATTGTCATCATTTTCTCATCAGTGATCAAGCTATCTCAGCTGACAGTATGACTTGGTGCTTGGCATAAAAAACTGTGTGTCTTAATATCTTTTTCATGCCTTTCTTCACACCTTTCTAGCAAAGCCCTGGACTCTTTTGTGTTTCACTAATCACACGTCCTTTGATCTTCTTCTTTTTTTTTTTTCCGGTACCCGGGCCTCTCACTGTTATGGCCTCTTCCGTTGCAGAGCACAGGCTCCGGATGTGCAGGCTCAGCTGCCATGGCACACGGGCCTAGCCGCTCTGCGGCATGTAAGATCTTCCCAGACCGGGACACGAACCCGCATCCCCTGCATCGGCAGGCGAACTCTCAACCACTGCACCACCAGGGAAGCCCTCCTTTGATCTTCTTAATTCCCTTTTTTCCTCCCTTGATTTCTTCCAGCTTATGAAAAGTTGCCTGCCCATCTTCCTTTCACATGTGTGTTAAAGAATATCTAGTAAGGGCAATAGTAGTAAGTTGTATCAAGGAAAAGAAAAACTGTAAGCTAACTAAAGTTCATACAATAAAATAAATTTCTTCCAAAGGCTAAATTGCTCTATAGCATTAGGGAAAAAAATAGAAAGGATTAAAGGCTAGATAGAATAAGTCTCACTGAAGGAAAAGAGAAAGGTTTGTGAAACTCCTCTTTCTTTCACAGTATTATAATCATAACTGCTTCTTTTATGTTTGTGGAAAGCAGGGCAGGGGAAGGATATTGAACAGGAGACCAACTGGGTCAGGAAAGTTGGAATGAGGCTAGAGGAAGTAATTTAGAAATGAGTTTTTCTTACTGGGAAAACAGGCCAGGGAGAAAGACAGTAGGATATACAAGCCATGATCTGAAGAACGAAAGATCAGTGAACCTAATATAGGGAAATGGTGTAACCAAGCAGGACCTTTTAGGGCCTTCCCAGGGCATGCCCTTCCGCCATGTCCTCTGCTTTAGCTGCTCTCTGAAGTACCTATATAATAGTATCTGATGCACATTTCCTGAGTTGTTTTACAGATGTGAACCCCTCCCTGCCACTAAATGGAAGATGTTAACTACTTGATGACCATGAGCACATAGCCCCCACACCTCCTGAAGCCTAAGGATTGATAATGTTAACCCCTGTGACACTGCTCTGTTACCTCACTATCAACAAACCAGAGAATTGTGCATGAACTGGTCGCATACCCTGCAATACCCACCCCTCACCTGGCCTTTAAAAATGCTTTGCTGAAACCCTTCAGGGAGTTCAGGGTTTTTTGAGCACGAGCCACCGTCTCCTGGCATGGCCCTGCAATAAATCTTCCTCTGCTCCAAACTCCAACATTTTTGTTTGTTTGGCCTCACTGTGTGTCAGGCAGACGAACTTGCCTTTGGTGACAATGACAGAAAAGTGGAGAAACTGAGATTCAGAAGCAAGAAATCCATTCATCTGTTTCCTGGGAATTCAACTTGAATTATAGAGTAAATAGAATTATAGAATTATGAGCTGTAACAAATGACGTACAAACAAGAGTCTCCGTGACTGGGTTCAGAAGAGGCTCAGTTCCTAGCCAATGTTAGGCCAATGGTCTACGTTCATGGGTTTGTTATGTTACTTTTCTTTGACCAAAATTTGATTCCAGGATCTTGGGAGATGAAGCTGACTCAGGTGGAGATTCTCCTTCGATCCTTTCTAAGGTTGGAAGTGTTGATCCCTATCTCTACAACACTTCTTGTGTTTACCAATTGAGCGTGTGTAAATGGTTCCTCATGAGGCAGAAGGAAAAGACGGAACCTCAGATGATATGGACACAATAGGGTTAAATATAATCTTGGTTCATGAAAATATCAAGGACTAGAGAGTATGAGGGCCAATAGGATCTCTTATGCATTGCTTGCAATGATCTCAAGTTGAGTATTCACATAACTGACAAATCAGCAATTCCTCTTCAAGGCATATACCCAAGAGAAACTCCAGGGGACACATGCCAGGATATCCAGAGCCACAGTTTTCATAAATAAAAATAAACAAAATACTGGAAGCAGCCTAAATAGCCATCACAGAGGTATGGACAAATAAATTATGGTATATTTATACAATAAAATACTACAATATGGATATATTAGTAACACTACAAGTAAAAAGAACATGTCCCAGATGACTTCATACTGCATGATACTCATATAATAAAGACAACTACAACTAAACCACAGATACATGTATATAACAATTTTTAGAAGTATATATTTTATAGAATTTTTTATTTTTTTTTCTGGTACGCGGGCCTCTCAATGTTGTGGCCTCTCCTGTTGCAGAGCACAGACTCCAGACGCGCAGGCCCAGCGGCCACGGCTCACAGGCCCAGCCGCTCCGTGGCACATGGGATCCTCCCAGACCGGGGCACGAACCCGTGTCCCCTGTATCGGCAGGCAGACTCTCAACCACTGCGCCACCAGGGAAGCCCCAGAGGTATATATTTTTAGAAGCATATTATTTATGTGTGTATATATATATGATCAGCATATATCATATATACATAAAACTTTTATATATATAAAATCAAGAGAATGATAAACACGAGATTCAGGCCAATGTAATGGGTGGGAGAGAAGCACAGAGGCTGTTATAAGTCATTCAATGTATCAATTCCAGGTTGAGTGGTGAGTTCAAAAGTACTGCTACTTATTATTATTAATAAACACACAAAAGAATAAACAAAAATGCCTTCTCCAAGACCAGTCATAATAAGGTGTCCAATTCTGTATAACTAAGGTTTGAATAAAATTAAAAGAAAAAATATTGGTAGATGTTACATAAATTCAACTAGAAGGATTAGTAACATGGCTAATAAAGTACTTTTCAGACTCTAACTTTATTTCTCCTTCTTACTTTGTGTAAAATGCACTTAATCAGGAATGAAGTGTCTTCTATAGTTGTTACACAGGCAAAAAGGTTAGCAAGACATAAAGATATAAATGCAAAGGAAAATGTGTGTACATCATTCTGAGCACACCACAAACTCTCAGTTAAGGCACAGCTGGTTCCTGTGAATCAATAGGGGAGGAGGGTGGTGAGAGGAGAGAAGAAACTAGGCAGGGTTAGACTCCTGGGAGCAATCAGCAGTTTTCATGCCAGTTCTTAGAGTTAAGCCTGGACAGAGCTAAGACAGTTCTATTAATGACATGGACAATTATGAAAAATCTCTATATTTCTTTTGAAACACCAATAGTCCACAATAGTAAACAGTTTTGATCATAAAATAATTTGTAAATTAAATGTTTTATTAACAACTGGTCTAGTCTGTTTGCTTAAACAGATCTCTGATGAGATTCCTGGCTTACGTAATTATGGATTTACCCAATTTATTGTTCTTCCATTTCTCTACTTCCTCTTGTCTTACTTCCTTCTTTAAAGGTCATATGCTTTGACCCACCCTGGCCCATTATATTGATGCCTAACTTACCAGTTTAAAAGATAATTTGAAAATTTCTTTTATATAAATGTGAGATAAGCTTCTCAGCCATTCAGCTGGTGTGGCTTTTTGTAATAGGATTCATTAATTTTCTGCTGATTCCCATGTGACCTCTTCAGCAATGATTGTTCAAGTGTCCAATGATCATGAGAAAACTGTACCTTTTAATTTATAAATGCTGACTTTGACAGGAAGAGGCAACATGATTATAAACATGTCATACCTTTTATGCCTTTTAATATAATGTGTTTGAAATTAATCTGATAATGTAATGTTAAACATGTGTCAACTATGTTGACACATAGTGTCAACATAATGAAGCATATAAAACTCTCCCTAAGAGTCACAGAGTTTGTTTGTTTATGAGTCTGTCACCAAACAGACTTTAATAAAGCCTGTTACTACCTCCTACTCATGAAACTATAGCTTGATCTCTGAAGAATTTGATCTTTGAACATAGCAATGTAATAAGAAGAACAAGACTGTTAACTGTACTTACTCTGAAATAAGCAAATAAAAGTGTCTTCAGGGACTTCCCTTGTGGTCCAGTGGGTAAGACTCTGAGCTCCCAAAGCAGGAGGCCTGTGTTTGATGCCTGGTCGGGGAACTAGATCCCGCATGCATGCCACAACTAAGAGTTTGCACACTGCAACTAAGAAGTCCACATGCTGCAACTAAAAAAGATCCCACGTGCCGCAACAAAACATCCCATGTGCCGCAACGAAGATCCCTCATGCCACAGCTAAGACCTAGCACAGCCTAAATAAATAAATAATGAATAAATATTTTTTTAAAAAGGGTCTTCATACTTTGTTACTATTCCATCTGCTAGAATTGTGTATGTTATGCCATTACCCTTCACCGGGACTACTACAAGTTTTCTAATAACTCTTCCTCCCCCCTAGTCTCTAACTATTTAAGCCATACTTCCACCAGAGCTAGTTATCTTCTAAAACAGAAATCAAATGATGCATTTCTTTCTTAAAATCCTTTAATGGCTCCTCATAAGTCCTTAGGAAAAAGTCCCAAATTTTCAACATGGCATAAAAGACTTTTACATGGGAACCCAGCCTCCCTCTCCAGCTCATTTTTTGCTATTCCCTTGTACTATCTGTAAGAGGTATACCAAAATCATTGTATATTTCCTGAATATGCCATGCACTTTTATACTTATGTGCCTTTGAATCTAATGTTCCCTTTGCCTGGACTATTTTTTTCTGCTTTAGCCTTCATTCAAGACTCATGTCCTCTGTGCAATTTCTGTCAGTATCTCTCCTACTCCAAAAGACTTGTCTTTTCTTCTTTAATTCCACGGATGTATATATATGTGTGTGTGTGTGTATGTATATATGTGTTTTAACATCTCTCATAATTAACTAAATTATTTATTTACATTCCTGTCTGACTTTCCCACCAGGCTGTGAGTGCCCAGGGAATAATGATATGTGGTGTATGGCTTGTACTTTATCAATCTTTCTATTTCTGGTACAGACCTGATACTTAGTAAAAAACTTAACATTTTTTAATAAAAAATTAGAAAACACAGATAAACATGAAGAAAAAAGTAATCTCCTACAATCTTACCATCAGGGAGAACCAGTGTTAAGATTTTCTATGTATGTAAAGCAAATGATATTTCTTTTAAAAATGGTAGCAGGTTATATATTTTATTTCATAATTTCCTTTAAAAAATGAATTGTATACTGTGAATATATTTCCAAGTCATAAAATATTTTAAATCATAATACTTGATAATTGCATTACATTTCATTGTATGCAATGCCCTTATATTTGTACATTTGAGTTATTTTAATTTTTTAGGATGCATGGTGCCCACTGAGTTCTTTTGATAAAATCACAGTAATGAAATGGTCCATCAAAGCACAAGTCTTAGTGGCAGGGACCAAACTCTCAGAAACTTCTGAGATCTACACCCTCTTTCTGTCTGCCCCATTGGTTCTTAGGCCTTAGTACCAGGGAGGAATGGAATAAATATAACAGGGTAACGAGAAAGGAGGGGGAAGAAAATCTGAGATAAATGGAGGAGATGATTTTGATTGCCTGGAGTGTGGGAGGAGTTTACTGTATTTTCTTTGGTTTTGTTTTTGGAATAGCTGCAAAGTACATGAAAGAGATTGAGAGTGAGTGAGATTTTTAGAAGGTTTTGTTACAGGTTTTGAACATACTCCATATTTGGTGTTTTGGGGAGACCACGTTAAAGATTCTAATGTTTTTAATTCCCCTCAGGTTGAAGGACGATCGTTCCTCTAAATGCAGTCCCTTGCTGAGGCTGACTTCAAGAGAGAGCTGATGCTGCTTTCTGCAATTCCCCGCTATTTTTAAGACAATCAGCATGTATTTTTTCAAATTGTCTTCCAGAAAAAAGTACCAATTTAGATTATCATCAACAGTGGAGGAGTACTCTTTTCTCTTTGAGTGGACAGATAGATGAATAGGTGGATGGGTGGATGTTTATGGACAGATGGACAAACAGAGTATTTTGGAACCAATGAAAAGGAAAGCAAAACACGTTCCTTGCCGGCAGTTAATAATACTTTGATCTGTCTAGAGTTACTTGTTCCATTCCAGGTACTGCTCATCAGGTAGCAAATGAAATAAACTCTGAGCAAGGAATTCTGTTTTATGTAGGTGAGAACGGGATTTATGAGGCACCTTAGAAGTCCATCAGGATAGCAAAAGAAAAAAATCTCAAAATGTTAGTCTGGTGTGTTAGAGAAATATAAATACTTGAGCGAGATAGCTGAAAGAAAACTTGTTCGGTGGGAGGAAATGAAGCACAAGCAAAATTGCAAAAGAGATTGAGGAAAGCTGGTAGAGTGAGATGAAAACTTGTTCCTAGCCATTGAGCAAACACAGGATGACGTCTGTAGTCACAAAAAAAATCCACTCTACTTCTGTTTGTGGAAGTTGCTAGATATCAGGGCAGTAATAAAGGTTTTTCATACACAGATTTTAGTGCCTGAAGAGCAGAAAATAAGAGTGGAGTGAATAGAGTTTTGTTTATTTTAATATTAATAAAACAATAATAATAATAAAGGTAATTAAGTTATTTACATGGTTTGTCTCATCAATATTTGCATAAAATAAAAAGTAGACACTTGAACCAACTATATATAGACCTATATATGAATTATATATAGACCTTGACCAAAGATTATGAAACATTTGATGGTTTATATGTGTCTAGAATATTTATTTTATAGAAAGTAAAAATTCTGGGTGACATTTGATTTCTGTTTTTACGAAGCTACATTGAGAACAAAGCTAGCGATCTGTGAGTGAGGAAGTATGAAAAAGAAGCAGCATAATGGTAGAACTAAAAGACCTAGGGACCAGCACATATATACAATGGAATATTTCTCAGCCATGAAAGAAATGAAACTGAGTTATTTGTAGTGAGGTGGATGGACCTAGAGACTGTCATACAGAGTGAAGTAAGTCAGAAAGAGAAAAACAAATACCGTATGCTAACAAATATATATGGAATCTAAAAAAAAAAAAAAAAAAAGATGGTCCTGAAGAACCTAGGGGCAGGACAGGAATAAAGACGCAGACGTAGAGAATGGACTTGAGGACACAGGGAAGGGGAATGGTAAGCTGGGAAGAAGTGAGAGAGTGCCATTGAAATATATACACTACCAAATGTAAAATAGATAGCTAGTGGGAAGCAGCCACATAGCACAGGGAAATCAGCTCGGTGCTTTGTGACCACCTAGAAGGGTGGGATAGGGAGGGAGGGTGGGAGGGAGAAGAAAGAGGGAGGAGATATGGGGATGTGTGTATACGTATAGCTGATTCACTTTGTTATACGGCAGAAACTAACACACCACTGTAAAGCAATTATACTCCAATAAAGATGTTAATAAATAAATAAATAATAAAAATAAAACAAGTAGGAAAAAAAAAAGATCTAGGGACCTAGTTTTAGCCCATGATGAAGAAAACGAGATGCAGAGAAGGTAAGATTTCTTGGGCTTCCAGCTGGTTGCAGCCTCTCCTCCTCCTCTTCACTGTCTTTCTGTCCAACTGAGCTGAGTGAAGAGTGAGTTCTGAGGGGAAAGATCCTAGGGAGAAAGGGCAGAAAGCACCATCTAGGGCCAATTTGGCATCAGGACTATTTTGAGTCTATAAATCTGTGACAGAATTATCATCTATAGAAGTGAGACACAACCTCTCATAGAATCAAAGTCAAGCAGTTTCAAAGGCAATGACTTGAATACTAGGGGAGAGGGCACAATTAACAACAGTAAGTCATAAAATGCACAAGTCTCCTTCCCCTGATGTTTTGAATGACTTTACCCTCTAAATAGCTCTTAATGGAGAATTTTGCTGGGTCAAACATAGGGAGAATGGAGTGGGGTTGCTTGTCAGCAGGGGAGACAAAAGAAATCCTTCAATATTGCCCTAAAATACATCTTCAAAGTGTGTGCCAGAACAATGCACACATACTTCAATAGAAGGCTGCAGCTAAAGCTGGAACGCTTAATAGTCCTTTCAGCTAAAACTCTTAAACTTCAGCCAAAAAATGAGGGCTTAGTAGCTGTAGTTGTCACTGAAATCTCTGGTCATTTTCATCATACCTGTAAACATTGAAAATAGTCACCTCAGAAGCAGCATTTCTGAATACCAAGGACCTGAATACCTACATATCTTAAGGACACATGTGCAGGATAGATGGCCTTTCTTTTCACTTCTCTGGCTTGTCACTTTGTGAAGAAAACACACCTCACTCTAACACAAAGTAAGACAGCTTGTGTGGCAGTTTTTTCCGCTAGGTCAACTTGTTAGAATTGGAAAACTGTAAAACTCCTTTCAGCCTGAAAAGTAGAGATTGTTTTTCAAATTAGTCCTTCAAAGGACTGCATTCCTTATGATTCCATTCTGATGAAAAATATTGTCTTTCTTTTAATTGCCCATAACTTCTAAGAGCATGATCCCCCATTTTGTTCTGAAAGCAAACTCATGCACACAAAATATTTTAGTGTGTTTGACAGTATAAGGCACTGGGATAACCTTCATAAAAGGAAAGGGAGCAGGACCCAAAGATAAGAAAATCTTTAGACTCATGAAGTTAAAAACCTTCTATGGTGAATATACTCTGCATATCTATAACTTTCACAGAATGCAGTCTGTGAGAAAGGCAAGCAAAGCTCTGTGCACGTTGCAGGGGAAGGGGAGGTAATCACCATTGCAGGGGAAGGGGTTGGGAGCAGTGTTTCCCACAAGAAGGAAGATAACTAAGCCAATACAGTCATTTTGCTAAATATCCAGATTAACGTTCTTGAAAAACGGTTTTAACATCTTTTCCCACTCTCCAATAGCTCAACTTTCACCAATTTATGACCATGGTTTACAGTTTCTTTCACCTTTAGTTGCTGAGTAAGATTCTTTCATTGATCTATTGGCTCCTTCTGACCTTTCGGACTTGACATGTCTTCAAAGAACAGAAATCAACTGGTTAATCACAGAATCAGATGATCACTATACTAGAGCAAAGACAAATTCTAAGAGTAATCTTTCACTAGGCGAGGCACGATTGGGAAAAAAGTACGTTCACTATATTCTTTGGACTTCTGAGTAAAGGTTCTCAGCTCCATTGCATTTTATCCCCTGGGGCCCAGAGAGAGTCTTTAATGTAGTAGACAGTATAAAGGATTAGGATCAGTCCATGGGAAGGAAGAGTATGGGAAAGATGGGGGAAAAAATGCAAGGGGGCTTCCCTGGTGGCGCAGTGGTTGAGAGTCTGCCTGCCTCTTCAGGGGACACGGGTTCATGCCCCAGTCCGGGAAAATCCCACATGCTGCAGAGCGGCTGGGCCCGTGAGCCATGGCCGCTGAGCCTGTGCATCCGGAACATGTGCTCCGCAACGGGAGAGGCCACAACAGTGAGAGGCCCACGTACCGCTAAAAAAAAAAAATGCAAGGAAGTAGATGGGCAAGAAAATAATTTTGTCCTTTATGTATTGAATTTAACCTTCTTGAATTGCTCTATTTAATCAATGTTTTTTTCTTAATTTCCTCAAGATTCAGACTTCCATCCAATATGAAATTTCTTTTACCTTCATATCATTAAGAAGAGTTTTTCATCCCTCTCATTCATTCATCCAACAAATACTAACTAAATAATGACATTAAGCAATGTTAGGCATGGTTCCAGCCATAAGAGTCTATATCCTAGTTGGAGTAGATATTTAATAAAGAGTTTATCTTTATTTACCAAAAACAAATAAAGTGTATAAGTTCAGATACTGATAAATAATACAAAAAAACAAAAAACGGAAAAGATGAGGCCAGGCAGGTAGACAGGCTCAGTTCCTGTAGGGCCTTTGGTAAGGAGTTTGGATTTTATTTTTTTTGTAATGGGAAACCACTGGAAGGTTTTAAGCAAACAGTGATAATTATCACACTAATGATTTAAAAGTGCCTGCTGTGTGACTGCCTGTGAATAAGAGTAGAAGCTGGGAGACCACTTAGGAGGAAATCAGGACTATGGATGAAGGATGATGATGGCCTGGACTAGGATGTTAGCAATGGCCAGAATTGAAATATATCTTGGATATAGAGCCATCAAGGCTTACTGGT
The DNA here is from genome assembly GCF_000442215.2 of Lipotes vexillifer. Classification (NCBI taxonomy): domain Eukaryota; kingdom Metazoa; phylum Chordata; class Mammalia; order Artiodactyla; family Lipotidae; genus Lipotes; species Lipotes vexillifer. The sequence continues at coordinate 917,796 of NW_006789458.1, read as the reverse complement.
AGAGTGAAAGAGGAATGGGGTTTCCATAAAATGAAAAAAAGAATCGAACATGATTCCTAGGCATGGACCTGAGCAATAAGGTAAATAGAATTCCTTTGCAGAGGAATTTTAGTTGCTTGTTAATACACATGTATTAATTCATGTCTTCTATTTTCTAGCACATGTATGTATGCATGCACAGATAATGACGTGTTTACATGATGAAGAGTTCAAGTGTTATTCAGGGAGAAATCTGTGGATGATACCCACATATTTATGCCTTCGAAAATCATATATCTAATCACATATTTGTTATCTCCCCTTGGACTTCTAAGAGACATTTTAAGATATATCACTGATGCCACCCTAGTCCAAGTCTTGGACAAACACAACAGCCTCTTAACTGGTGTATCTGGTCTTCTTACAATTTTCCCAACTCTTCTCTACATAACAGCCTAAGGAATCTTAAAATCGCAGCTTGCTTTCCTACCTAAAATCTTCCAATGGTTTTCCATTGTGTCTAGGATAAAATCTGTCTGCCTTGCCCTCTAAGATCCTAGGATCTCTGGCTATTTCATTCTCCCTAGCCTCAGCAGCTACTCCTCTCCACTCTCATTCTTTCTGCCTTTCTGTCTGTTCCAAGAAAGTGCCCAGCCCATTATCTATCACCTCAGTGTTTCTCTTTGGACAGTCGTTCATCTACCCAACATGCTCTTTCTGTAGCCCTTCGCATGGTTCCTTCCTTCTCATTATTCAGGTCATATGCCTCCCCCTCAGAAAGGCTGCCCCTGAGCACACTCTAAATGGACACCTGTTAAGACACTACCGCATTACCCTGCTTGCATTTCTTTCATAGTGCTTAGGTCTCACCGAATTTATTTATTCGTTTTCTTCTCCATTGTCTTTCTCCTCCCTGAATGTTCACCACTGTATCCCTAGTACCTAAAGCAATGTTGGCACATAGCTGGCACCCAATAAGATTTTGTTGAATACATGAATTCTCATTTTACGTAAAATTTAGAAAGGAAAATATTGGACTGAAGCCTGGTATGAAGTATGAAGAAATGATGACACATGTCACATGCATTGGCCAACACGGCATGTGGTAGCCTTCCTTAGCATTTTGAAATTTAGAACCAGAAAAGTTAGAACTGTCATCGTACTTTGGGGAAAACACAAGAAAGAAGGCAAAACAAAAGTCAGAATTAGTACAAACTGTATAACTCTATGTGCGATATAAAATATACTGATCTATATACAACTCAGAACAGTGTCTGGCACATATTAGGCCCTTAATAAATTTTTTTTTGAGTAAATGAATGAATGAGCTAAAGGCCTGCAAATCATTAGACCAAAAGCAAAACCAAAATGATTAAACTTTAACTAATGGGGATATTTTTACTCCAAAATAGGAGTTCTGCTAAGGGACGGGAAATACAGTTTAGCTGAGGCAGTCCCACATTAAGCAGAGCTAGCTTTCATATAATTACGACAGAGCAGAGGAGAGCCCCCTCCTACACCTTGCTAAATGTGGGCTATCTCAGCCTCTTCATCTCACCAGCTCTGTGAGAGAGGAGGCCTAACTTCACCACCCTAGGACCAGCTCCACTGCGCCAGCCAAATACTAAACAGGTTTTACTCCAAAGTTCTCAGATAACTAGTGAACATTCAGCATGATAGTTTTGCATTAACTTCATGTTTCTTGACCCTTTTATTCTTATTAGACAATATAAACTGAGTTATTAACCAAAGTGGGGCAAATGTTTTGATTAAAATGACTATTTACACTAATAATCTGTTTTTAAAGAGTAGCCAATTTGGGGATTAATCAAATTCGATTTACTTTATTTTCTATTTTTTAAAATGCTGTACTGAAAAAGCAAGGGAAAACAGACACTTTTGTATTTAATGGAAATAAAATCGCTTTTCTAGAAAAGAGCAAACTAAACTAATACCACATTTTAAAAAGGTGTATTTAAATATCAGAAAAGTTTCAAAAGAAAGTGAACAATCCTTATAAATGATTAGTAATAATCATTAAAATACATGAAATAGGTAAGGAAGATTAGAGGTACAAACTTCCACTTACAAGATTAATGAACTATACATCGTGAGGAATATAGTCAATAATTATATAGTATCTCTGTATGACAACAAACACGTGGTCAAAAAGTACAAACTTACAGTTATAATGTAAATAAGAACTAAGGGTGTAATGTACAACATGTAATTAATACTGCTATATATTATATATGAAAGTTAAGAAAGTAAATCCTAAGAGTTCTCATCACAAGGAGAAGATCTTTTTCTTTTATTTTGTATCTGTATGAGATGAGGGATAATGTTCACTAAACTTATTGCAGCAATCATCTCATGATGTATATAAGTCAAATCATTATGCTGTACACTTTAAACTTATACAGTGTTGTATGTCAATTATACCTCAATAAAACTGGAAGAAAAAAATTCAAGAAGTTAATCTCAGATAAACAAATAAAAAAGAGTAAATGATAATTCATATAATACTGCTAACAGGAATAATATATCCAAAGAGATTCTTACCAAGCCACCACCAATGACAGCTATATTTTTCCTTTGAATATCAGAAGAATCCATCACTGCCAAAGTGGTTTCCATAATTTTTGCTGGTCTTGTCACGGAGAAAACTGTCTCCTACACACTGATTTCCTCCGGTCTTTACTCTGCCCAAAGCCCTGCATTTGTGAGCCAGCAGCATTATTTGAGCAAGGCTACTTTTCCTTGAACTTAGAAGGTAACATTTAACCCATTAGTTGCCCAAATGACAATCAGCTCAACTTTAGGAAAAAAGGGAATTCATTGCAATAATCAAATTTTGAAAAATCCAGACAAGTGAAGCTACTCACTATCTTATGTGTAAAACAGAATTTTAAAGCACAGTTTTACAGCTTTTCTTCTTCCTTTTCTAAACCGTGTATTCTTACTTTCATTTTCATCCATGACTAACCATGAATGATACTTCCCTGGTCTCATGTCCCAGAGCATCTTACACTTTTCTTAGGAAGATGGCATGGTTTCATAATTGATCTGTGGATTATTCTTGTTATTAAGGCTGGTCAGGAATTTCAGCTAAATGGTCCTCATGGATTGTCTTTTTTTGCATCAAATGCTAGAAACGTTAGAATCTAATTTGTGCATTGACACTAGGGGAGATGGTTAATATTATGCTTTTTGTAAATTCATTCATGGCTTCATATTATCTTTCCACTTCTTTGTCTTCTTTCACCCCGTTTTAAAAGGATATTTTAAATTTTTTGTACATATTTTTGAATTGAGGGTTTCTTAAAAATGGAACATGATGTGTAAAATAAAGTAAGAACGTAAATGAAGATGCTTTCTCCCAGGTGAGGGCAGACAGACTTCAGAACGGTTTTTCCCTGGTGAGGAACTAGAGTTAGACATCATTCAATACTGACCCTTGTGGATAAGTATGGTTAGAATTGCTAGAAGAAGTTGTTGTTAGGAATTTTTATTTATTTATTTATTTAGAATAGGTAATGTTACATTCACATGGTATGAAATACAAGAGGCACAAAAGGGTATACAGTGAATAGTCATTTTTCTTCTAAACCTGTCCCTTGGCCACCTATTTCTCCTGCCCAGAGACAGCCACTGTTTTGGTGTCTAGGTTTCCCTACTCTTCTGTGAACAGCACTCTCTTTCTCTCTCTCTCTCTCTCTCTCTCTCTCTCTCCCCCTCCCTCCCTCTTCCTCCCTTCCTTTTCATAAATAGTGGCCAATTTTACATACTTTTCCACGCTCTATTTTTTCACTTACAACATAAACTCAAGAATTCCAATATACAGAGAACAGTTTCATTTGTTTTTTAAAATTGTGGACTGTAACACAAAAAACTAAAGTACATAAAACACAAGTGTAGAGTACAATAACTTATTGTAAAGCAAGCACCCATGTATTCACCACTCAGGCTACAAAAAATCATTGCCAGAACCCCAAAAGTCTACATGTGTTCCCTGCCGATCACCACCCGCTTCACAGAGGTAACCACCATTCATACAAGCATCCTTAAGATACTTTAGTTTTGCTCTTTTGCCTCTTTTTAAACTTTACTGTAAATGAATTTATGTCGGGGTTTTTCTTTGAAATTTGCTTTTTTTCTCAATATTATGCTTCTTAAGATCCATCTGTGTTATTCCATGGAGTTCTAGTTCACTCGTTTTCATTTATCCATTCTACTGCTGATGGATATTTGGGTGTTTCCAATTTTTTAATATTTTGAATAATGCTGCTGCTTGACCGACCTTGTATATACGATGTAGTGCACATACATATGAGTATGTATAGGAATTACATATTGGTTATACATATTTTTAACTTTCCAAAATAAACCACAGTTATGTTCCAAAGTATTATACTAACTTACTTGACACAGTGTATAGAAATTTCTCTTCTGCTACATCCTCATCAGCATGTACTTCCTTAGTACATCTAGTTTTTGCTGGTCTGATGGGTGTGTACTGTATCTCACTGTCATTTTAATTTGCATTCTTCGATTATTAATGAAGTTGGGCACCTTTTCTCCTGTTCATTCACATTTGCTTTTCTTCCTCTGTATAGTGTTCATTTTTCTTTTGGGTAGTCTTTTTTTTTAAACTGACACTGGATATGAGTTTTATTCTTTTTATATATTGCAAATAACTTCTTCTACTCTGTAGCTTGCCTTTTTGCTTTCTTAATGATGTGTTTTGATGAAAAGATATTCTGAATTTTAACATATCAAATGTTATCAACCTTTTCCCTTATGGGTTTGTTTTGATGGTTATTTATTTGGGGGGAGTAGGTACTCATGTTATCTAATTTCCATACAAGCATTTTAAACTGAGTGCTCAAAATTCTTTTTGAAAATTAAAAAAAAAAATAAACTGCAGGAGGGAGATCAAGATGGCAGAATAGAAGGATGTGGAACTCACCTCCTCCCACAAATACATCAGAAATACATCTACATGTGGAACAATTCTCACAGAATACCTACTGAATGTTGACAGAAGATCTCATACAACCAAAGCTTCAAGACAGATTACCATGTAATCAAGTAGAATGAAAGGAGGGAAAAAAAGGAATTGGTAGGGGACCCACATCCCTGGGAGGGAGCTGTGAAAGAGGAAAATTTCGCAGGAACACACTTCAACAGCTGAGATAACAGCCAGGATACATAGGGAGCTTCAGAGGCTCAGAGGAGAGTGCAGCAGCAGAATTGTGGCAGGCAGAACAGAGCGAGACCAGCACAGACAGTCCTGGTCAACTCCCGGCACTCCCCAGACCGAAATGCATGCCTGCTGGTGTGTGGAAGCTGGCTACTGAAATTTGGGCTTCAGCAGACAGACTTGGGGAGGGGATTGGGGTTGGCTCCATGGAGACAGCCTGAAGGGGCTGGAGTGTGGTCTGAGCAGCAACCACAGGTGTACACAAGACTGGCCCTGGTCCACCATAGAAGCCCCATTGTTAACACAAGCATGAAAGGAGGGACACTGCCCTGCCATAGCAGCCTCATTCTCAGCATGCTCACAGTGGGCATGGCTCCACCTCTACAAACTCTAGGAGTGTGCAAGCAACAGTGGGTTGTCCGCATGCAGAGGCAGAGCTGAAATCTGAGCCAATCCCCAGGGGCTGCATGACTTAGAAAGAAGGGCTGAAATCTGAGCCATGTGTCAGCAGCAGTGTGATCCACAGATTTATGCCACCAGTGGCAGCTTTGTGAACTCAGTGCCTGCTTGACATCCAAGTGGATTACTGGTGCTCCCGTAACTGGGGTGGGTCCAGTGATAGCAGCTGCAGTCTTTGCAGGTGAGCACATGGAGAGGCAGAGCTGGGGACTGGACTGATTCCATAGCTCCCATGGCAGGTATAAGTGCACAACTGTGGTGGTCCTAACCACCACAACTGTGGTGGCCTAACTTCAGCAAATCTGCACTGATGAATCTGCACTGGTGGCTTTGTGAGCACAGTGTCTGAAGAACACCCAGGCCAATCACCTGCATTCCCATGGTTGAGGTGGGGCTGAGGGCAGTGTCAAAAACCATGTACTTTGTGAGCCTGCACAATGGGTGACAGACACCACAGAGTGCACAGAGTGCACTTCCTAGTGGACGGCTCCTAGAGAGGAATACTCAGTGGCTCCTCTCCAGGAAAAAGTGCTCCAGTCCCACCTACCTCACACTAAAGCTAAGAAACAGATATGGGATCTTCTGCTCCAACAACTGGGGAGCAGACCCTACCCCCAACAGGACTGTGACAACCACAGACAAAGAGGAGGCCCCGCTCAACATCCAGTACAGGCTCTGTTCACCACAACACCAATCACACAACCTATCAAAGTGATAAAGAGCAGCACACACTGAGGAAAGATATGGCAGGCATTCATACTAAAAATAGCTCTCACACAAAAAATATTAGACTCATGCATGCTACACAGGGATGCTCCCACATAAAAACAGCCTTTTAAGAACACAGTAGATAACTGTTTCTCCTAAATTCATAGAGAAACATAAGTAAAATGAAGAAGCAGAGGAACCACTCTCAGTTAAACAATCAAGAGAATTCCCCTGAAAGAACAAACAATGAAACAGAATTCTCTAGTCTATTAGATCCCAAATTCAAAAAAGAGGTAATAGAAATACTGAAGGAATTAAGAAAGGCTATCGATAGAAATGCAGATCACTGTAAAAAAGAGCTAGAAACTATAAAGAGAAGACAATTAAAATTAGAAAATTCATTTGCCAAAATGAAAGCTGCACTAAAGGCAATAAATACAAAACTAAATAATGCAGAAGAACGAATAAATGATCTGCAAGATAAAAAATAGAAAACATGCAATAAGAACAGAAGACACAAAGACATATGAAAAAAAAATGAAAGCACTATACGAGACCCATGGGATAATATAAAGTGTCCCAATCTACACATGATACGGATCCCATAAGAAGAAGAAGAAAGAGAAGAAGGGATTAAAACTGCATTTGAATAACTTATGGCTGAAAAATTCCCAAACTTAAAGAAGGAAACAGATATCCAGATACAGAAAGCACATAGGGTCCCAAACAAGATGAACCCAAACAGACCTACACCAAGATGCATTGTAATAAAAATGGCAAAAGTCAAAGGTAAAGAGAGGATTATAAAAGCAGCAAGAGAAAAACAAAGAGTTAGTTACAAGAGAAGTCCCATAAGGCTATCAGCTAATTTTTCTACAGAAAGTTTGCAGGAAAGAAGGGAATAGCAAGATATATTCAAAGCACTGAAAGGGAAACACCTGCAACATAGAATACTCTAACCAGCAAGATTATCATTTAGAATAGAAGAGATAAAAATTTCTCAAATAAGCAAAAACTAAAAGAATACAGCAATACTAAACCTATCCTAAAAGAAATATTGAAAGTTCTCTAAATAGAAAAGAAGCAAGAAACTACAGGAAAGAGAAAATCACAGTTGGAATGTAAATCACTCAAATAAGCCAGTACACACATTAAAAAAATAAAAAAGCAAAAAAATTCTTATGAAAGAACGGATAACTAGAATGAACAGCAAAAGGATAAACATGAAGATGTGAAAGGGGACGTCAAAATCATCAAATGTGGGGGGTAGGGGGCTAAGAAAATGTAGATTTATTTTTTAGAATGTGTTTGAGCCTATATGACTACCAGTCTAAAGCAAGTAGATATAGTAATGGGTTAACATACTTGAAAAACAGGATAACTACAAATCAAAAACATGCAATAGATTTACAGAAATCAAAAAGCAGAGAACACAATCATACTGCAAAAGAAATCCATCAAACCACAAAAGGAAAAACAAAAAGAAAAATAGAGGAAGAAAGAAAAAATACAAAATCAACTGGAAAATAAGGTTTAAAAAGGGAAGAAATACATATGTAATCAAATTTACCTTAAATGTTAATGGATTAAATGCTCCAATCAAAAAACAGAATGGCAGATTGGATAATAAAACAAGAGCCTACAACTTGCTGTCCTTATGGCAAACGACACACAGATTGAAAGTGAGGGGATGGAAAAAGATATTTCATGAAATGGAAATGACAAGAAAATGGGGGTAGCAAAAGTCATGTCAGACAAAATAGACTTTAAAACAAAGGACATAAAGAAAGATAAAGAAGGACACTACATAATGATAAAGGGATCAATAAGAGGCTATTACACTCATTAACATATATGTAGCCAATATAGGAATACCTAAATATATAAAACAAATACTAAGAGACATAAAGGGAAAAACTGAATGGAATATTATCATATTAGGAGACTTTTACACCTCACTAACATCAGTGGACAGATCTTCAAGACAAAATCAGTAAGGCAACAGAGATCCTAAATGACACAATATAACAGTTAGACTTGATATTTTCAGGACATTACATGCAAAAAAGCCCAGAGACTCCATTTTGTGAGAGCACCAAAATCACAACTAACTGCTGAATAATCATCAACAGGAAGACACTGGAACTTACCAAAAAAGACACCCATATCCAAAGACAAAGGAGAAGCTGCAATGAGACGGTAGGAGGGGTACAATCACAATAAAATCAAATCCCATAACCACTGGGTGGGTGACTCACAAACTGGAGAACAATTATACCACAGAAGTCCACCCACTGGAGTGAAGGTTCTGAGCCCCACATCAGGCTTCCCAACCTGGGGGTCTGGCAACAGGAGGAGGAAATCCCAGAAATTTGGACTTTGAAGGCTAGCAGGATTTGATTGCAGGACTTCGACAGGACTGGGGTAAACAGAGACTCCATGCTTGGAGGGCACACACAAAGCAGTGTGTGCATGAGTTCCCAAGGGAAAGGAGCAGTGACCCCGTAGGAGACTGAACGAGACCTAGCTGCTAATGTTGGAGGATCTCCTGCAGGTGGGGGGTGGCTGTGGCTCACTGAAGGGACAAGGACAGTGGCAGCAGAAGTTCTGGGAAGTAGTCCTTGGCATGAACCCTCCTGGAGTCCACCATTAGCCCCACCAAAGAGCCTGTAGCCTCCAGTGATGGGTCACCTCAGGCCAAACAACCAACAGGGAGGCAACCTAGCCCCACCCATCAACAGGCAAGTGGATTAAAGATTTACTGAGCTCTGCCCACTAGAGCAACAGCCAGCTCTACCCACCACCAGTCCCTCCCATCAGGAAGCTTGCACAAGCCTCTTAGATAGCCTCATCCACCAGAGGGCAAACAGCAGAAGCAAGAAGAACTACAATTCTGCAGGCTGTGGAAAGAAAACCACATTCACAGAAAGATAGACAAAATGAAAAGGCAGAGGACTATGTACCAGATGAAGCAATAAGATAAAACCCCATAAAAACCGCTAAATAAAGTGGAGATAGGCAACCTTCCAGAAAAAGAATTCAGAATAATGATAATGAAGATGATCCAAGAACTTGGAAAAAGAATGGAGGCAAATATCGAGAAGATGCAACAAATGTTTAACAAACACTTAGAAGAATTAAACAATAAATAAACAGAGATGAACAATACAATAACTGAAATGAAAAATACACCAGAAGGAATCAATAGCAGAACAACTAAGGCAGAGAATGGATAACTGACCTAGAAAAGAGAATAGAGGGAAATCAATGCCATGGAACAGAATAAAGAAAAAAGAATGAAAACAAATGAAGACAGCCTAAGAAATCTCTGGTATAACATTAAATGCACCAACATTCACATTAGAGGGGTCCCAGAAGGAGAAGAGAGACAAAAAGGACCCGAGAAAATATTTGAGGAGATTATAGTTGAAAACATCCCTAACATGGGGAAGGAAATATCCACCAAAGTCCAGGAAGTGCAGAGAGTTCCAGGCAGGATAAACCCAAGGAGAAACATGCCAAGACACATAGCAATCAAATTGACAAACATTAAGGACAAAGAAAAATTATTAAAAGCAACAAGGGAAAAACGACAAATAACATACAAGGGAACTTGCATAGGTTAACAGCTGATTTCTCAGCAGAAACTGTACAAGCCAGAAGGGAGTGGCATGATATATTTAAAGTGATGAAAAGGAAGAACCTACAACCAAGATTACAGCACCCAACAAGGATCTCATTCAGATTCGACAGATAAATCAAAAGCTTTACAGACAAGCAAAAGCTAAGAGAATTCAGCACCACCAAACCAGCTCTAAAACAAATGCTAAAGGAACTTCTCTAAGTGGGAAACACAAGAGAAGAAAAGGATCTACAAAAACAAACTCAAAACAATTAAGAAAATGGTCATAGGAACATACATATCAATAATTACCTTAAACGTGAATGGATTAAATGCTCCAACCAAAAGACACAGGCTGGCTGAATGGATACAAAAACAAGACACGTATATATGCTGCCGACAATAGACCCACTTCAGATCTAGGGACACAAACAGAATGAAAGTGAGGAGATGGAAAAAGATATTCCATGCAAATACAAGTCAAAAGAAAGCTGGAGTAGCAATACTCAGATAAAATAGACTTTAAAATAAAGAATGTTACAAGACAAAGGAAGGACCCTACATAATGATCAAGGGATCAATCCAAGAAGAAGATATAACAACTGTAAATATCTATGCACCCAAAATAGGAGCACCTCAATACATAAGGCAAATGCCAACAGCCAAAAGAGGAAATAGACAGTAACAAACGAACAAGCAAACAAAATTATCGACAAAAAATTGTGGGGGACTTTAACACGTCATTTCAGAGTAAAAACAATATGATCATCCCAATAGATGCAGAAAAAGCTTTTGACAAAATTCAACACACATTTATGATAAAAACTCCAGAAAGTGGGCATAGAGGGAACCTACCTCAACATAATAAAGGTCATATATGACAAACCCACAGCAAACATCATTCTCAATGGTGAAAAACTGAAAGAATTTCTTCTGGGCTTCCCTGATGGCGCAGTGGTTGAGAATCTGCCTGCCAATGCAGGGGATACGGGTTCGAGCCCTGGTCTGGGAAGATCCCACATGCCACGGAGCAGCTGGGCCCGTGAGCCACAACTGCTGAGCCTGCGCGTCTGGAGCCTGTGCTCCGCAACAAGAGAGGCCGCGACAGTGAGAGGCCCGCGCACCGCGATGAAGAGTGGCTCCCACTTGCCACAACTAGAGAAAGCCCTCGCACAGAAACGAAGACCCAACACAGCCAAAAATAAATAAATAAATTAAAAAAAAAAAAAAAAAAAGAATTTCTTCTAAAATTGGGAACAAGACAAGGATGTCCACTCTCACCACTACTATTCAACATAGTTTTGGAAGTCCTAGCCATGGCAATCAGAGAAGAAAAAGAAATAAAAGGAACACATATTGGAAAAGAAGTAAAACTGTCACTGTTTGCAAATGACATGATACTATACATAAAAAAACCCTAAAGATGCCACCAGAAAACTACTAGAGCTAATCATGAATTTGGTAAATTTGCAGGATACAAAATGAATGCACATAAATCTCTTGCATTCCTATACACTAACAATGAAAGATCAGAAAAAGAAATTAAGGAAACAATCCCATTCACCCCTGCAACAAAAAGAATAAAATACTTAGGAATAAACCTACATAATGAGGTAAAAGACCTGTACTCAGAAAACTATAAGACACTGATGAAAGAAATCAAAGATGACACAAACAGATGGAGAGATATACCATGTTTTTGGATTGGAAGAATCAGTATTGTGAAAATGACTATACTACACAAAGGAATCTACATATTCAATGCAATCCCTGTCAAATTACCAATGGCATTTTTTACAGAACTAGAACAAAAACTCTTAAAATTTGTATGGAGGTACAAAAGACCCCGAATAGCCAAAGCAATCTTGAGGGGAAAAAATGGGGCTGAAGGAATCAGACTCCCTGACTTCAGACTATACTACAAAGTTACAATAATCAAGACAATATCATACTGGCACAAAAACAGAAATAGAGATCAATGGAACAGGATATAAAGCCCAGAGATAAACTGACACACCTATGGTCAACTAATCTTTGACAAAGGAGGCAAGGAGATACAATGGAGAAAAGACAGGCTCTTCAATAAGTGGTGATGGGTAAACTGGACAGCTACATGTAAAAGAATGAAATTAGAACACTCCCTAACACCATATACAAAAATAAACTCCAAATGGATTAAAGACCTAAATGTAAGACTGGACACTATAAAACTTTTAGAGGAAAACACAGGAAGAACACTCTTTGACATTAATCACAGCAAGATTTTTTTTGACCCACCTGCTAGAGTAATGGAAATAAAGACAAAAATAAACAAATGGGACCTAAGTAACTGAAAACCTTTTGCACAGCAAAGGAAACGATAATATGAAAAGACAACCCTCAGAATGGGAGAAAATGTTTGCAAATGAATCAATGGACAAAGGATTAATCTCCAAACTTTACAAGCAGCTCATGCAGCTCAATATCAAAAAAACAAACAATCCAATCCAAAAATGGGCAGAAGACCTAAATAGACATTTCTCCAAAGAAGATATACAGATGGCCAAGAGATACACGAAAAGATGCTCAACATCACTAATTATTAGAGAAATGCAAATCAAAACTGCAATGAGGTATCACCTCACACCAGTTAGCATGAGCATCATCAGAAAATCTACAAACAACAAATTCTGGAGAGGATGTGGGGAAAAGGGAACCGTCTTGCACTGTTGGTGGGAATATAACTTGATATAGCCACTATGGAGAACAGTATGGAGATTCCTTAAGAAACTAAATATAGAATTACCATATAACCCAGTAATCCCACTACTTGGTTTATACCCAGAGAAAAACATAATTCAAAAAGACACATGCACCCCAATATTCATTGCAGCACTATTTACAATAGCCAGGTCATGGAAGCAAGCTAAAAGCCCACTGACAGATTAATGGATAAAGAAGATATGGTACATATATACAATGGAATATTAGTCAGCCATAAAAAGGAACGAAATTGGGTCATTTGTAGAGACATGGATGGATCTAGAGATTGTGATACAGAGTGAAGTTAGTCAGAAAGAGGAAAACAAATATCGTATATTAACACATATATGGGGAATCTAGAAAAAGGGCACAGATGAACCAGTTTGCAAGGCAGAAACAAAGACACAGATGTAGAGAACAAACATATGGACACCAAGGGGGGAAAGCAGGGGGTGGGGGTTGTGGTGGTGGGATGAATTGGGAGATTGGGATTGACATATATACACTAATATGTATAAAATAGATAACTAATAAGAACTTGCTGTATAAAAATAAAGAAACAAAGAAACAAACAAACAAATAAATAAATGAAATTTAGAAAAAAAAATCAGAAAGAAAAAAGCCCAGAATACACATTCTTTTCAAGTGCACATGGAACATTCTCTCAAATAGGCCACATGCTAGGACACAAAACAAGCCTCAACAAATTTAAGAGGATAGAAATTATTTCAAGCATCCTTTCTGACCACACTGGCATGAAACTAGAAATCAATCACAGAAAGAGAAAAGAGGGGAAACAAACAAATTACACAGGGACTAAAAAACACGGTACTAAAAAAAAACAATGGGTCAACAATGAAATAAAAGAGTAAATTTAAAAATACTTCAAGACAAATGACAATGAAAATACAACCATACAAAATCTATGGGATGCAGCAAAAGCAGTCCTTAGAGGGAGGTTCACAATGATAGGGGCTTTCCTCAAAAAACAAGAAAAATCTCTAATAAACAATCTAAACTACCACCTGAAAGAATTTAGAAAAAGAACAAATAAAACCTAGAGTCAGAAAATGGAAGGACCTAATAAAGTTCAGAGAGGAAATAAATAAAATAGAGATTTTAAAAAATGGAAAAAAATCAATAAAACCAAGACCTGGTCTTGAAAGGGTAAAGAAATTGACAAACCATCTAGCCAGGCTCACCAAGAAGAAAAGAGGACCCAGATAAACAAAATAAGAAATGAAAGAGGAGAAATAACAACAGGTACTGAAGAAATACAGTAAAACCCACAAGAGAACACTATGAACAATTGTATGCCAACAAATTGAACAGCCATTACTTCATGGACAATTTTCTAGAAACATACAGCCCACCAAAATTGAATCAAGAAGGAAGAGATAATTTGAACAGACCAATCACTAGAAGGGAAATAGAATATGTTAAAAAAAAAAAAAACTCCCTGCAAACAAAAGTCTAGGACCAGATGGTTTCACTGGGGAATTCTACCAAGCATACAAAGAAGAAATTATACTGACCCTTCTCATATTCTACCAAAAGATTGGAGAGGAGGGAACACTCCCAAAGTCATTCTATGAAGCCACCATCACCCTGATACCAAAACCTGAAAAAGGCAATACCAAATAATATAAGTACAGGCCAATATCTTTGATGAATACAGATGTAAAAATCCTCAATAAAATATTATCAAACCATATCCAACGACACATAAAAGGGGTTATACACCATGATCAAGTTGGATTCATCCCAGGGTCACAAGGATGGTTCAACATATGCAAATCAATCAACATAATATTCCACATCAACAAAAGAAAAGACAAAAACCACATGATTATCTCAATAGATGAAGAGAAAGCACTTGATAAAATTCAACATCCATCGTGATAAAAACTCTTACTAAAGTGGGTATAAGAGGGAACATATCTCAATATAATAAAAGCTATTTATGACAAACCCACAGCCAACATAATACTCAATGGTGAAAAGTTGAAAGTGTTCCCCCTAAAATCTGGTACAAGACAAGGTTGCCCACTCTCACCACTTCTATTCAACGTGGTATTGGAAGTCCCAGCCACAGAAACTGGGCAAGAAAAAGAAAGAAAATATATCCAAATTGGAAGGGAAGCAGTAGAATTGTCATTATATGCAGATGACATGATTCTATATATAGAAAACCCTAAAGAGTCTGCACAAAAACTAATAGAACTGATAAAAGGATTCAGCAAGGTAGCAGGATACAAGATTAACATGCAGAAGTCAGTTGCATTTCTTTACACTAACAATGAAATATCAGAAAGAGAATGTAAAAAAAAAAAATCCTTTTTAAAATCGCATCAAAAAAATAAAATACATAGGAATAAACTTGACCAAGAAGGTGAAAGACTTATATGCTGAGAAGTATAAAACATTGATAAAGGAAATTGAAGATGATTCAAAGAAATGGAAAAATACCCCATGCTTTTGGATTGGAAGAAATAACATTGTTAAAATGACCACACTGGGCCTCCCTGGTGGCGCAGTGGTTGAGAGTCCGCCTGCCGATGCAGGGGATACGGG
>NW_006789458.1:859206-902248 GCF_000442215.2 Lipotes vexillifer | reverse complement strand
CAAAAAAAAAAAAAAAAAAAAAAAATGACCATACTACCCAAAGCAATCTACAGACTTAATGCTATCCCTATAAAATTACCCATAACATTTTTCACAGAACTAGAAAAAGTAATCCTAAAATTTTTATGGGAACATAAAAGACCCAGAATTTTCAAAGCAAGGAAAGGACAAACCTGAGGAAAAAGAACAAACTTGGAGGTGTAACCCTCCCAGACTTCAGACAACACTACAAGCTACAGTAAACAAAACAATGTGGTATTGGCACAAAAACACACATACGGATCAATGGAACATAATAGAGAGCCCAGAAATAAACCGACTGACCTACAGTCAATTGATCTATGACAAAGGAAGCAAGAGTATACAACGGAGAAAAGACAATCTCTTCAGCAAGTGGTGCTGGGAAACCTGGACAGCCACAAATAACTCAATGAAGTTAGAACACTCTTTCATACCAGGCACAAAAATAAAGTCAAAATGGCTTAAAGACTCAAATATAAGACATGACACAATAAAACTCCTAGAAGAGAATATAGGCAAAACATTCTCTGACATAAATCATAGCAATGTTTTCTTAGGTCAGTCTCCCAAGGCAATAGAAAAAAACAAAAATAAACAAATGTGATCAAATCAAACTTTAAAGCTTTTGCACAGCAAAGGAAACAAAACGATAAGACAACCTATGGAATATGAGAAAATATTTGCAAACAATTCGACAAACCAGGGCTTAATTTCCAAAATATACAAACAACTCATACAACTCAATACCAAAAAAACAAACAAACCAATTTTTAAAAATGGGCATAAGACCCAAATAGACATTTCTCCAAACATACAGGTGGCCAACCAGCACATGAAAAGATGTTGAACATCACTAATTATTAGAGAAATGCAAAGCAAAACTACAATGAGATATCACCTCACTCCTACTGTATAACACAGGGAACTATATTCAATATCCTGTAATAAACAGTAAAGGAAAAGACTATGAAAAATATATGTATAACTGAATCACTTTGCTGTACAGCAGAAATTAACACTACATTGTAAATGAATTATACTTCAATAAAAAAAGAAATGATGACTTAAAAAAAGAAAAAGGGCTGTAGTAGTTCGAAGCTTCAGATATCAGTATATTGCCTTAGTATTTCTGCTTCTGCCAAGTGCCTGTGGGTGATTTCCCACTCGTTCGGTGTGTAGAATTGGCGAGGTCTGTCTGTTTCTGAAATAGTTGTTCCTTTGATGTCTATATGTCCCTTACGAGACTAAACTAGTTATCTTCAACTATTTGCTCTCTTTCAGCCTAGGAGTTTTTTCCACAACACACGATGTGCCCATTTTGAACGTTATTCATCTGAAAGACAAATTCTTATGGAAGTACTCATTGGCAGATCAGTCACAAATAAGATAGCCTGAAGTTTACATATAATTCTCTGCTTGATAAATGTAAACTTTCTCTTCTACTCAAAAAGCACATCTGATAGTATATTATTACCTGAGTAACATTCTGACTGCTTTAATTATTTTAAAAAATCATTAAAAAAAATTTCAAAACCTAACTCTTATGTATGACATATTGTTGACCCACTTCACAAATGATCTAGTTAAAACAATGTTTTATGACATTGAGATTAACTATGAGGATGCTGATAAGTGTTATTCTATGATGTTTCTAGATCATTAATGAGGTGGATCAAGTAACTTTCCAGGTCTGAGCCAAAGAAACACGCATCAAGCAAGTAGATAAGAGATTAATAATGAATCATGTGGTTCTATGCAGCCTATAAACAACATGCTAGTGGACTGATAGGTAATGATCATTATTACTTTTGTAGCAAGTCCCAGCTCTTGTCTCAGTTCACTCTCAGTAGAACAAGTAAAATTATTTTGTATTATTGTCTCCCAGGAATTTCCCCAGTCCCTGTAACAGGGAGAGTCAGTATTACTTGACTGTTTCTCCAGTTAGGTGACAATTTTCAAGTCTCATCTTGCCTTTTCCTTTTTTTCTCTTTTTTGAAAATACAAAGCTAAATGAAATTTGAATGATAAAGTAGCTACATTTCATAACACCTGAATAATGTGGATTTGATGTTCTTTGGGTTGGAGGAGAACGAAAGAGATAACTTTTTGCTTGAGGTTGGGCAGGAGAAAACAGATCTGAGTAGAGTAACATAGTCAATAACTTATAAATTGAAGGATGGCATGAGGGCCTTGGGTGTCTGATAAGAGAAAGGGCATCAAAATCTTGAACAAAGTTTGACTATTACAAAGCTACAATTTCGACCACGGCTACTTGTCTTTCTAGTCTTCCTAAATGTCAGGTAGAAAGAGTTGCCTGAGAGGGGCCTCAGGAAATTTAAAGATGACCACACCCTTTTTCTATGGAAGGTTTTCTTGAGGGAAAGAAGGAATTAATGAATCTGTTTTCCCCCTTCTCTGAGCCTGAAGAATGTGAGGCTGTGGGACAAGTTAGGGATTTATGGGGTAACTGTTGTGTCAGAAGCAGCAGCATTTTATCCTCATTGGGATTTGATTATTTGTTAATCCCTAAATCAGGTCCTTCTCCAACAGAATGACTCCAAGCGGAGCATACTTTACAGTATGCTTTACTTTACAGAAGACCCTGAATGTTTCCACTTTTCTCTATATATATTTATAAGTTTAAAAAATCTGCATTGTTGGGAACAATAAAAGTTTATAAAAAATTAAAATTTAGAAGAGATTAATTAATAAAGTATTTGCTCTGTTGTTTTCATCATTGTTATACTGTTGAAGTTGAGATGAACTCAGCTTGCTGAATAATTATTTATTCATTTCACCAGGCCTTTGGCACTTACAGCTCTATGTCTTCTGTCTTTGCAGGGCTGGCTCTGTGTGTTTAGGTCTGAAAAGAAAAAAGGTGTAGTGGATGAATAGAAAAGGAAATAAATATTAAAATAAATTAATAATGGACCTTATATTCTATAATGTGCCATAAAGTTAGGAGTGTGGTTAACTTAACCCTCTCTACTTGAGGTCCACTAAAAAAATTTGTTTTAACAGAAGAAAAAGGAAAGATCATCTAAGACTGAGCCCCGAGGCACTTCCTCATCTTCAAGTGAGGAGCTAGTAAAGAATAGCATGAAGGACTAGCTAATTAGATAAGGGAAGAGGGGGACATTCAATACTGCAAAGATCAGGAAAGAGATATTTCCAAATGGAAGGAGTATCAATTGCATCACTGCTGCTGAAAATATCAGACACTGTCCATTGGATTTGCAACTTGATGGTCATTGGTGAACTTGACAAAAGCAGTATCAGTGGAGTGATGTGAACTGAAGGCAGTCTCTAGTAAACTGAAGAGAGAATCAGAGACGAAGTGTAGATGGTGAGCAAATATGCCCTAGAAATGGAGAGGTAGTTGAAGTGGGATGCAAGTTGAGGCAGTTTTGTTTGGTTTTGCTTTTAAACATGGGAGATAATACAGCAAATTTACAGTATTAGTTTATGGCAGTGGTCCAATAAAGAGAAATAAACTGATGATGTAGGAAGAAGAGTGGAAAATTAAAGGTGCAATGTCCTTGATGGGGTGTGGAATCCAGCACATTAGTAGATTTTTCATCTTTATTTTTCTTAGGGAATGGAGAGAGAGTTGCTTAGTTTTATATTTATTTATTTACTTTTGGTTGTTAATTTTATTGTTTTTCAAAGTTACTGTACATCCACATAGTTTTAAAAATCAGAAAATTCTACAAGATAGCCAACATAAATGGTCATCATCCTCTTTATCTCTCTGAAATTTGTCCCTGCACAGAACCATCACTTCCAACTCCAGGGTATATATATATCCGTATCTCTAAATAACATGCAATATTATGACTTTTTGGTTGTTTTAGTTTCTGGTTTTAGGTATTAGATCATGACTTCCTATCATTGAAGATGAGGATTAATGTTTTTCACCACATTTTCTTTTCTCCCAGCACCTATACTCTTTCCATTTCTCTATCAGTATTGTTACATCAAAAGTTTGGTTAGATTGATATTTAACATTTAATTTATTATAACTATGGCCTGTCAAATTTAATATGATTATGTTTACTTTCCTGAAAAATACAACTATTTTTATTTCTCAATTTAAAAATGGTATCTTTTTCTTTGCTGAATTTTCAAGGACATCATAAATTCAATCTCCAAAATCTCCCTCATTTATCTAAATCTCTTATGAATACATTCAAGGGTTTTAGATATTTTATATTCTTGAAGAAATAGCTCCTGGATGCTCTAATTTGCTTCAATCTGGGATGGTTGCTCTCTGTGTTAAGTGCAAGCTGTCATATCCTCATCTAGGGATTTTAAATATCTATCAGATGTGTTGGAGACTCTACTTCTTGAAGCCCATGACTTCCCCTTTCTTGGTTTACTCCCTACTTTTGTTGAAGCCCTTTCTCCAAGGATTTTCTGAAAAAGAGTAAATGGTAAGTAAGTTTTTTGAGACCTTGTCTATGTGAAAATGTTTTTATTCTATCCTCACAATTGATTTGGCTAGGTATAGAATATTAAGTTGGCAATGATTTTCCTTCAACAATTTGAAGACATCAGTCAGCTATTCTCTAATTTCCAATGTTGCTGTTGAGAAGTCATAAAGATTCCTAATCCTTCGATCGTGACTTATTTTTCTCTCCAGAAGCTCTTCTCTCTGCTCCCAGTGTTGTTACATTTATTGATGACATGACGGATTCTGGCCTGTGTTCCCCATTGTTCTGGCACTAGTGGACTTTGTTAAACTAATTACACAAGGCAACCATTAGACCTAAGTGGCTCTAATGCTTTTGTGGCCTATATAAGCAAACCAAAACCTAAGCCTGTAAGTGCTTCCAGGTTAAGAAAGTGAAACCTAAGAATAACCAGTCACAAACAGCCAACTGGCTTTAAGCTATAGCTAATCAGATCATTTCCTTTGCTTCTGCACTTTCTCTATGTAAGTCTTTGTCCTGGCTTCTACCGGCAGATTGCTCCTAACCACTTCTGGTTTGATGCTGCCCTGTTATAATCGAGTTTTTCTCAAATAAACAAAAATTTTAACCTGCCTCCACTTCTATTTTAACAGCTTTACGCTGAAAACTCATTTCTGCTAGTTCTAAAATATTTTCTTGAATTTGTTTAATAGTTTCTTCCTCTTTGTTTTCCAACATTATTCAGATGTTGGACATACTGAACTGTTCCTCTAATTAACTTCTCTCTCACATTTTCCTTCTCTTTGAATATTTGCTCTACTTTCTGTAGACGTTTACAGCCATATATTCCAACGTTCCTACTAAATTTTTTCTAAGAAATACCCTAGTAATCTCCCAGGTTGGGAGGTATCTTAAATTAGAATCTTCAGAGTTTTTATTTATTATACATTATTATATATAGTCCTCTATTATTATTATAGGATAATGAGAATATTTTAACTGATAAGCATAGAGACTTACTATAACTTTTGTCAACAAGGTGTTTAGATTTAGAACAAAGGAAAGAGAAAACCACTGCATTGTTCATTTGGCCTTCATGGCAGGACATCAAGTTCCATAACTTGAACAGAAAGCAAAGTCAAAGAGAAACACAAACAAACCATGCAAATATCAACAAGAATAAAGCAGGTCAATATTGTCATCAGACAAAGTTCAAGGTAAAAAAAGAAAAAAAAGAATTAAAAGACCATGCACACAAATCTCTAAGCAAAATAAAAACATATTTTGCATAGATAAAAGCTTGCATCCTAAAATGAAGATGTATAGTGTTAACTATTAATTTAAAGGCACTTACATTACATTTTCATTATTAAATAACAAAAATAAATTAACTAAGTCAATGTTTCCCAAATTTCAGTCATTTGTATAGCACCTTCACAATATACTTAAAGTTTTGTTTCAACTTATGTACATTTTATTTATATAAAAATGTAACATTATACTGCTGCTGGAGAGGGGAAATCAGGTTCATTGATAAATAGAAGTGAAAAATACAAATAAATTCTAAATTGTAGCTGAATTCTTCACCTATGGATGAACTTTAGCCAAAGGCTTTCCCTCTCTTTTTACAAGAGATATTAGCAAGTGTTAGAGAAGTGTAAAATAAACATTTGCACATACACCTAAAAGACTCTTTCTTACAAAATAGAGATCGAAAATGGGATAATGGCCAATGTTACTTAATGTTGCATTCCTGGGCCATGTACAGGTAGCAATATTGGTTTATATCACACCCTTGCAGAAACTCTGAACTAGACTTTAAGTCAGGAAGTTGTGGCAAAAAAAAGGAAATACAAAATAAACCAAAAGAAAATAGGAAGAAATTAATAATCAAAAAAGCACTTTCAAAATAACAGGGAAAAAAGGAGTTGATATATATTGAGCCATTATTTGATCTCTAGAAAACACAAATTGTCATGGGAAATGGGAAATGAAGTGGGCCCCTTCCCTGACAAACTCCTTGAAATGGCTACCTTTTCTCTACTTTGAGAAGTAGGCTCACCAGAAGTCACAGCAAATTAATAAGATGAGAAAGATGGGTCCAAGAGGGCTAGAGCAACTAGTTACAACTTTTTAAAAATTAATTTTATAAGTTCTATAAAGCCAGTGTGCAATATCCCCAGAAATTAAGAGGAACAGCAAACAAGGTAGAGCTGGCTCATTGGGCTTAGTGACACAGTGTGCCAACCCAGTAAAAGGCAAACAAATACCCCTGGGATAAATTGTAAACAGGGTTCTAGTGAGCAGGGAGCTACACATATGACTCCTTATGTAAAGAATAAATGTAAATTGGTCTTGCTCTTCCTGAAGTAGGCAGAGACTTTGAATGGAAATGAAAATGAAGAATAAATGTAAAGTACTCCTCTCTTAGTAACATAGTACAACTATAACCACATTAGCAACCTTAAGTCTAGCCTGAATTTAAACCTAAGCAAGTCCCTTGAGTGTGGCAGTCAAAGTCAGCTGAAATTCTGAAAATGGGACATAATGCTATGAATGTTGAACAAAAGAAGGTTGCTAAAGTCTTCTGGGAAAGTTCTTTCTCATTTTTTGGGGACTGTTTCTGGAGAGACCCTCTTTCACTGAAAGTTATTACATGCAGATTCAAGGTTTGGAATTGCTGTAGCCATCTTGTCAAAATCTGAAGATGAAGCCTACACAAAGAAAAGGGCAGAATGAAGATAACATAAGAGAGATAAAACTACAACAGTGAGATCATCTAGTTTGGAAACTGTTCTATCTGTGGATTTGTAACCAAGCAGGACCCTATGTGACCTTCCTGGGACAGAAGCGCTACCAATGTTCTCCACCTGCCTCCTGTTTTAGAAAAGCTTTAGTGTCCCAGGTTCCCCTGAGTTGCAAAAGTCTGGCTCAAGAATTAATGATTGAAAGAATGTGAACATGTAGTAACAAAAAATAGTAGTTGAGCCAGGAGAACTGGTAACAATTTGAACAATAAATCAGGCATATAGCAGAATCTTTAGTTCTTCTCTGAAGGATATAGATAGCAGTATCTGATGCACATTCCTGAGTTGTTTTACAGATACTAAAACCACCACCAGATGGAAGAAGCTAATGGGATGATGACCATGAGCATGTAGCTCCCAGACATGCTGGACCCTGAGGATTGATAATGTTAATCCCTGTGACACCACCCTGTTACCTCACCATCAATCAGTCAGAGAACTGTGCATGAGCTGATCATGCACAATTCTCTGTGACTCCTCTCCTTCATCTCCCCTTTAAAACCCCTTCCCTGAAACCCACCAGGGAGTTCGGGGGTTTTTTCTTTTTTTTTTTCTTTTTTTTTTCTTGCGTTATGCGGGCCTCTCACTGTCGTGGCCTCTCCCATTTGCGGAGCACAGGCTCCGGACGCGCAGGCTCAGTGGCCATGGCTCACGGGCCCAGCCGCTCCGCGGCATGTGGGATCTTCCCGAAACGGGGCACGAACCCGCGTCTCCTGCATCGGCAGGCGGACTCTCAAGCACTGCGCCACCAGGGAAGCCCGAGTTCGGGGGTTTTGAGCATTAGCTGCCCATACTCCTTGCTTGCTTGGTGCCTGCAATAAATGCTGCACTTCCCTTCACCACAACCCGTTGTCAGTAGATTGGCTTTACTGTGCACAGGCAAGCAGACACAAGTCCAGTTGGGTAACAGTTTTAGTTATGTGAGTCCATCTGGGCTGGATATCCAAGACAGCTCTCTCACATGGCTGAGAATTGATGCTGGGTGCCAGCTGTGAGCTCAGCTAAGCTGTTGACTAGAATGCCTGCCTGTGGCCTCTCCAGCACAACTGTCTTAGGGCAGTCAAACTTTTTACATGGTGGCTGACTTAGCATAGGGTAGCTGTCTCAAAAGACTCATGGGGAAGTAGCACAGCCTTTTCTGACCTATCTTCAGCAGCACTCAGATTTTATTTGTTATCAGTGAGTCATAAGACCAGCCTAAATTAAAGGGGAAGATACTATTTAGACTCACCTGTAAAAAAGTCACACTGTAGAAAAGCAGATGGGATGGGCGATATTGCTGTTGGAAAATAAATTTTGCCACACCCATTTATTTATTTTTTTAAATTATTTTTAATCATTCTGCAGTGCCAAGCTCCATTTCCTGAGAAATATTAATAATGATACAAAAAAAATCCCACTATGTGCCTGCAAAATAGTTAAGATTGTGGGTTAGTTGGATGATACTGGGCATCAATTTTCTCTTCTATAAATAGGAATAATAATAGGACCTACCTCATAGGGTTGTTCTCAGTGTTAAAATAATTAATACATATAAGTGCTAGAAAATTTTCTAGATCATAACACGTATCAATAGGTGATTGTTAAAAGGGATTAAAGTAGCCCATTTATAAAACATCTGTCAGTTAACATTTTAAGTTAAAATGTATGGTGAAAACAGAAGATACACTCAAAATAAAATGAAACAGAATTATCTAAAATAAAATGAGAAACATACATCAGGCAAATAACCACTATAAACTGGCATAGAAAACAATATTTAAAAGAATTTAAAATAACAAGTAACAGAAATAAAGAGTGATGTTCCCAATGAAGAGAGACTACTTATAAAGAAATCATTGGAGCATTGTGTATAACAGCAAAAAATTACCCTTCATTAAAAACTGTATAAATAAAAAGTTTTACATTCATTCAATGAAATACTGTTAAGTTAAAAGATTATTAAGAAAATGTCATAAATAAAATGTGCAAAATTCATGTGATGGAATACTATTAAGTAAAAACCTCATGGCTAGATGTTAAAAACAGAATCCGGTTATAGAACAGTAAAACTGTAAATTTTTAAAAACTGTTGTTTGCATACCGATATGCAAACCAAAAAATACACTGGTGAATATTATATCAAAATAATGACAGTTTCTGGGAAGATGGGGAAGAAAATGCCACTCCATTATTAGTAATTTATTTTATTTTACAAAGGGTATGAAGCAAATATATCAAAATGCTAGCATTTCCTAGGAAATGAGAATATTAGTAAGTGCTTGTTTCTGTAGTTTTCTGTCAAACCGACGACAATGCTAATACTACCTTCACTAAACTTTGGTGTGCTGTCTTCTTATTCAGTGTTGTTTTAATGGTGGAAAGCATAACCATATGGGATGGACGGTTCATTGTTTTCTAAAACCATTCCACTGTCTTTTACTCTGAATTTCTTTTATTCTGACCTTCTAACTTCTATATAAATCTTGGTTTGTTTGACAGAGGGAGGAGATACTGAGATACAAAGAGGTGAGGGGGGTGGTTCTGGAATGTTTAGATGGTAGTTCAACTATTATGCTCTTTCATTTAAATTTTCAAATTTTAAATATATACGAGTCAAGTTCGTAAGCCACAAAATAAACAGTGTTACCAAGAGGTTTTACAGAGACTAACTCTAAGAAGCTTGGCTCTGCAGGTCCTGGACTTTTGACTTCTGGACATCATCCAATGGTTCTCTTTCTTGATTAACTGTCATCTGGTTCCAAGCAGTTCAAAGAAGAAACGAGAGAAAAAGTTGTGGTTCCTATGCAATTTTATATCTGTTCCTGCTTTCCTATCATCATCTATAAAAACAACATGCCTTTAATCTGAAAACATATGTTATCAATGCAAAAGACTTGGAGAACCTGTATGCAAAAAATTAAAATTCCGAAATCACCTATGATTATGGACATCTTCCCCATCACATTTAAAAATAGAGTTCTTAGAGTTCCTACTAAGAAGAGAAAGGAAACTGTACAGACCTCAAAACAAGTTGAACTGAGTAATTAGTGTTGGCTTTTTATGGATAATTAAGATTTCATTCTCTATACTTTGTTTTCTAAAATTTCTGTACTTAAGAGGTAATCTGGAACAGATGAAAAAAGAGCAAATAGAACATGTAATGTTTACATGGTAGATAAATGCATAAATAAATTCTCCTCTCTAGGCTACGCCACCAACCAAATACTGACTCATTAGCTAATATCCCTGTTAGGCACAGTAACACAGTAAAACCAAACCAAACCAAATAACAAGGACACCACGAACCCCCTGTCCCATCATTCGTTTCCCAGGAATCCCAGGGCTCTACAGTGAGGAAGTTAAGCCCGCCTCTCACGCTTCACTGGCCATTGGCCACTGGTCCCGCCCCACAAGCTCGTCTTTGAAGCAGTTGATTGGATATGAGTGAGGACCGTGGAGGGGACTGGTACTGACAGACGGTGCGGAGGCGTGGCCATATCCCCCGGAAGTTCTACCCGGGCCGCCGCGCTATGGATCGCGCACTACGGCTCCTCGCGCGTTCGCGTTTCCTCTCGCGCGCTCCAGCTTCCGACCCTAGCCCTGGCTCCGGCCCGGCTAGTGCGGCAGTCCTACTGCTTCGGCCTCCGAACGTCGTTCGAATGGTGAGCTCGTGCCGCCCAACCGCCGTGGCCGCCCCGCGGTGACCTTCAGGCCTCCCGCCTGCCGGCCCTAAGGTCGCGATACTGGGCTGCGTGTTGGAACTTCGCTGCCGGCCCGGGGCGCCTTCTCCACCGGGGGAGCGCCCGGGAGGGGCGGCAGCTGTTGGCGAGAGCCCTGTCGGGCTTCCCCGACCCCGCCTCAGCCGCGCTCACTGCTTCGCCCCTGCCCGCGGCGGCTGCCCTCGGAACGGTGCTGGGGTGGACGGTGTGAAGAGGGGGCGGTGCCGGAATGGGACGGTGTCCGGAGGGGGCTGCTCCGCTTCTGCCTTTGATGGGCCCAGCTGGATTCAGCCCCTCTGAGCTAGCTTCTGGGGTCACAGCTCTGCAGGGAACTGTTCTTAGGCCTCCAGGCGGGGTTGAAAATTCTTGTGAACCTAAGAGATTTTACTTTTCATGAAATTGGCCGTTTAGTTTGTTAGGCTGGTTTTACCCGCTTAACTTTTTTATAAACCCTGAAATGTGAAACAGGGGCAGAGTGTCCTGAAGTACGTTGGAGGAAATTGCATGGACCATAACATAACTACAGCTGAATCAGCACTTTTTATTGAGAAAGACCTGCAAGGAACTTAAAGGTCCAATTTCAGGTTATGACACCCTGACTTACATGAGCCCTTTTGCTCTTTAGAGTGTCACCTTCGGTAATTTGGGCTTCAACAAGCATTAAATACGTATGCTCACATGTGCATTATCAGGAAAAGTTTGAGAAATAAATGCTAGTTTAGGAAGACTTACATTCTGCACTCTTCACTGCTGTGTAGTATGAGCTTTCATTCAGAGAGATGTGATTTCAGACCCTAGTCTGCTACTCAGAGTTGGGATTTGGAGCAGGTAATATTTGTCCTCAGTGCCTGCCGGTAAAATGAAAATAATTACAAATACTCATCAAGATTGCCCCTGTGAAAGTACTTTGAGTTTGGGATATGGTGAGTGCTTATTAAATGAATGCTTCCATCTAAGGTATTTCAAAGGCCCAAGACATTTTTCTGGGCTATAAACTGTAAGATAATTTGATGACATTACTGTACTTGAAATTGCGAAATCAGGGGTGCTTTATATTTCTGCAACTCCCTGCTTGAATAATTTTAGTACACTTTACAGCCTTTTAAAAATTTGTTTTTCACTTATTTAGTGTTTTGTAAAAGGGAATAGGAGGCTGGAGAACTGACTCTATCCCACTGTCAATGTCAAAAAAATAGCATTGCGTTGCTTTTAATGTTGTAATGTTAGCTAACATCAGATGAGGATAGATTTTTTTTTTATATAATCCTAAATACATCTTTTGCCCTCTAATCTTCTCAGCTCCAAAATCTCTGAGATGATTTTATTAAAAGTTTTCCTTGTTGCTAGTGTTAAGAAATAAACTATATTCAATATCCTGTGACAAGCCATAATGTAGAAGAATATGAAAAAGAATATATATGTATAACTGAGTCACTTTGCTGTATAGAAGAAATTAATACAATATTATAAATCAACTATACTTCAATAAAAATGTTTTAATAAGACAAAGAAATTCACATAACCCTAAATGCCCTGTTACCTTTTATCTCAATTAAGAACACAAAGAAGTTCATCCAACAGGAAGATTACATTGAATCCTCCCTGTGTGTAAAACAGTCACTATGGGCACAGAGTTTAGAGACTACTGAGGCATATTAAATAAGCAAAGAAGTCATGCACAGTTAATAACACTGTGATACCGAGGAGAAAAAGTACAGTGAGAGTGAGAATATATAATGGAGACCTGCTGTGAAACTGCCTTGGTAGCATGGTGGACAAGGAAGTCCTACATTTTTTAAAGTTACTTTATTTTATGATCTTCAGGATGGCTATAAAGTCTGGAAACATAGATAATATTCTGTGTTACAATGCAATATCAATAAGCCATTTATTACATATTTGTCAGTATTTCAAGACTTGGTGGTCACCCTATATTTTAAGAACAGAAAGACTTTTTAAAAAGTCTATTTAAAGAAACTGAAAGCCCAAACACAAGTCAAATTTTGGATTTTTATTTCTTGAGATAGTCTTTTTGCCTAGAAAATGATTTGGATTTTCTTGAACACTGAAATATTCTTTTAAACCACCTTAGGATAAGAATCTGAAAGGCATTTTATATTTTCTTTATGAGATACCATGGTTTAGTTAATGGTTCTCTTACACATGCATGGGGATATACTATAGGCCTGAGGCCTATATTTTTTTGGCTGGCCTTTCTGATTTAGACTGGCATGCAAATTTGGAGACCACCTCATCAATTCCTGAGGTTACCGGAGTTAGTGTTGGTAATAGCACTTGGTATTTCTAGGGCTAAATAGCAGTCATACTGCGGTAAACACTGGACACATTATTCATTCATGCTTCTCCAGGAGGGGAAGTGATTGTGAATAAACATGCATCGCCCAGGACATCAGGAAATTGCACATTTGTGCCTGCCCCATGCCTAGCTGGTTAAACTCTTTAAACTTCTCCCAGAAATTCTGCTCTCTGAATTACAGGTTATAAAGACATGGTTTTCAAAAAAGCTAGTTTTTTGTAACAATGGATTATATTATATGAATTAAAAACTTATATTTAATAGATACCATCATGACCTCATTTTTCATCAAAAGCACTGATAATTTTCTCATTAATTTAGGTGAGCAGCCCTCCTTGCCCAAGCCACTGGGAAGAGGTGACATATATTATAATGTGGGAAGGTTTTGGAAATCATACATATGTTTTTCAGATTTCAGGTGGACTCATTAGTGGGTGGAGAAATCAATGTAGTGGGCAGTTAACAGCATTGGTTTTTTGACAGAATAGCATAGAATAGAAAATAGGCGTACCGGACAGATTTTTTTCATGGAATTTTTGTTTCAGGTTTGTGTGCATATACATGTGTGTTTATGTACAATATAAAGGTTTTTTCTTCTGTAGGTCATTGAGAAGAACGTTTGAAGAGATTTGGCAGTTACTTGTTTCATTGTTCCTCTATCTGTGTATATGTGTTTGTCTAACAGACACCAACTATAGGCATTGCCTCCACTGACAGAGCCTGGAGCCTTTCAGAGTATTTTACAGCATTGCTTCAGTTTCTGATCTACAAATTTGTGCAACCTATATATTTCCTGGGTTAAATAAAGGGAGAACTTTCTGGTTTTTTGGAATACTTTATTAGCTAGCTAAGCTGCTACAATGTTTGTTGTTGGAAATTTGAGATGTTTATTTTTATTTACTGTAAGGACAAGAAGTATATTTTTTGAAGTGTTTACTGAGATTGTGATTTCAGCCACAGTTGACATCTGCCATTTTTTAATGGTCGGTGTCAAGATCTAGAATTTGATGTAGGCTGTTGTTTCTTGAGTTAGAATTTAAATTTTTCTAAAGTTTAAGCTGAAGAACATAGGTAAAATTTATTCATTAAAATCTTTCCAAAATACTTTGGATATGAGTTTTATCATAGCAACCTGTTATTTAGGTGACAACATTATTCCTGTTTTATGATGAAAATTTAATAATTTTGAACACAAAAAATGATGTTGTAAATTTAAGGAATCGAACTTCATTTCACAAATGACTGATGGAAACCAGTCTCCTTTCTTTGGAGCCAGTAACTATTTGCTGTCTTATAACAAGGTGATGGAGAGGAAGAACCTAGCTCATGTGTCCAGTGCCACTGTTGTCATTGCTAATGTTATTGCACCAAAGTATATTTTAACATACAAGGATATTTACTTAGGATATTTAAAACAAAGATCATTATGCAAAAATTTTTTTGTGCATTTGAGATATAAAACCCCAGCTGCAAGTTGGCATACAGTGGTGTCAGTGTAAGCACACTCTATTAGAGAAAAATCTACCTGTACATCTTCAGATCCTACAGGGTAGTGGTTGTTGTGGGCCAATCTGGAGTTACTTCCTCCATTTCTTGGTTTATGGAAGTGATAAAAAAGGGAATCCAAACAGCTTTTAGAATACGAAAGTCCAGGGTTTGAGTGTTTCAGACCCCCCTCTTGCTATCTGGGTGATCTGCTGAGATTATTTAATCTTGTGTAGCCTCAGTGTCTCCTTTAACATGGGGATAATGATAGTAAAATCTCCTAGGGTGGTTGTGAAATTCAAATAAGGTGATACCTAAAAAGTGTTTGCTACGTAGCACAGTAAATGATTATTTTTATTGGCTTCTCCTTGTTGGCTTAGACCAGTCCTTTGCAGACTTTTTTTTCCATTTTTATTGAAATGTAATTGACATACAGCACTGTATAAGCTTACATAGAGAATTAAAGAAGTAGAACAAATTTTTTCTTTGTGATGAGAACTCCTAGGATTTACTCTTTTAACAACTTTCATATATAACATAGAGCAGTGATAATTATATTTATAATGTTGTATATTACATCCCTAGTACTTATTTATCTTGTAACTGGGAGTTTGTAACTCTTGACTGCCTTCATCCAGTTCCGCCTACCCCCACCCTCTGCTTCTGGTAACCACAAATCTGATCTCTTTTTCTATGAGTTTGTTTGCTTGCTTGCTTGTTTTTGAAGTATAATTGACCTACAACACTATGTTAATTCCTGTTAAACAACATAGTGATTTTTAAAAGTTATTTATTTTATTGAAGTGTAGTTGGTGTACAATATTATATAAATTACAGGTGTACAGTATAGTGACTCACAATTTTTTAAGGTTATGCTCTATTTGTAGTTATTATAAAATATTGGCTATGTTCCCTGTTTTGTAAAATACAGCCTTGTACCATATTTTACACATAATCATTTGTA
Organism: Lipotes vexillifer; assembly: GCF_000442215.2. Taxonomy (NCBI): domain Eukaryota; kingdom Metazoa; phylum Chordata; class Mammalia; order Artiodactyla; family Lipotidae; genus Lipotes; species Lipotes vexillifer. Next base: position 886,541 of record NW_006789458.1, on the reverse strand, counting down.
CCTCTTGATTCCCTACCTCTGTATTGCCCCTTCCCTCTCCCCACTGGTAACTACTAGTTTGTTCTCTATATCTATGAGTCTCCTTTTCTTTTTTTTATATTTACTTGTTTGTTGTATTTTTTAGATTCCACATGTAAGTGGTATTTGTCTTTCTCTGTCTGATTTATTTCACTTAGCATAATACCCTCCAAGTCCATCCATGGTGTTGTAAATGGCAAAATTTCATTCCTTTTTTACAGCTGAATAGTTTTCCATTGTGTATATATACCATATCTTTATCCATTCATCTGTTGATGGATACTAATGTTGCTTCTGTGTCTTGGCAATTGTAAATAATACTGCTATGAACATTGGTGTGCATGTATCTTTTTGAATTAGTGTTTTTGGTTTTTTCAGGTTTATACCCAGGAGTGGTATTGCTGGGTAATATGGTAGTTCTATTTTTAGTTTTTTGAGAAACTTCTTTTCTACAGTGGCTGCACCAATTTACATTCCCACCAGCAGTACATGAGTGTTCCCTTTTCTCCTCATCTTCACCAAAACTTGTTATTTGTTGTCTTTTTGATAATAGCCATTCTCACAGGTGTGAGATGATAACTCTTGGTGGTTTGGATTTGCATTTCTCTGTTGATTAGTGATGTTGAGATCTTTCATGTGCCTATTGGCCATCTGTATGTCTCCCTGGAAAAATGTCTATCTGGGTCCTCTACCCATTTTTTTAATTGGGTTATTTGTTCTTTTGATGTTGAGTTATGTGAGTTCTTTCTATATTTTAGATATTAACCCCTTATCAGATATATTGTTGGCAAATATATTCTTCCATTCAGTCGATGGCCTTTTTGTTTTGTTGATAGTTTCCTTCACTGTGCAAAAGTTTTTTACTTTGATGTAGTCCCGTTTATTTATTTTTGCTTTTGTGTCTTTTGTTTCCCTTGCCCAAGGAGTCATATACTAAAAAATTTTACCAAGACCCATGTCAAAGAACTTATTGCCTATGTTTTCTTCTGGAAGTTTTACATAAGTTTCGGGTATTACATTTAAGTCTTTAATCCATTTTTTAATTTATTTTTGTGCATGGTGTGAGAGAGTAGTCCAGTTGGATTTTTTGCATGTAGCTGTCCAGTTTTTCCAGCACCATTTATTGAACAGGCTGTCTTTTCCCCATTGTATATTTTGCCTCCTTTGTCATGGATTAATTGCCCATATAAGTGTGGATTCATTTCTGATCTCTATTCTGTTTCATTGACCTATATGTCTGTTTTTGTGCCAGTACCATACTGTTTTGATTACTATAGCTTTGTAGTATAGTCTGAAATCAAGGAGCATGATACCCCCAGCTTTGGTCTTATTTCTCAGATTGTTTCAGCTGTTCAGGGTCTATTGTGTTTCCATACGAATTTTAAAATTATTTTTCTAGTTCTGTAGAAAATGCCATTGGTATTTTGATGGGGATTGCATTGAATTTGTAGATTGCCTTGGGTAGTATGGGCATTTTAAAATTATTAATTCTTCCAGTCCATGTCTGTGTCATCTTCAGTTTCTTTCATCAGCGTCTTATAGTTTTTTGAGTACAGATCTTTTATCTCCTTAGTTAGATTTATTCCTAGGTATTTTATTCTTTCTTTATGAGATTGTACATGGGATAGTTTCCTTTTTCTCTTTCTAGTAGTTCATTGTTAGTGTATAGAAATGCAACAGATTTCTGTATATTAATTTTGTACCCTGCAACTTTACCGAATTCATTGATGAGCTCTAATAGTATTTTGGTGGTGTCTTTAGATTTTTTATGTATAGTATCATGTCCTCTGCAAACAGTGACAGTTTTACTTCTTCCTTTCCCACTTGGATTCCTTTTCTTTTTCTTGCCTGATTGCTGTGGCTAGGACTTCCAATACTATCTTGATTAAATGTGATGACAGTGGGCATCCTTGTCTTGTTCCTGATCTTAGAGGAAATGCTTTCAGCTTTTCACTGTTGAGTATAATATTAGCTGTGGGTTTGTGATATATGGCCTTTATTATGTTGAGATATGTTCACTCTATACCCACTTTGTTGAGAATTTTTATCCTAAATGGGTATTGAATGTTGTCAGAAGCTTTTTCTGTATCTGTTGAGATGACTCTATGATTTTTGTTTTTCAGTTTGTTAATGTGGTATATCACATTGACTGATTTGTGGATATTGAACCATCCTTGTATCCCTGGAATAAATCCTACTTGATCATGGTGTATGGTCCTTTTAATGTGTTGTTGAATTTTGTTTGCTACTATTTTGTCAGGGATTTTTGCATCTGTGTTCATGAGAGAGATTGGCCTGTAATTTTCTTTTTTTGTGCTTTGTCTGGTTTTGATGTCTGGGTGATGCTGGCCTTGTAGAACGAGTTCAAAAGCGTTCCTTCCTCTGCAGTTTTTTGTAACGGTTTGAGAAGGATAGTTGCTACTCTTCTCTAAATGTTTGGTAGAATTTTTCCTGTGAAGCCAGTTGGTCCTGGATTTTTGTTTGTTGTTGTTGTTGTTAATTACTGCTTTAATTTCATTACAGGTAATAGGTCTGTTCATATTTTCTGTTTTTTCCTGGTTCAGTCTTGGGAGATTGTACATTTTAAGGAATTTGTCCATTTCTTAATGGCTATTTTATTGGTATATAATTGTTGGTAATAATCTCTCATGTTTCTTTGTATTTCTGTGGTGTCAGTTGTAACTTCCTTTTCATTTCTGATTTTATTGATTTGAGCCCTCTCTCTTTTTCCTTTGAGTCTGGCTAAAGGTTTATCAATTTTGTTTATCTTTTCAAAGCACCAGTTCTTAGTTTCATTTATCTTTCATAATTTTTTTTCTCTATTCTGCTCTGATCTTTATGATTTCTTTCCATCTGTTGACTTTTAGGTTTTGTTCTTTTTCAGGTTCCTTTAGGTGTAAGGTTAGGTTGATTTTTGATTTTTCTTGTTTCCTGAGGTAGGTGTGTATTGCTATAAACTTCTCTCTTAGAACTGCTTTTCCTCTGTCCCATAAATTTTGCATCATTGTGTTTTCATTTCCATTTGTCTCTAGGTATTCTTTTATTTCATTAATGATCAACTGCGTATTGTTTATCCTTCATGTGTTTGTGTTTTTTGCAATTTTTTTTCTTGTCATTGATTTCTAGACTCATGGCATTGTGGTCAGAAAAGATGCTTGATATGATATCAGTTTTCTTATATTTATTAAGACTTGTTTTGTGGCCTAGCTTGTGATCTGTCCTGGAGAATGTTCCACGTGCACTTGAAAAGAATGTGTATTCTGCTGCTTTTGGATGGAATGTTCTATATAGAGCTATTAAGTCCATTTGATCTAATGTGTCATTTAAGGCCAGTGTTTCCCTGTTAATATTTTGTCTGGATGATCAGTCCATTGATGTAAGTAGAGTGTTAAAATCCCCTCCTATTATTGTGTTCCTGTCATTTTCTCCCTTTGTGTTTGTTAATATTTGCTTTATATTTGTAGGTGATTCTGTGTTGGGTACATACATGTTTACAATTGTTATATCTGCTTAGATTTATCCCATGATCATTATGTAATAGACTTCTTTGTTTGTTGTTGCAGTCTTCGTTATAAAATCTATTTTGTCTAATGTAAGTATTACTACCATGGCTTTCTTTTCATTTCCATTTGCATAGAATACCTTTTTTCATCCTGTCACTTTTAGTCTGTGTGTGTCTCAGGATCTGAAGTGAGTCTCTTGTAGGCAGTATATATATGAGTCTTGTTTTCATAACCATTCAGCCACTCTATATCTTTTGATTGGAGCATTTAGGCCATTTACATTTAAAGTAATTCTTGATAGATATGTACTTATTGCCATTTTGTCCTTTGTTTTGGGGTTGTTTTTATAGTTCTTTTTTGTTCCTTTTATCTTTGCTCTCTTCTCTTGTTATTTGATGACTGTCTTTAATATTACATTTGGATTCCTTTCTTTTTTTTGTGTATCGATTATTGATTTTGGTTTGTGGTTACCATGTGGTTTATATATTGCAGTGTGTGTGTGTGTGTGTGTGTGTGTGTGTGTGTGTGTGTGTGTGTGTGTGTGTATGTATGATTTTTTCAGCTCCTGATCTTTTAAGTGCAAAAGCACTTTAAGAACCCTGCATTTTTATTTACCCCCACACACTTTTTCTGTTTCTGACATTATATTTTACATCTTTTTGTCTTGTGTGCCCCTTAACTTCTTATTGTGGATATAGACAATTTACTGGATTTGTGCTTCAGCCTTCCTACTAGCTTTGTACATGCCTGATTTACTACCTTTACTATATTTAGCCTTACCAATGAGATGTTTTTTTTCATAATTTTCATACATCTAGTTGTGGCCTTTTTCTCTTAGAGAAGCCCATTTAAAGGTGGTTTGGTAGTGCTGAACTCTTAGCTTTTTCTTGTCTGTAAAACTTTTGATCAGTCCATTTAAATCATAATGAAAGCCTTGCCTGTTGGAGTCTTCTGATTTAGGTTTCTCCCTTTCACCACTTTAAACATATCATGCACTCCTTTCAGGCCTGCAGAGTTTCTGCTGAAAACTCAGCTGAAATCCTTATGTTAAGTACAATTACCTTGTACTTGTTGCTTTTCCCTTGCTGCTTTTAGTATTCTCTCTTTATCTTTAATTTTTGCCATTAATTAAAGTGTGTCTTGGTGTGGTCCTCTTTGGGTTGATCGTGTTTGGAACTCTCTGTGCTTCCCAGACCTGGATGTCCTTTCCCTTTCCCAGGTTAGGGACATTTTCAGCTATTATGTCTTCAAATATGTTCTCTGCCCCTTTCTCTCTGTCTTCTCCTTCTGTGGCTCCTATAATGTGAATGCCAGTACACTTGATGTTGTCTCTGAGGTCTCTTAAACTGTCCATGTTTCTTTTCATCCTTTTTTCTTTTTTCTGTTCAATTTCAGTAATTTCCACTATTCTTTCAGCCCACTGAACTGTTCCTCTCTGTCATCTAATCTACTGTTGATTCCTTCTAGTGTACTTTTTATTTCAGTTGTATTCTTTAGCTCTCTTTGGTTGTTGGCTCGGGAGGTCTTAAGGCAGCTGGACTGCTGGTGGGTGGAGCTGTGTCCCTGCACTAATAAGCTGTATTCCAAAATGGTGCTTTCAAGAACTAATGTCCTTGTGGTAGAACAAGCTCCCATTAGTGGCTGCCCCCAGTGTGTAGGTTCCCAGTGTGAGCTCCAGTTGCCTCCTACCTCTCCGGGAGGCTCTTCAAGATCAGCAGGTATTCTGACCCAGGTTCCTTTCAAATTACTGCTTCTTCCCTGGGTCCCAGAGTGTGAAATTTTGTGTGCACCCTTTAAGAGTGGAGTTTATATTTCCCACAGCCCTCTGGCCAAATATGAGCCCTGCTAGCCTCCAAAGCCAAACTTTCAAGGGGCTCTTCTTCACCCTGCTGGGGAGCCTGACATGGGGCCTGGACCCCTCGCTTCTTGGGGAGAGCCTCAGCAATTGTAATAATTCTCCAGTTTGTGGGTCACCCCTCCTCGGGGGGTGGGGGGCGGTGGTAATAGGTTTTGACTTTATTGTGTCTTCCTCCTTCCTACCTATTTTGCCATGGTTCCTTTATATCTTTAGTTGTAGAAGGTCTTTTCTCTAATTTTCCAGCCTTACTCATCAATCATTGCTCTGTAAATGATTGTAGTTTTGGTGTGCCTATGAGAGGAGATGATCTCAGAGTCTTCCTACTCTGCCATCTTGGCCACTCCCCTCCTCTGCAGACTTTTAGGCATAGAAAAAAAATGTACCTCATTGGTTATACACCTATATTTCTAACTAGGTACAAGGATAGTTTTCTTTTCATGCAATCTAAAAGGCTTTATAATATATAAAGGGTTTTTTAAATCTTTCTAGTCCCAGGGGATAACTACATAATTAATTTTTTTCTTATTCAGAGGACTGTTTACTAAAATAAGGTTACTTGGCTGGGTGTTTTTAAATCTTTTCAATCATCTGACCATGTTTATTTTATAATTAATGCAAGATGAACATTAATTAAAGTTCGGAGTATCTCTGATACTCTTAATCTCTTTAATGTAAAGTATCATATGTAAACTCCAGATGTGTATTTTTTTTTAATTAGTGTAAGTTGATATACTTAGTAGAGTCCTAGGTTCTCCATAAAAGGGATTTGGGGTCATGGTTTCTTATCCTGGGGAGTGGATTGGTTTCAAGATATAAACTCCTTAAAATCTTATGTAAGATTTTACATATATGTATTTATGTTCATTCTTCTAGAGAGAAGATCCATAGTTTTCCTCATATTCTCAAAAGGTTCCAACACCCTGAAAAGGTTAAGAACTGATCTAGCCCATATCCTCTTGTCTGTACATTTACTGTAACTTATAGATGAGAAAAGCTGACTTGCTGAAGGTGACACAGCTACCAGATGGTGGGCTGTCTCACTGCAAAGCCTGGGCTGTTTTGTATGGCACTAAGCTATCTCATGCATAATATTTGTAGACCACAGTTGAGCTTTGTTTAAATATATAATTATAATATATAGTATATACATATATAATACTTTCAAATTTTAAAGTATCATTCTTAGATCATTTTCCAAAGTTCCCAGTAAAATAAGCATTAACCTAAGTACATCAAAGCCTGACCAATAATAGGCATACTCTTGAATTGGAAAAGATTATTATTTATCATTTGCATAGTGTATGAATTCTACAATCTGTCTTTAACACATGTATTAATAAATTTGTGTGATAAAAATATCTCAAGAAAAAAGCTGGAAGTGGGGGTAGTAGAATGCGGATCGAAATGGAATTTTTTTGTCTTTTTGGTACTTATTAAGGTTTCTTTACCTGTACATGATGTATCGTTTATATGATGTTATTGTTCTTGATACTTGGTTTCTTTTTAAGCTATAACAGTGTCTTGTCTTTATCTTTAGGCAAGCCAAAATTCTTTTCGGATAGAGTATGATACCTTTGGTGAACTCAAGGTCCCAAATGATAAGTATTATGGCGCCCAGACTGTGAGATCAACAATGAACTTTAAGATTGGAGGGGTGACAGAACGCATGCCAGTAAGTGGCTTTTGTGGAAATGTTGGCTTATTTTGGATGAACTAGGCATTATTCAGTGAGTCACCTTACCTTATAAATAAGTATTTTACAGAGTTAAAATGCAAAGTTATTAGAGAACTGGCTTTGTGAATAAGATGTTTCTCTCTCAGTAAAGTGTCAAAGAACTTTTTGAAGTTTAGTATACTAATATCTTGAGCTACGATTTTGAGTATTTTGGATTTTTGATAGAACTAAGTGATTTGTCTTTCATTCTTGTTTGGATTTTTCATATTTTTACTAGAATGTTGCAGTTTGTAAGCATTTTTAATTGTGATACTTAATTTTTTAACTGATATTTTTAAATGATTTAAAAAACCAATTTTTCTTTAATATACTTTATCTATCTTGGCTTCGGTTTGTAGAAAAGTATACACAAATTCATAAAAATACTATTTGTCATGATGTCTGGTATATAATAGGTAATATATAAGTATTTGTTCATTGCTACATGAATGATTTGATGATTAGAAAACTTTCTACCATATTTCATTAAATCCTTAGATTAGAACTGATCCTCAATTAGAACTGATATGTACTACTAAGAAAGAAAAAGTCTGCCAATTAAAGTTGTGACATGCCATTGATTGTAAGATGCATCTTGATTTCAGGGATGTTAAAGTGTGAAAAGAATTGATGGAATATATTACATATCCTACTGGAGCCCAACTAGGGCATGTAAAATAGTCAGTGTAGGAATGCAGGATAGGCTAGTAAGCCTAGAAGTAGCCAGGCTTCATCTGGTGAGATACTGTTTAACATTTATCTTCTAAATATACTTTTTATCTTACAATAATTTTAACTTCCATATTTTAGCTAATTACTAAGGCTTCAAGACTGAATCTTGACAGGTTCATACAATTTCCCAAGAGGCAGCTGAATCTTCTTAGAAGAATCTCTCTGTTATTGCCACCCACAGCCGGTTTAATGGTGAGGTAAACATAGGGTCAGACTACATGGTTGGGAGACAGAGGGTAGCGGATCCTGAAGTATTCTCATATAGTTCAACTCCTGGGATTAAAGAGATCAGTCTTAACCAGTATTGACTGGAGTAAGCATGGCTCATGTTTTGAATTTCCTGCTTCACCAGCAAGGTGTGTGGTTCTGGGAGTGCATGATTGCTGCCACTGCTGTTGTCCTAGAGATAGAGAAGTTGTTTGGATTTGGACAGGTGTCTGTGAAACATGGATACGTGGGTTATCGATTTTTTTCACATTTGGCTTCATCTGGATTAATTTCCTGAACTATGTTAAATATAAAGCAGACTATGTGCCTTGAACTAAGTAGTATGATTAAACCCAACCCTTTGTACCTCAGGTCCATAGGAAAATAAAACCAAAAAAGATTATGAACTGCTATGTGAGTAAATGAAGAATAATGAGACCTTTCTTTCATCTCCAACGATACATTTACTATTTGTTTTAATAGTGTCCAGTGAAACTCTCTGCTGTGACCTTTGTTCATTTTCATGAGTCCACAAGCACTGTGGGGTCAGTCACTCCATTCTAGTAGCCTGATTTGATTGGCATTTGGTTGTGACTTTGGCTTGGTTGTGACTTTGGCAGTGGTTTAACCCACTGCAGTGTTCCTGTAGAAGATTAAATTCCCATTTGTTTTCATGTGTAAAGTTTTAAAGCTTCTAATCTTTTGTGCCATATATCTCCATTTCATTTGGGTAAAACACTTGTAATGTTTTCATTTTAATTTCTTAAAATTCAAAGTAAAAATGTTTTGTTTTTATTTCCTTTTGTTTGCCCTTCATTTTATCCTCTGTGTGACCCAGGTTCATTGTGTCTTACTCATTACTTTTTGTTGTTTTTCCACTTTTATTTTCCTCTAAGGACTATAGCTTCTCTTTTACAAATTTATTGCTCTCTTCTTCACCCTTCCTTTCTTCCTTCTTTCTCATTCAAACCTGGTATTGTATCTAAATCACAGTCTATATTATTAACTTTGACAAGAACACATAATTTATTTATCTTGCAGAAACCAGGTATTTCATTGAAACCTCATCAGAATTTACTCAATTTATCCTTTTAAATTTTATGAGGTGCTTTGGAGTAGAAAGCGAAAAGATCTGCAAACTAAAAGGGTTTGATGTGTGGTTATATCTATCAGAAGCTATCACCTTTAAGTCTGTAGAACTCTGGGTTTTAAAAAAAATTATTCTGAGAGAAATGTCCAGTGACTTATTGAGTGTCAAGGCTTCACTGACTAACTAAAATACCATGTTTTTTGGCTTTGGGATGAAATGGTACCCATTCAGTAACTGGGTATTTCATACTAATTAGCAGTTAAATATATTATTTCTTTTTATTATTTATTTGTTTATTTAGTTGAGGTATAATTTACATATAACATTAGTTTCAGGTGTATAGCATAATGATTCGATATTTGTATACATTGCAGAATGATCACCACAGTAAGTCTAATTACTAGTTACATGTCTAGTAACATCCATCACTATACATAGTTACAAGAAAACTTTTTTTCTTGTGATGAGGACTTTTAAAATCTCTTTGCAACTTTCGAATATGCAATACAGTATTATTAACTACAGTTACCATGCAATACATTACATCCCCATGATTTATTTATTTTATAACTGGAAGTTTGTACCTATTGACCTCCTTTATACATTTTGTCCACCCCCTGCCCCTGGCAACCACCAGTTTGTTCTATGAGCTTGGTTTTCTGATTCTTGTTTGTTTTGTTTTTTAAATTCTACATATAAGCGGGATCATGTGGTATTTATGTTTACCTATCTGGCTTATTTCACTTGGCTTAATGCCCTCAAGGTCCATCCATGTTGTCCCAAAATGACAAAATTTAATTCTTTTTTATGGCCAAGTAATATTCCATTGTATTTTTTACTACATCTTCTTTATCCATTCATTCATTGATGGATACAGGTTATTTCCATATCATGGCTATTGTAAATAATGCTGCTATGAACATGGGGATGCATATATCTTTTCGAATTAGTGTTTTCATTTTCAAGTAAATACCCAGTAGTGGAATTGCTGGATCAGACAGTAGATGTACTTCAGTTTTTTGAGGAACCTCCATACTGTTTTCCAAAGTGGCTGCACCAATTTACATTCCTCCTAACAGCGTACAAGATTTCCCTTTTCTCCACATCCTCGCAAACACTTATTTGTTGTCTTTTTTTTTTAAATTTGGGGGCTAGGAGTTTATTAATTTTTTAATTTATTTTTGCTGTGTTGGGTCTTCGTTTCTGTGCGAGGGCTTTCTCTAGTTGTGGCAAACGGGGGCCAGTCTTCATCGTGGTGCGCGGGCCTCTCACTATCGTGGCCTCTCTTGTTGCGGAGCACAGGCTCCAGATGCACAGGCTCAGTAGTTGTGGCTCACGGGCCTAGTTGCTCCGCGGCACGTGGGATCCTCCCAGACCAGGGCTCGAACCCGTGTCCCCTGCATTGGAAAGTGGACTCCCAACCACTGCGCCACCAGGGAAGCCCCTGTTGTCTTTTTGATAATAGCCATTCTAACAGGTGTAAGGTGGTATCTCATTGTGGTTTTGATTTGCATTTTTCTGGAGATTAGTGATGTTGAGCATCATTTCATGTATCTGTTGGCCATCTGTATATCTTCTTTGGAAAAATGTCTGTTCTCATCATCTACCCATTTTTTAATCAGTTTGTTTTTTGCTACTGGGTAGTATGAGTTCTTTATATATTTTGAATGTTAACCCCTTATCAGATATATGATTTGCAAATATTTTCGTTCAGTAGGTTGCATTTTCTTTCTTTTTTTTTTTTAAAGGCAGCAGACTCTTTATTTGATGTGGTTTTAAAATACATTAAAATCAAGTCCCTGGCTGTTCTGTATATGAAAAGGAGACCAAAAAGTTGTCAGCACACCTTCAAACAAATCTGGGCGGCCAGTTTGGGCCAGAAGGGAAGCAGTTACAGGGACAGAATGCAGCACCCCTCCCTCAGGCAGGTGCCTGGCTGTCCCTGGGGTGACCTCCTCTGTGCTGTGCAAGGTGAGAGGGCTAGAGCACCAACTCAGCAGGCCTCACCCTCCCCCATAGACACTAGGGCAGCTCCACTGGCCTTCTGGTCAGCCTTCCACAGGGCTACCATGATGGGGGTGGAGGAGGGGAAATAACCATTTTTACAGACATAACATTCTCTTACAGAAAGTGCCTGAGCTCAGCCCATGGTCCAAAAACCTCACAGAAAACAAATTTTAAAAAGTACTGCTGACACCTCATAGAATCTGGTGTACACAAAGCCCTCAGGTGGACAAGACACTGAACGCAAATTACTGTCAGCAGAGCTTCACCTGCTGTGGTCTCCTGCAGGAAAAGCTAGCAATCTAAGAAACCAATACGCAACTCGTGGTTGTAAAACTGGGGCATAAGACCTGCCCCAGTGAGGAAGGAACTGGCCTTCACTCATGGATAGGCCACCTCTTCATCTGGCCCAGGACCCTGGCTGGTGTGGGCAGCACCCAGGAACCTGGGCTGAATTTGGAAAGCAGAGCAGCTGTAGTGGTTGATAAGATTTGGTCAATGAAGAGGAAGAAGAAGGGGATCCCCATCCATAGCCTGGCCTGGATGCCTAGCGACAGACAGATGGAGGTGAGAGCAGAGGTTGTACCCTGCACAGCTGGGGCCATCTTGCTCACTGTAGCTCCACAGCAGCTAGACTTGGTTACTGAGCATTGCTGTCCTGTGCGGCTGTGATTTCCCACACCACACTGGACTCCAACAGTCCCCTCCCTGCCAACATTAGGGCTTTAAGAGGTAACTGAAGTGGGGCAGGCAATCATGTGGGCTACTGCAAGCCTTCCTGCTGGGGGCAGGCACAAACTTATGCCTCTTCCCCATGCTTCGTTAGCCCAGCAAAACCTGTATGGGATTGGCAGCTCTTATGTTCCTCAGCAGAGTAGAGTAGTATCCCCTCAGCCAGGGATGGCAGATAGGTCTCAACACTTATACTGGCTGATGGGGGAATCTTGAGAAATGAGAATATATACCAGGGATTTAGCAGGAAATACTCTGAAGCAGATTAGTGGTACCTACCATGGGGAAAGAGGGGAAGTGATGTGCCATTCATTTGCCATCTCTGGTCTAAGTCCTAACATAATTCAGGAGTACTCTTCTTGAACTTAATTATCTGAAGGATTTAAGTTAAGGGCTGAAAGAGTAGGCTATTTGTGTAAGATAATGAATCGACTTCAAGGAAATACAGGAAGAAGCAAAAACTCAAGCATCTGATTCATCTTGGTCTGTGGCTTCCTCAGCTACACTGAAGCTGAGCCCCAGATAGAGATGGAGTTACAGTACCCCAAGCCCAGTGTAGCCCTGCTTCCTGACCGAAGACTCATTCTGCTGTTCCAGAACATTATTCTGTACAAAGATTGGCTAATACTCTGGCAAGTTTGCAGTTAGCAGGACTTTCAGAGTATAGGGTATCATGTATAAGGGGTGGGAGTGGGGGTAGAAAAGGAACAGACATAACTGTCTGCAGCCATTTTTGTGGATTTCTGAGGCTTAGTCAATGGCTGAGTCTCATTCTTATCCATAAGCTGTCAGAGAACAGCTGGGGGCTCCCACATAAGAAGTAAGATGTCAAGGAGGACATAGCTCTTATTACTTGGGCAACAAGATCAGAGCAAATCTCAAAAGATTGTACACTGCGGGTATGGGTGTAGGAAGCAGAAACAGACTCATAAAGCCAAGGGGACAGTTGGGCCCAGGGCCCAGCAACTGCTGCATGGAGATAGTGGTGACGGCATCAGCAGTGGCCTCCCAAGATTGAAACCACAGGTAAGCTTGTGGCAAAGAAGCAGAAGCCCTTTCCTTTTTCTTACTCTAAACAATCTGATTTCATCAAGCAGGAAACCTCAGCACCAACATGGCAAAGGTACCAGGTGGGGTGCTGAGGGGGGTGGGGCACTAGAGACCAGGAACCCAGGCACCAGCCCTAAAACACCCCTTCTTCCTCAGAAGATCCTCAATACAAACACTGTCATGTGCAAAACAAAAACAAAGAAAACAAAACAAAACCCCAAAACCTTTAGAAAGAATCCTTTGGGTGATCTCTTGTCAATCATTTGTGCAGGCTAGAGAGGCACCTGTGAACAATAAGGCTACTGCGAAACATCATTGGCATGGTCCTGGCACTACCAGAGGGCAGAGGAAGTGGTGCCTGAGGGGCTCCCTAACAGCACATCATCCCACACAGAACATTCTCCAGGTCCCTTGTCCTAGGCAGGGAAGCAGTTTCATCGCTGGCTTTGAGCGCCCAATCAACACTCTGCCTGGCAACCCCTTTTCTAGGTCAAGAGAAGCAAAGGAGCTTCCAGGGAAGCTAGGAGAGCCAGAGCTGCCCAAGTCCTGCTAACAGGAGAAACACAGTCAAGGCCTGGGTGTGTCACCTGTCGTGAGCCCTGAAGGGCAGGGAGGGAGGAACTGAGCCTCAAATCGGGCAGCGAAACGCTCAAGTCGCTTGTCCTGCCAGCATACTGTGACAGCAGCTGCAGATGACAGCTCTGCTTTAAGACTCTTCAGCTCACAGAAGAGCCACTGACTTCATGTGTACACACCCCCACCTCCAAGGCAAGCCCATTTTACACTTACAGATATAGGTGTATGAGGTCTTGCCCACATGCCATATGTATGTAAAATTGACCCACAAAATCCAAAACTGCAGAGTCAGGTGCCAGCCAGGTCAGAGCACCCTGGGCCTCAGCGGTGAGAGCCTCGCACAGGCCAGGCCTGGCTGGGCTGCTTGCTCCCTTTCCAGCATGACCCTGGCGCAGGTTCCCTCAGTGGTGGTGGAGGTAGGCTCCTGAAGCCCCGTTTGGCCTGATGCTTCCGTGCTCGGTGCTCCAGGGCAGCAAGGAGCTTCTGTGGCCCTTGGGGAACTAGGTGCTTGGACCCTGGGCCCCTCAGCACCCTGTTCCTTGGAGGCATTGGCAGCCTCTGGCCTCCACTCAGGGCCGCTGTCAGTGAGGGGGCTCTGGCTTCCAGCACTCAGGTCCTGCACCCTCCAGCAGCTGCATTTTCATTTTTTTGACCTTTGCTTTGCTGTGAAGAGGCTTTCTAGTTGGATGTAGTCCCATTTGTTTATTTTTGCTTTTGTTGCTTTTTCTTTTGGACTCCTCCAGAAAATCATTGCCAAGACTGATGTCAAGGAGCTTACTGCCTATGTTTTCTTCTAGGAGTTTTATGGTTTCAGATCTTAACGTTCAAGTCTTTAATCCATTTGAGTTCATTTTTATGTATGGTATAAGATAGTGGTCCACTTTCATTCTTTTGTATGTGGCCAGTTTTCCCAGCACCATTTTGCTACCTTTATTTTATTTGCTACTTTTAGTTTTTTCTAAAGAGAATGAAAAATTATAATGTAGCACGGGATCCAGTGAGGGGAAATAATGGTATAGGCTGGTGAAATGATTATCATTTGTTTTTAACTATATGAAATCAAAACATATACATTATAATGTCTTATAATAAATAGGACGAATGGTATATTATATATGTGTGAATGTGTGTATATGTGTGTGTGAGGCATATGTATATATCTATGAAAAGTCATTGTATTTGCTTTTGTTTGGTTCCCTAAACAAATAGATAAATGATGATTCTTGGTTTTTATATATCTATTTTTAATCTTTCTCTATATCCTAAACATTTTAGGGTCATAATGTTACTTAAGTTATTGTTTTATGTACCTGCATAAAAGATAGTAATCTTAAACTTTCATGCTTTTTTTTGTACCTGGATTTTTTTGTACCTGCATAAGATAGTAATCTTAAATTTGTGTACCTGCATAAGATAGTAATCTTAAACTTTCATGCTTAACTAAAATTGCAAATTTGAGATATTTTTCTGATTAACTCTAGATCCCAGTTATTAAAGCATTTGGCATCTTGAAGCGAGCAGCTGCTGAAGTAAACCAGGATTATGGTCTTGATCCAAAGATTGCTAATGCAATAATGAAGGCAGCAGATGAGGTAAGAGGTGATAAGTGTGTTTACTTAATGGCGTCAGACCCATATTAACTGCTGGATAATGATAAGTGCTGACATGAGGAAAGGGGCACTGTGAATTCTCTAGTTAATGAGTTTCAACATAGGGTGGCAGCATTATTATTTGGCAGCATTATATTATGGTGCTTAAAATATCGTGGCAAATTTTCTGGGTGATTTTATACCTTTTATTTTTAATTTTCTTTACTTTTCCTTTTAATTTACATAGTTTAAAGAAAACTTTGAAGAGGTACTCTTTGAACTTATATATTTGATTTCTTGTTTTATGTATAGATGATTCCTTTTAAAGCTAGTTGGTTATTTGATACTATGTGTGGAGAATGTAATTTCACTATTTCACTAATAACATAATTGCTTACTCAATTAAAGATAAGCAGTCAGAGATAACAGTTTAAAAGCTCTGAATATAATGTTGTTCATTGCAGTACTATTTATTGTAACAGCTGCTTATGTAAGTTATATTGTGAAGCCATGGAAATTTAGTTTTTTAAAGAATGTCATAGAACAAAGCCTTACCATATAAGAAGTGGGGAGGAAAGATTGCAAAATGCATGTATTTTATGATCCTAATTTTGTTTTGAAAAAATGAACAGAAAAATATGTTTTTCTACATCTACATATATACTCCCATTGCTGGAAGTA
This sequence comes from Lipotes vexillifer, assembly GCF_000442215.2. Lineage (NCBI taxonomy): Eukaryota > Metazoa > Chordata > Mammalia > Artiodactyla > Lipotidae > Lipotes > Lipotes vexillifer. The sequence goes on along the minus strand of NW_006789458.1, from coordinate 870,787 downwards.
GAGACTACAAGGAGATGCCAAAATGCTAATCATCTTTATTTCTGAGGGTAGAACTATGATGACTCTTATACTTTTCTTAGTTCTCAGAATTTTTTACACTGATCACCTGTTATTTTTATACAACTAGGAAAAAAGTTTTACTTTAAAGTGAATCAGTTGTTTAAGGTAATAGATTTCTAAAGTGCATGCTGATTTTTTTTAAGCTAAAATCATTCCAGAAGGTGAAGTTAAGCACCCACTCTCTTAGAAACCTTATAATCCAAAAACTAACAAATTAACTAAAAGGACAAAAATATGACAAAAATAAGGATAAATCTAGGCCATATTTATGTCTATGCTTGGAGGTTGCTACTCATAGGACATGTGTGGGATGCAGTAGCTGTTAGTGAACTCACACTGTTAAGTCACTCGTTCATTATCATGCTGACTCTGGCTGTAACATCTGTTGGATATTCCTACTGAGTACCAACAGTAAATTTATCTAGAGACTTAACACATTTGCCAGCCTTAATGGGTGGGTGGGTCTGTCCGTATATTATTAGAGGGCAGTTGAGAAATAGGAGAAAGATATCTTTGATTCAGTTTTCATTTGGAATCAATGAAATTGTTATACCATTCACAATAGATAATCTTTTACCTTTTAAAGTAGCAGTGGTTAGACTGCAGGAGCTTCAATTGGCTGGACAACCACGAACTATTTGGCACCATCAATAGCATATGAAAAAAGTGAATACCTTTAAAATAGTACTATAAATAGTACCAACTTAATCATATTTAATTTAAATAGCTAAATGAATATTTCTTATTTTTTAAAATTCATTTTGTAACATTTTGCTCTGCAGGTAGCTGAAGGTAAATTAAATGATCATTTTCCTCTCGTGGTATGGCAGACTGGATCAGGAACCCAGACAAATATGAATGTAAATGAAGTCATTAGCAATAGAGCAATTGAAATGCTAGGAGGTGAACTTGGCAGCAAGAAACCCGTGCATCCCAACGATCATGTTAATAAAAGCCAGGTCGGTATACGATCTCTTTTTTTCTTTGTTATAAATTGAAAAGAATCCTGAGATTTTCCTTGTAAAACAGGCATTAACTTTTTATTTATGAGTTTTTTCTTTCTTTTTAAATTTATTTATTTATTTAATTTTGGCTGCACTGGGTCTTCGTTACTGTCCATGGGCTTCTCATTGCGGTGGCTTCTCTTGTTGCAGAGCATGGCTCTAGGGCGTGAAGGCTTCAGTAGTTGTGGCTCGCAGGCTCTAGAGCACAGGCTCAGTAGTTGTGGCGCACGGGCTTAGTTGCTCCATGGCATGTGGGATCTTCCCAGACCAGGACTCGAACCTGTGTCCCCTACATTGGCAGGAGGATTCTTAACTGCTGCGCCACCAGCGAAGCCCCAGGCATTAACTTTTGACAGGGAGTGTTCGTTCTGCTTATATTCTTTAATGGAAAGGACTTCTTTTATGTTCTCCTTATTTCTTTTAGGAATCTTGAGTCTATGTCTTAAGTTTTCATAAAAAGCACCTTTAGGGAAAAAAATCCCTTTTAGGACACCTGAATTTTGTATATATGTATATTTTCGCTGTTTGATTTATATTTTAAAAACTCTTTTGAAATATAAAATTATTTATAAGAATTGCAAAGATATTTCAGAGTTCCTGTATACCCTTCACCCAGCTACCTTTAATATTAAATATTTTACATAACCCTGGTACATCTATCACACTAAGAAATTAACATTGGTACAATACTCTTAATTAAACAGGCTTTATTAGGATTTCCCTAGTTTTCTGTTGATCTCCTTTTTCTCTTAACCAGGATCCAGTCCACGCTCCACATTGTATTTAGTCATCATATCCCCTTATTCTCCTCTAATCTATGAGAGCTTGTCTTTTGTCTTTGTGACTTTTGAAAGCAGTGACCAGGTATTTTATAGACTGTGCCTCAATATGGGTTTGTCTGTTGTTTTCTCATGATTAGACTGAGACTGTGGATTTTTGGAAAGACTGTTATAGAAATGAAGGGCTCTTCTTGCATAGTAGCAGGGGTACATGATAGCAACATGACTTGGTACTGGTGATGTTAACTTGAATCACTTGGTTAAGATGGTGTCTCCCTGGTCTCTCCATCTTCTATTCTCTATTTGGTAGAAGTAAGCCACTGTGTCCAGCCTATACTACAGCTACTACACTTAAGCTCCACTTCCTAAACGGAGGAGTATCAAGAAATTTTTGGACATGTGTTAAGATCACCACAGAATTAATAGAGAACTTTGAGGCTATGCAAATAGCCTGTTTATCCTTAAACTTTTGCCTGTTAATTTTAACATTCATCAGTGGATCTTGCCAATAACAGCTACATTAGTGTTTCAGTAATGATTTTCTATTTCCCTCATTCTTTCTACATTTATTAATTGAAATTTTTCTGTAAGGAATACTGTCTTCTCTCTCCCCTGACATTTATTTATTTAATCATTTATGTATATCAGTATGAATTCATTAATATTTTTTTCTTAAGGTTATAATCCAATATTTTTGATATTTATATTGCTACTCATATTGTTGCCACAGAGCCACAGCTTGTTGGCTCCTTTGTCCTTTGGACATGCCACCATCCTTTTTTTTTTAAGGCACTGATTAATTTTTTTGCACTATAAGATGCTCCAGGCTTCTCATCTTGTATTTTTCCTGCCCCAGCCCTCATGAACACTCATTTTTCCAAAGAGCTCTTGGAGGATCTTATCACTTATTGGGAAGTGATATTTAAAAACCAAGATCTGGGTTCTGAGTATAATTTAATATATTTTTAAGTAGTGAGGAAGTTTTTTCACATTGTGGCCTCTCCCGTTGCGGAGCACAGGCTCCGGACGCGCAGGCTCAGCGGCCATGGCTTACGGGCCTGGCTGCCCTGCGGTATGTGGGATCTTCCCGGACCGGGGCACTAACCCGCGTCCCTTGCATCGGCAGGCAGACTCTCAACCACTGCGCCACCAGGGAAGCCGGAGTTTATCTTTTACAAATACTGAAGTCTGAAATCTACTTCACAATAATCTAGTGTGTATGGTCAGATGGAGGAGTGAGGTGGAGTTATAGATGAAACAAGATTGGCTATATGCTAGTTGTTTGAATTCAGGTGGTAGATACATGAGTGTTTATTATACCATTTATTCTACTTTTGTAAGTAGTTTGATAATGTCCATAATACAAAGTTTAACAAATGAGTAATGAATATATATTTTAAATAGCATCGTAATTTAAAAGTATGTGTTTACAGTTGAGGAAAGAGCATGCGTTTACCTGGTCAGGTCCCAGTTCTGCCAATTTTATTATTATATTTATTATAATTATTTAATAATTATAAAATTATTTATATTATCCTTACATACATTTGCTAGTTGTACTTCTCTATGTCTTGCTGTCATTTCTTAGCAGGCAGATATAGTAACATATAATACATTCATTGTAGGTGGTATATGTAATACAGTCCTAAATACCTTCCACAAAGTAAATCAGGTTGCTTCTTATTTGAGCCTAAGTGACTTGCCACAGATAAATGTAATTGAGTGCTAAATATGCCAAGTTTTGAGTAGTCATTTAGTGAGATTTTTAATTGAGGCGTTCAAGTTTGGTTTATTTTTGCCTGTGATTTAACATTTTACATTTCTTTTGAAAATTTTCCAACAGAGCTCAAATGATACTTTTCCCACAGCAATGCATATTGCTGCTGCAATAGAAGTTCATGAAGTACTGCTACCAGGACTACAGAAGCTACATGATGCCCTTGATGCAAAATCCAAAGAATTTGCCCAGATCATCAAAATTGGGCGTACTCATACACAGGATGCTGTTCCACTTACTCTTGGGCAGGTATATTGCGTGCAATTAGATTTGGTTCAATTGCGGGCTTGGTACAAATGGCCAGCATATTACCCTCTAAATCACACTGGTTTAAAAGGCCAAATTTATAACAATTCAGTTCAGTGACAGATGATCTGCATTAACCAGTCAGTAGTTTTTATTGGTATCCACTCAGAAGAGCAGAGCATACTGGCTATGAGCCAGACTCCACATCAGTCTAGTTGAATTCAAATCTTAGCTTTGCTATGCACAAACTGTTGGACCTTAGGAAAATTATTTAGCCTTTCTGTGCATCAGTTTTCTGAGCTGTAGAATGAGGAAAATATCTCTTTCATAGGATAGTTATGAGGTTCAAATAAGCTGATTCATGTAGAGTGCTTAGAACCGTCCCTGACATATTATAAGCACATGGTGGTGTTAGCTGTCATCATCATCTTCATCAGTATCATTATCATAATTTCTTCCATTGTCTCTCTTACTCAAAATTAGTAAGTTCTTTAAAAATTAATTTTAAAATGATTAAATGGGGCATATCTTACTCTTTACAGTTGTTTTGGCCACATGTAAAAGAGGTATTTCTCTCTTTTCCAAAATACCAGAAAGTATTTTTATGTTTCTTTATTGATACTTTAAAGAATGCCTAATAGTGTACATTGCAAAGGAAATACAAGGAACAGTTTTTGTCTCAGTTAAGTTCACTCCAGTTTGGGACATAGGACATACAAATTCTATATCAAGTATCAAAAGATAGGTATCCAATAACAGTATTTTTGTAGAAATTCAGGTGAGGGAGAGAGTTTGGCTGCTGGTTATTTGGAAAGATTTCATTTGTAGTTTTGTTCAGATGACAGCAAACACTGAAAAAAAACCTGATCATTTACCTTAACTTTATCACGGAAGGAATAAGGAAAACTGGAAGTGATTAATTGACATACAGATGATATGACTAAACTGAGCTTGCTAAATTAAGTTGTTTCTTAGGCTGTATCTTATTTCTCTTTACATCATTGGCTCTTAGTACCATGCATAATTTCTAAGGAGATACAGTATATGTTTTTGAAACTTTTGAGTATCCCTCTGGATACTCCTTTTTTTTGTGTGTTACATGTAGGAAAACCATTATATGCTGAAGTCTGGTTGGACCATTTTACTCAGCCTCCTATGTAAAATCATCATTCTTCATATTATGACAGAAAGTTTTTTTTTTCTCTTTGATTTTATCTTATCAGAAGCATTTATACTTGCTTTTATTGTAATTGTCTTTTGAGGTTTTTGAGTGCAGTTTTTTTCCTCAATAAAAATATATTCCTGAAGTGAATCCAGCTGGTGTATATGTAAATGATGTTAGATCAGATAGGTCTACCTGAAAGGAGTTGTATCTTCTAAAACATTTTCTTTAGAGCAGTGTGAAATCCTAGTACTAATCAAAAGTATTCATGATTTTTCAGTGTTTTTAGGCAGGAAAAAAAGATTTAATGTAACCCTATATCCCGGCTTGCTTAGTTGAGTTCCAGCTTATGCCTTCTGTCCCTGCATAATTCTTGATAGGGCCCTTGCTATGTTCTAAACATGATGAATTCTGTGGTTTCTTTACTAAAAGGATGTTATACTTTGGGAACCAGTGTGGCATTAATAGCAGAATTAAATTGCATCTTGAAGCTGTAGTCTTAACTCTAACCTGTTACCTTCTTGTGCTGTTCAGTGAGTCACATAGCTTCTTGAGTCCCTGTAAAACATCCTCAAATTCCATATCAGGTTTTTTAACTGAAATTGTATGGAGGATATTTCTATGTTTGCATTTTTCTTGAGGGGATTCAGTTTTTTTCTTTCTCGGAGTTGTTTGAGATACACCAAAAAATAAATAATTTACAAATAAACCAATAGTTTAATCTAGTAAAGTTTTTTTTTAATTTCCTGTGTTGTTTTTCTTTGCTTTCTATGGAAAGACTAGTTTATAAATAGGCCACATGTTATCAGTGGCATTGTCTACCTGATGGGTTTATAAATTCTCTTTCTCTCCTATACTTTGTTTATCGTATGAATCGAATAATACAGTTACCACTTGAGTAGCTTCTAATTTTGTACCTAAAACGTGTTTTTTAAAAACTTGAATTTAATGTAGTTAGAGTAACTTGTATGCCATTAGAAAATTATATATTCTCACCTTAATTTCTTTTGCTTTTCAGGAATTTAGTGGTTATGTTCAACAAGTGAAATATGCAACAACAAGAATAAAAGGCGCCATGCCAAGAATCTACGAGCTCGCAGCTGGGGGCACTGCTGTCGGTACTGGTTTAAATACTAGAATTGGCTTTGCAGAAAAGGTTGCCGCAAAAGTGGCTGCACTCACAGGTAGGTGATAACACGGTTTATTACTCATTTCCATTATAGTAGTCTGTATTTTTCTGGGTGTTTCTGCTTTGAATTCTTACAGATTTAAAGTTAGAAATAATATTTTCCCATCAAACATGTACTTTGTGTCTATTTCAAAAGTTGTAATGTTAACCTTTTGCTTTTTTAAAGTTTTCCATCTGTAAGTTCATACAGCATGTAATTATTAAAATCTGTCAGTGCTAATTTGCTTACTATCTGGTAGTATTCAATTATTTTCCATTTAAAGCTGTTTTGAATACTCATTTTCAAAGCAGGAGGAATCAACTGATGGTTGAGAAATTCATTTGAATGACAAATATGTTAGAGATTGACAGGCTTAATTTCTTTTTTTCCTATGGCATGCTGTGACATTTCTTTGAATTAATGACCTTTTAGAATTCTCTTTCCTTTAGTAGAGTACTGTGCTCTTGATAATGATAACTGTTATTAGAGCTATTATCTCCAGAAAACTCTTATTAAGATGCAGATATTACCAGAGTTAGGGTACAGATAATTATACAATGCTCATTATTGCTTACTAGCAGAGATTTTTTTAAATCAAATTTTAATCAAGAAGAACTGTATTATGGGGTTTAGAATATGTAGATTTTTAAAAATTTGAACATGGGAAAGATTGAGAATGTCTAACTCATTCTGGCTCCCTAATCTCTCAGAGGACCTTGTGGGTCCTGGCTAGAGAAGAGAATAGAACACCTAAAATGGGGGAAAAATTGTACTAGGAAAGGAGTGTGGAATAAAGCAGAGTGAATTTTACCTACTTTTCCTCTTTACTCAAGCGTAGTCAGGCATCATACACAGGTGTTTGCAGTAGAATAATGTTTTTTCTTTCAATATTTTATATTTCTTTCAACATTTATTGTACTTGTTCTTTTTATCTTTTAAGTGTGCTAGTATCATCAAATTTTCTACCCCTTTAGGACTTCTTGAAGAAATGTAGACAAAGCTTGAGTCTTAAGCATTTTTTTCTGAAGTAAGATTTTTATTCTGTTCTTTTTTTTGCTTTTCATATACTGGCACTTTCTGTTTAACTTGCTGATATTAGAAAAATGTTGAATTTTACCTGTTAACTCATATAGGTTATTATTTTTTCCTCAGGCTTGCCTTTCGTCACAGCTCCAAATAAATTTGAAGCTTTGGCAGCTCATGATGCTTTGGTTGAACTCAGTGGAGCCATGAACACTGCCGCTTGCAGTCTGATGAAGATTGCAAATGATATTCGTTTTCTGGGTTCTGGTCCTCGCTCAGGTCTGGGAGAACTGATTTTGCCTGAAAATGAACCAGGAAGCAGTATCATGCCAGGTAATCACATAGCTGGTAAATGTTAGAACTGGAACTTGACTAGAACCCAGGCATTCTCATCTACAAAGCATATCTGCTTTTGTTTAACGTGATCTCAAAGTGGATAGAGACATGTGTGGTGCACTTGTTTCACAATGTCTTTGTGGGTTGCTTTTGATCAGGACTTCTGGGGACATCATCCAACAATATAGGAGAAAAGAATTTTAGTTAGCAGCATGTATTTTGATTTCCACCTTCGAAAATATGTAAATAATTCTATCTTTCACAATCCAAAGCAAATAGAATTCTAGAACAGGCTGTTAAAGTGATCTGCATGGGATGAATAAAGATGAATTATATCAAATGCCTCTTATTTCATTTTTTGCTTTAGGTTTTGGCCAGTTAGGTAAGGGAGGCTCTACAAATATGGTTGGGGCCTTGCTTTATTATATGTCTTACTTTATTTAATGAAGTTGGATTTCCTTCTTTTCTTGATGTCTGGATTCCAGTAAGTCATTTGGTGGACTCACTTGATATTCATGGAATCCAGTGGAGAAGTGTGGGCAATACTGTTAGATGAATGTAGCTGGGTGAACAGTGACATTTAAGGAATGCCTAATGAGTTGACTTCAGACTGGAGGGATATCTTGGCAGCAAGCTGAAGGGCTGTGCCCTTTCACCACTTTACTGGTGACTCAAGGTGAAGGTAGAGAATATGTGTTGATCATATTAGCAGATAAAGTTGAAATAGCAGTACATCAGATGACAGAGTCTAGATTCATAAAGGACTCTGTAGTTGGACTAAAACTGACAAGAGTGAAAAAGAAAGACCTGACTATAGAACTATAGATTCTTTTAGATCTAGGCATGTGTAGAATGAGAAAAGATCTGATTTTAAAGTATGTCATGTTGAAAAATGACATGAGTTCAGTTGATTGCAAATTCAAGGTGATTACCTAAAAAAGAGAGATGCAGAGTCACAGATAAAGAATTAATCTTCCCACTGCGTTGCTCTGTACTTGTCAGAGGAATCAGGGATGTTTGGTTCAAACTTGAGCTTGTCAGAGGAGTGTTACAGGGTGGTAGGGTTCTGGAAACTCAAATAGGAAGATTCCAGCTTAACATCAGTTTCCTCTGGGAAGCCTCCCAGATGTTGGTGAGGTGCTTCTTTTATAAGTATTCCCATAGCAGTCTGCACTTCTCTGTATTGACCCCTTATCTATTATAATTACCAGTTCTCTCTCCCTCGCCTCCGAGTTCTATGAGGGCAGGGGCTGCATCCTTCTTCCTCAAGTGTTGTATATTCAGTGCCTGGCTCCATAAATATTTCTAGAGTGCATGTAAGCCATGAAGGTGAAAAGAGCTATATTTACTGTGTAGTTGTAGGTACTCTACTTATTAGCCATTGCATAATTCAGAGTTTTCTGGCTATATGGTTTGTTTCATTAAACAGCACTGATGGTTGGGACATTGCTTTATTATATGTCTTTATTTAATGAAATTAGTTTTCCTTCTTCTCTTGGTTATTTGATATAAAACCTAATCTTAAATTCATATTTGAACCCACAAGTGTGTTTGATGTGATATTTCTCTTTGGTGGTTTTCTTGAAGGCAAGGTGAACCCCACCCAGTGTGAGGCACTGACCATGGTTGCAGCCCAGGTCATGGGCAATCATGTCGCCATTACCATTGGAGGCAGCAGTGGACATTTTGAGTTGAATGTTTTCAAGCCATTGATGGTAAGCTTTAAATTTGATTTTTAATGTCTTTAACCGAAAGCTAGTTGTCTTGGTTTCTGTCTTTCATTAAGGTTTCCTACAGTTCTTTAGGTACTTGGATAATATACCTAGCAGTTGGAAGTTAAACATATGTTAATGTTAGAGGACTAATCCTGTATATTTAATTAGGTGACTTTTAGCTTAAGTAATTGGTGGTTTGCTTTTTATAATAGGAAGAAAAATTCTGGAAGTAGGGTATAGGTTTCTTTCTTTTCCCTCACCACTGGGGATGCCAATTGCTAGAAATAAGTTCCAGTCTCCTCAGTTAAAAAAAAAAAAAGAAACTCTCCTTCCAACCTGTCTCCTTCTCATGCTGCTGCTTTCTTCCTCTCTCTGAATTCAGCCTTTTTAAAGAAATACCCACTCTCACTCTCATTTGCACTGCAGTCTGGCTTCCACCCCTGCACTTATGTTTGAATTGTTCTTGTAGCACTTGTGACCTCTTGAGTCCAGCACACATGCCACGGCTCTCAACTAACATCTGACCTTGACTTGTTGCTCCGGTTTCTTCAGCACTTTCTCTCCAGGTCTCTTCCCTTTCTCAAGGCTTTCTTCCACTGGTTTTACTCTTCCACATACCTTGAAAACATTGTGTCCACTCAATCTATTCTTTTTCCTTCATCTTTATGAAGACAGAACAAAATGGCATCATCTTTTATCCAGTTTCCCCAACTTCAGATAATGGAGCTCTTATCATTTACAATCCTTTATTTGTGTGAAGTGTTATATCTAAGTATAGATTAGAGGCTTATTTCCAGTTTGTGTCTGGTGTAAAGTCTGATTTTAATTTGATAAGAATATGCAAATAACAAATATTAAGTGTATTCATTCAGTGTATTCATCAAATATTTATTGAGTACTAATCTGTGTCAGGCACTGTACTCATTGCTAGTGATAGAACAATGAACAAGACAGATTTTTTTTTTTGCCCTTATAGAATGTACATTCTGGTGGAAAATAGAAAGAAGACAGACCAAAGCACAACTCAGACTGATAAGCTTTTTTTTTTTTTAATTAATTAATTTATTTATTTTTGGCTGCATTGGGTCTTCGTTGCTGTGCATGGGCTTTCTCTAGTTGTGGTGAGCGGGGGCTGCTCTTCATTGCAGGTTGCAGGCTCTAGGTGCACAGGCTTCAGTAATTGTGGCACATGGGCTTAGTAGTTGTGGCGTGCAGGCTCAGTAGTTGTGGTGCATGGGCTTAGTTGCTCCACGGCATGTGGGATCTTCCCGGACCAGGGCTTGAACCCGTGTCCCCTGCGTTGGCAGGCGGATTCTTAACCACTACACCACCAGGGAAGCCCCAGACCAATAAGCATTTGCTTTCAGGTCAAATTCCAAACAATTAACACCAGCTGCCTGGCAAATATATGTGCATAGCAATAAGTGTCTTGCCAAATTTTTTTAAACAAAGGTCTGTTTTGTTTTTAATAGAAAATAAGTCAAGATAATCAACATTTGCCATATAATAAAGTCATTAGTATCAAATTAAACCTTGAAGTTCTGTGTCTTCTACTAGAGTCCATTGTTGGGAGTCTGGTTTTCAGACCCTGGGATTTTAGACCAGAGATTAGGATGTGGATATATATCTTAATATATATTGGAAGTGTTATCAAAAAGAAAAAATCTGCTAAAACAAACTAATTGACTTTATACTGTTTTAAAATACTGTGTGAAAGGTTAGTTTCAAGGGATTATGGAATATTTGTTTTGTTAAGCATAAAAAATGTGGTGATCATTAAGAACTGAGAAGCCCTGATTTCACTGATTGCTTCAAGTTCACACTGTACTTTTTTTTTTTGAATTTTATTTTATTTTTTTCTACAGCAGGTTCTTATTAGTCATCCATTTTATACACATCAGTGTATACATGTCATTCCCAATCTCCCAGTTCATCACACCACCACCGCCACCCCTGCTGCTTTCCCTCCTTGGTGTCCATACATTTGTTCTCTACATCTGTGTCTCTATTTCTGCCCTGCAAATGGGTTCATCTGTACCATTTTTCTAGATTCCACATATATGCGTTAATATATGATATTTGTTTTTCTCTTTCTGACTTACTTCACTCTGTAAGACAGTCTCTAGATTCATCCACGTCTCTAAAAATAACCCAATTTTGTTCCTTTTTATGGGTGAGTGATATTCCATTGTATATATGTACCACCTCTTCTTTATCCATTCATCTGTCGATGGGCATTTAGGTTGCTTCCATGACCTGGCTATTGTAAATAGCGCAGCAATGAACATTGGGGTGCATGTGTCTTTTTTT
>NW_006789458.1:849644-858887 GCF_000442215.2 Lipotes vexillifer | reverse complement strand
TTTACATTCCCACCAACAGTGCAAGAGGGTTCCCTTTTCTCCACACCCTCTCCAGCATTTGTTGTTTGTAGATTTTCTGATGATGCCCATTCTAACTGGTGTGAGGTGATACCTCATTGTAGTTTGACTTGCATTTCTGTAATAATTAGTGATGTTGAGCAGCTTTTCATGTGCTTCTTGGCCATCTGTATGTACTCTGGAGAAATGTCTATTTAGGTCTTCCCGTTTTTTGATTGGGTTGTTTTTTTAATATTGAGCTGCATGAGCTGTTTATATATTTTGGAGATTAATCCTTTGTCTGTTGATTCATTTGCAAATATTTTTTTCCCATTCTGAGGGTTGTCTCTTTGTCTTGTTTGTAGTTTCCTTTGCTTTGCAAAAGCTTTTAAGTTTCATTAGGTCCCATTTGCTTATTTTTGTTTTTATTTCCATTACTCTAGGAGGTGGATCAAAAAGATCTTGCTGTGATTTATGTCAAAGAGTGTTCTTCCTATGTTTTCCTCTAAGAGTTTAATAGTGTCTGGTCTTACATTTAGGTCTCTAATCCATTTGAGTTTATTTTTGTGTATGGTGTTACGGAGTGTTCTAATTTCATTCTTTTACATGTAGCTGTCCAGTTTTCCCAGCACCACTTATTGAAGAGACTGTCTTTTCTCCATTGTGTATCCTTGCCTCCTTTGTCATAGATTAGTTGACCATAGGTGCGTGGGTTTATCTCTGGGCTTTCTATCCTGTTCCATTGATCTATATTTCTGTTTTTGTGCCAGTACCATATTGTCTTGATTACTGTAGCTTTGTAGTATAGTTTGAAGTCAGGGAGTCTGATTCCTCCAGCTCCTTTTTATTCCCTCAAGACTGCTTTGGCTTTTCGGGGTCTTTTGTGTCTCCATGCAAATTTTAAGATTTTTTGTTCTAGTTCTGTAAAAAATGCCATTGGTAATTTGATAGGGATTGCATTGAATCTGTAGATTGCTTTGGGTAGTATACTCATTTTCACAATATTGATTCTTTCAATCCAAGAACATGGTATATCTCTCCATCTGTTGATATCAACTTTAATTTCTTTCAACAGTGTCTTACAGTTTTCTGCATACAGGTCTTTTGTGTCCCTAGGTCGGTTTATTCCTAGGTATTTTATTCTTTTTGTTGCAATGGTAAATGGGAGTGTTTCCTTAATTTCTCTTTCAGATTTTTCGTCATTAGTGTATAGGAATGCAAGAGATTTCTGTGCATTAATTTTGTATCCTGCAACTTTACCAAATTCATTGATTAGCTCTGGTAGTTTTCTGCTGGTATCTTTAGGATTCTCTACGTGTAGTATCATGTGAACTGCAAACAGTGACAGTTTTACTTCTTCTTTTCCAATTTGTATTACTTTTATTTCTTTTTCTTCTCTGATTGCCGTGGCTAGGACTTCCCACAACAGAGTTGTTGGAGGAAGTGCTTTCAGTTTTTCACCATTGCAAATGATGTTTGCTGTAGGTTTGTCATATATGGCCTTTATTATGTTGAGGTAGGTTCCCTCTATGCCCACTTTCTGTAGAGTTTTTATCATGAATGGGTGTTGAATTTTGTCACAAGCTTTTTCTGCATCTATTGAGATGATCATATGGTTTTTCTCCTTCAATTTGTTAATATGGTGTATCACATTGATTGATTTGCATATATTGAAGAATCCTTGCATCCCTGGGATAAATTCCACTTGATCATGGTGTATGATCCTTTTAATGTGTTGGATTCTGTTTGCTTGTATTTTGTTGAGGAATTTTGCATCTATATTCATCAGTGATAATGGTCTGGTATTTTCTTATTTTGTAGTATCTTTGTCTGGTTCTGGTATCAGGGTGATGGTGGCCTCATAGAATAAGTTTGGGAGTTTTCCTTCCTCTACAATTTTTTGGAAGAATTTGAGAAGGATGAGTGTTAGCTCTTCTCTAAATGTTTGATAGAATTCACCTGTGAAGCCATGTGGTCCTGGACTTTTGTTTGTTGGAAGATTTTTAATCACAGTTTCAATTTCATTACTTGTGATTGGTCTGTTCATATTTTCTATTTCTTCCTGGTTCAGTCTTGGAAGGTTATACCTTTCTAACAGTTTGTCCATTTCTTCCAGGTTGACCATTTTATTGGCATATAGTTGTTTGTAGTAATCTCTTATAATCCTTTGTATTTCTGCAGTGTCAGTTGTGATTTCTCCTTTTTCATTTCTGATTTTATTGATTTGAGTCCTCTCCCTCTTGATGAGTCTTGTTAATGGTTTATCAATTTTGTTTATCTTCTCAAGGAACCAGCTTTTAGTTTGATTGATCCTTGCTATTGTTTTCTTTGTTTCTATTTCATTTATTTCTGATCTAATCTTTATGGTTTCTTCCTTCTGCTAACTTTGGGTTTGATTGTTCTTCTTTCTCTAGTTCCTTTAAGTGTAACATTAGATTGTTTGAGATATTTCTTGTTTCTTGAGGTAGGCTTGTATAGCTATAAACTTCCCTCTTAGATCTGCTTTTGCTCCATCCCATACGTTTTGGATCATTGTGTTTTCATTGTCATTTGTTCCTAGGTATTTTTTTTTACTTTCTCTTTGATTTTTTCAGTGATCTGTTGGTTATTTAGTACCATATTGTTTAGCCTCCATGTGTTTGTGCTTTTTATGTTTTTTTTCCCTGTAATTGATTTCTAATCTCATAGCATTGGGGCCAGAAAAGATGCTTGATATGATTTCAATTTTCTTAACTTTACTAAGGCTGGATTTGTGCCCCAAGATGTGATCTGTCCTGGAGAATGTTCCGTGCACACTTGAGAAGAAATTGTAATCTGCTGTTTTTGGATGGAATGTCCTATAAATAGGAATTAAATCTATCTGGTCTGTTGTGTCATTTAAAGCTTGTGTTTCCTTATGAATTTTCTGTTTGGATGATCTGTCCATTGGTGTAAGTGAGGTGTTAAAGTCCTCCACTATTATTGTGTTACTGTCAATATCCTCTTTTAGAGCCTTTAGCAGTTGCCTTATGTATTGAGGTGCTCCTATGTTGGGTGCATATATATTTGTAATTGTTATATCTTCTTCTTGGATTGATCCCTTGATCATTATGTAGTGTCCTTCCTTGTCTCTTGTAACATTCTTTATTTTAAAGTCTATTTTATCTGATATGAGTATTGCTACTCCAGCTTTCTTTTGATTTCCATTTGCATGGAATATCTTTTTCCATCCCCTCACTTTCAGTCTGAATATGTCCCTAGGTCTGAAGTGGGTCTCTTGTAGACAGCACATATATGGGTCTTGTTTTTGTATCCATTCAGCAAGCCTGTGTCTTTTGGTGGAGCATTTAATCCATTCACGTTTAAGGTAATTATCGATATGTATGTTCCTATGACCATTTTCTTAATTGTTTTGGGTTTGTTTTGTAGGTCCTTTTCTTCTCTTGTGTTTCCCACTTAGAGAAGTTCCTTTAGCATTTGTTGTAGGGCTGGTTTGGTGGTGCTGAATTCTCTTAGCTTTTGCTTGTCTGTAAAGCTTTTGATTTATCTGTCGAATCTGAATGAGATCCTTGCTGGGTAGAGTTAATTTTGGTTGTAGGTTTTTCCCTTTCATCACTTTAAGTATATCATGAAACTCCCTTCTGGCTTGTAGAGTTTTTGCTGAGAAATCAGCTGTTAACTTTATGGGACTTCCGTTTTATGTTACTTGTCATTTTTCCCTTGTTGCTCTCAATAATTTTTCTTGGCCTTTAATTTTTGTCAATTTGATTACTGTGTGTCTCAGCATGTTTCTCCTTGGGTTTATCCTGTATGGGACTATCTGCGCTTCCTGGACTTGGGTGGCTATTTCCTTTCCCATGTTAGGGAAGTTTTCGACTATAAACTCTTCAAATATTTTAGCTGGTCCTTTCTCTCTCTCTTCTACTTCTGGGACCCCTATAATGCGAATGTTGTTGCGTTTAATGTTGTCCCAGAGGTCTCTTAGGCTGTCTTCATTTCTTTTCATTCTTTTTTCTTTATTCTGTTCCACAGCAGTGAATTCCACCACTCTGTCTTCCAGGTTACTTATCCGTTCTTCTGCCTCAGTTATTCTGCTATTGATTCCTTCAAGTATATTTTTCATTTCAGTTATTGTGTTGTTCATCTCTGTTTGTTTGTTCTTTAACTTTTCTAGATCCTTGTTAAACATTTCTTGCATCTTCTCGATCTTTGCCTCCATTCTTTTTCCAAGGTCCTGGATCATCTTCACTATCATTATTCTGAATTCTTTTTCTGGAAGGTTGCCTATCTCCACTTCATTTAGTTGTTTTTGGGGTTTTATCTTGTTCCTTCGTCTGGTACATAGCCCTCTGCCTTTTCATCTTGTGTATCTTTCTGTGAATGTGGTATTTGTTCCACAGGCTGCAGGATTGTAGTTCTTCTTGCTTCTGCTGTCTGCGCTCTGGTGGATGAGGCTGTCTAAGAGGCTTGTGCAAGTTTCCTGATAGGAGGGACTGGTGGTGGATAGAGCTGGCTGTTGCTTTGGTGGGCAGAGCTCAGTAAAACTTTATTCCACTTTCCTGCTGTTGGGTGGGGCTGGGTTCCCTCCTTGTTGGTTGTTTGGCCTGAGGTGACCCAACACTTGAGCCTACCCAGGCTCTTTGGTGGGGCTAATGTTAGACTTTGGGAGGGCTCACTCCAAGGAGTACTTCCCAGGCTTTCTGCTGCCAGTGTCCTTGTCCTCACTGTGACACACAGCCACCCCCCGCCTCTGTAGGGGACCCTCCAACACTAGCAGGTAGGTCTGGTTCAGTCTACTATAGGGTCACTGCTCCTTCCCCTGAGTCCTGGTGAGCACACTGCTTTGTGTGTGCCCTCCAGGAGTAGTCTCTGTTTACCCCAGTCCTGTCGAAGTCCTACAATCAAATCCCACTAGCCTTCAACATCTGATTCTCTAAGAATTCCTCCTCCTGTTGCCAGACCCCCAGATTGGGAAGCCTGATGTGGGGCTCAGAACCTTCATTCCAGTGGGTGGACTTCTGTGGTATAAGTGTTCTCTAGTTTGTGAGTCACCCACCAGCAGTTATGGGATTTGATTTTATTGTGATTGCACCTCTCCTACCATCTCATTGTGGTTTCTCCTTTGTCTTTGGATGTGGGGTATCTTTTTTGGTGAGTTCCAGTGTCTTCCTGTCGATGACTATTCGGCAGTTAGTTGTGTTTCTGGTGCTCTTGCAAGAGGGAGTGAGAGCACGGCCTTCTACTCTGACATCTTGAACCAATCTCCTCACGCTGAACTTTCTAACCTCTGCATCTTTGTTTCTCTTCCTTCTGCATAGAAGATTCTTTTTCCATCTCTGGCTATTTAAGTGCTCTCCATCAAATAAAACTTTATCAACTCCTACAACTGGAATTTATTTCTCTCTCTATGCTCTTTAACATTTCATACCTGTATTTTATAACACCACAGACTATCTTGTGTTTTATTTATTTGTATTTATGCCTTTATACCTCTTAAAAGGGCACTTCGGTACCCTCAGATGTTTATAATTTCTTTCATATTTGTTTTCTTGGGTATGTTGCCTTACAGGTTGTAGGAGTGCTATATGTTAATTGTATTACATACTCATTTATGAATTGCAAATAATGTGTTATTGGACAAAGAAAAAAGTTAGGCTTAATAAGTTTGTCTCTCTCTCTTAGATTAAAAATGTGTTGCACTCAGCCAGACTGTTGGGGGATGCATCAGTTTCCTTCACAGAAAACTGTGTGGTGGGAATCCAGGCCAACACAGAAAGGATCAACAAGCTAATGAATGAGTCTCTAATGTTGGTGACAGCTCTTAATCCTCATATAGGTATGTGTTTAAAGAATAATAGTGTCATTTTGAATACAGTTAAAGGCTGAAAAATTTTTCAGAGACTGCTGGATCAATGTTTGTGAACAACAGATGTCTTTTGGACAATCTCTTAAGACATTTCACATTGTGTTGAAAGACGCTATATAAAACCTTTGTGGTATCATATTTCTTTTAAAATCTTGATTGATTATGCTTCATTTTATTTGAAATGTGCTAAGTTCAGAAGTAGAACTTTAAACTTATTTTAATAATGGAATTCAGATACTGTGGGACACTAAATTCAGATACTGAGTGTCCTCTCAGTTTTTAATGTCACTAGGTGGCACTGGCTGATTAACAACACTGAATGAATTCGTTTCTGTACCTTCTCTAGATGCTATACTATACTTTGTTTTTGTTGTTTTATTCAACTCAGAAATGGATTAAATTAAAAGAAAAAGGGTTATGTATGCATAGCTTATAGGGAAAGGGGGGAAATACAAATATTTTGTCTAAAACCATGGCTTTTGTGTTGCAAGCCTTTTCCAGATTTATAAATATTTCATTATGTAGATTCAAAAATGTTAGCTTGGATTATAGATTGACTAGTGATCCCCATTAAATACACTGTTTTGTCATGGATTTTGAGGCATTCATTGCATTGTTATAATGTGTTAAAAGCCTTTTCCCACCTTCTTACTGCTGAGCTGAGGTTATTAACATATTCTTTGATTTTCTACATTAGAACAAGTTATGATGCAGTCATTTGGTGTGATATGATTACTGTTTTAAAACAGTCTTACTTCAATAATCCTGAACTTTCAAGGCTGATTTTATATTCTTGGCTTCATGTCAAGCTGTAATTTCAGTCTTATAAAGTTAGAGCTCATATAACTGCTTCAGGTAGCTCTGAGCCCAATATGCTATCTGCTCTTTGAAATAGTATTAAGATTGACAGTAATACTGGGTTCTTTTGAAATAATTGTACATCAGCATTCAACTGGAGAGATATACAGAGGAACCCAAAGGCTCATGTGAGAAATGTTTCATCACATATATACTTCAGAATTTATTACAAAAACATTTAGAGATACTCCTAAAGCAGAATGATTGATGTCCTTCTTAGACAATTTAATGTGAGGTAAAGGCCGTACAAGGATAAGTGGGCAAACCACACCTCACTGGTTGACAGAGCATGAGCCTTACAACTCCACATCATGGGTTCTGTTTGTGCTCATATATAACAGGCTGATTGGTAATCATGTTTTCTGGGGCTTGAAGAAGAGAACTGAAAGGGTTAGCATAATGCATAGACTTTAATGTCATTATTAACGTAAAAGTACAGAATGTCTAATTTTAACCCCAAAGGTTTGACATGAGAATTCTTTCTCTCAAAGTTAGTCTGACCAGTAAATGCCCTTTTCAACATGCTTAGCATTCACAAATTAATTTTATTATTAACTATGTCCATAATATGTTTATAGGTAGGTTAATTGCATACTACACATAACATCTTGTAGGTGGTTGATAATTGCACATGACACATAACGTGTTGCTTCGTCAATAATCATATTGCTTCAGTAGGCTTCTTCTCTCTGGTCATAGTCCTCTAATCCTGGGTTGTTGTTTTTTTGTTTTCTTTTTTCTCTTTCACTGGTTTCATTTTTGTTTTTTCCCTTCTTTCTGGTTTTTGCCTTCTTTTTTTGTTGTTGTTAACATTAAACCAAGATAACTTGCAGAATTGCCCTGCTCCTATCTTTATTAATTTTAAAAGCAAGTAACTTTGAAGTAAACAGTAGACCTGTGATCTCTTGCACAAGTATATATTTATACTAAAACTTCCCAACTTGTACCCTTGTAATGTCTGGAAGGAGGCCAGGGCATGGAGTGCTGAACCAGAGAGAGATGTTGGAAGCAGTCCTGAAGGCTCATCTCTCAGAGCCCTGCCAGCTCTTCCCTCATTGTGAGAGGACTCTCCTTTCTTTTCCCTCTTAGAGCCCTTTACCATAGTTCCTGGTTGTGCAGTCCTTTATTTTCTGTAGTGCTGCAGCATTGAGCTTGTTAATACTTTGTTAGAAAGATAATTTTTCTGGTTAAGCATGCTATTGAAACAGCACATTTATACTAGTCAGATGTATACTTTTATCTCTTGTTGCCATTGTGTGTGTGTGTGTGTGTGTGTGTGCGTGTTTGTGTATATGTATACATATATATCGAGAGAGAGATGCATCTATGTGTATATATTTTCCCCCTTATGAAAATATCTGGGTTAGTGGGCAATTTTAATTTAGGGACAAATCTTGTAGAAAGGGAAGTATGTATTACTTCAGAAAAGTAAAGGTTTTAGTCCATATAAGAAATGACAACTGTCAAGATAATCCACTGCTAAATATTTTTAAGATTAAAAAATGTTTACTTAAGAGACCAGTAGCATTAATAATAACGATTACCTTTTGCTTTAGAAAACCAAGTTTCACTATTAACTCCTACATTGCCTTTTAATTTTTTCTTTAGGGTATGACAAAGCAGCCAAGATTGCTAAGACCGCACACAAAAATGGATCGACCTTAAAGGCAACTGCTATTGAACTTGGCTATCTCACAGCAGAGCAGTTTGATGAGTGGGTAAAACCTAAGGACATGCTGGGTCCAAAGTGATTTAAATAAATTCATAATAAAAATGATTGTCATATAAAATAAAAAGTGAAACAGACTCCTTATATTTCTTAAACAAAAATGGATAAATGTGAAAGGAAACTGCTATTCAACTTGACTGTCTCTAGCAGAGCAGTTTGGTCAGTGTATAAAACGCCAGGACATGCTAGGTCCAAAATGAATTTTAAAAGTGTAAAATAAAATAATTAAGTTGTATAAAATCAACAGGAAAACAGACTTATTTTTCCTTTATGTTAATTGACTCGTATTATATAGTTGAATCTGTGATTTTTGTGTATGGGTGTTTACCATTTCAAATGTTTTATAAGAGCCATATCAGTTTTTAAAGAGTTGTAATTTTTTTGGGTGGTTTTTGTTTTAAAAAAATTCCCCTATAGTAAAAAAGTACTTGTTAGCTCATTCCCAAGTTAGGTCTTCAGACATCTTTTATTTTCCTGTGATTTGGGAGCATAAGCTGACCAAGCATTTGCCCTCCTAAGTGGGGTTGTGAGTGTTTGTATGTGTGTACACATCATGCACACATGCATGCATATATATGGAATATATATATGTACACATATATAAGGAAATAGGATATCCTATGTGCTAATTACACAGACACACACACACCTCCTGACCTTATTTAAATTATCCTAGGAAGACTGGAAAGACTGAGTTAAGAATATAGGACATGGATTAAAAAGGATAAGGGGTGCAAGCAGGAAGCTTGGAAAGAAAGGGAGGGTGTCATGGGAGTGAGTCTTGCCCATCATCTCTCTGTGCACCAGTGCCAGG
>NW_006789458.1:840789-849634 GCF_000442215.2 Lipotes vexillifer | reverse complement strand
TCAGCAGGAGTTCATTTGACACAACCTCAGGGAATTTTGAATTAGCAGTTCTAGGGAGATCCAGGTTAAGTTGATTTAAACCTGGAACTGAAGGCTTTGTTTAAAATAGACCCAACCTCAATTATGTAGGGAGTTGGAACAATTTGGTTTGTTCTTTTTTCCCCTCCCACATGTATAATAAATAACAAGATTATGAAGAGAGTGATTCCCACTGGCTAAAGCATCTCATCTGTAAGTAGTGCTCTATGAAGTGTGTTTAAAAAAAAAAAAAAAAAAGGAATACTTACTCCTGATATTTATTCTTGGAAAATTAAGCTCATTAACACCAACTCCGCTGTGGTATTTAGAAGATAGATAGCATATATAGCATTTAAAAAAAAAACTAAAATTCTAATATAATGTTCTATGTCAGTTGTACCTCAATTTTTCAAAATTGTAGAAGTATTTTGATAAAAAATGAAATTATATTCTTACAACTAATCTCTTAAGCCTGAGTGGGTATTCTTTTTTTATTGTAAAAGGGATTTCAAACCTTTTAATGGAGCCCATAGGATCTACTTTTAGCCCATGCAGTATTGTTTTTGGCAGTGTTTTTCACATGGTGATGATGTGATGTTTGTGTAGTTTGATTTCCTGTAGCCTATTTTGTTTAAAAAAATTTTATTGGGGGCTTCCCTGGTGGTGCAGTGGTTGAGAGTCCGCCTGCCGATGCAGGGGACATAGGTTCGTGCCCCGGTCCGGGAAGATCCCACATGCTGCGGAGCGGCTGGGCCCGTGGGCCATGGCCACTGAGCCTGCACATCTGGAGCCTGTGCTCCGCAACGGGAGAGGCCACAACAGTGAGAGGCCCGCATACCGCAAAAAAAAAAAAAAATTTTATTGGAAAAAAATCATAAAACAAAATCAGATTGTGCCTGGAACTCAACAACCAAACTGGCAACTGTTCTATAGTTGTGGAATTGAATGATGTTTTGTCTTAGCAGGCATCCTCAATCTAAACAAGCTGTCATTGGAGGGCTCAACTAGAAACATAACCACTTATGTAATAAAGATAATAGCAGATCAGGTTTGTAACCTCAAACGGTCTTTGTTCTGCTGTCTGCTATATCCTAGCATATTATGAGCCATCATTGAATCCTTTGAGCTGACAATCATCTTTGTGTGATGTTAGTGAAGTAAAACACTGGGCTTTATGGTGAAATCCTACATAAGGTTTTAGGATTCCCTGTGAGATGGTTGTACTGAAAATCAACTTCAGTATTTGTACACTGAGGACAGTGTTGTCTCATGGGACATTTGGCAATGTCCAGAGACATTTTTGGTAGCACTGAGGAAGGAGTGCTACTGGCATCTAGTGGGTGAAAGAGATGATGCTGAACATCCTATAATGCACAGGACAACCCCCAACAACAAAGAATTGTCCACCCCCACATATCAATAGTGGTGAGACAGAAACTTAAACCCCAAAGCTACTATCTCTGGAAATGCTCACTGTTTAGTTAGGCTTCACTGCTTGCTTGTGTGTATTTATATCCTGGCATTGCAGAGACTTTATTAATTGAAACCATGAGGTATCTTAGACGTGAGCATGAACAGAAAAGTGTTAATGAAATATTAAGTGATCACAGTGCTCATGCCTTGGAATGACCTACTTCCAGCAGGGTATCCAAGGATTTGTGCTGGATAAACATAATGGGGGTGACGGGTGGTCAAGTACTTGCAAAAACACCAGGTAAATATGTTTTAAGATGGAGACAAAAACAATCCATTGATCCTTAGCAAACATGTAGAATGCCAAGGGGCTTACTTGAGCAAACACATTTCAGAGGAGGAAAGTCATGGGAATTATGAACAGATCAGTCTAGAACTACACCAAACTTGCCACAGAGACGCAGCAGGGAAGTTCATAGAAAGCCACGGCCTAAATTTACTCATTTAACTGTTTCATTTGGTTGACAGAAAAAGTATATATTCACAAAAATTTATGAGACTATTTCATACTCAAGTACATTTTAAAGATCATATGCTTGAATATGGCTGTTATATCTCTTCAACTGTCCTATTGGTCTATAACTACAGCAGCAAGAAATCTTGGAGAGACAAATTTAATGTTTTTTTTAAAAGACAAGATTAAAACTGGTAAGCTAAAATGAATTAGGTTTTTTTTTAAGCAAATTCATTAAGTTGGCCATTTAGCAACTGACTTTTTGAGCAACTAACCTAGAGCTGCTTCCATCTGCAAGCTGGGTGAGATGAAAGAAGCTGCTGATCATTGCCATCTGTGATGTCAAAAAGCAGAGCATCAAGATCACAGAACAACTGTGTGAAGCCAGGCAGATGAGGACATTGTCTTGGTATCTTCAGATTACTCTGGAGATAACCTGCTGACACTTTACCCTGCTCTTCAGGGCTTTCCACAAAAGACATAACTATGGCTACCCAGCCACAGGCCAAGATGCTGAGCACCAAAGGAGCTCATTAAAATCTATTTGCTGTATTAGCATCAAATATATTCATTCATAAGCCTATGGAATCTGGGATTGAGAAGACCTCTGTCCCTAGGATTAAGGGGTGGAAGATAATGAAATATGTTTCCCATATAAAACACCATACTCTAATAGACAGTACTCCTCTCTGGGAACTTGTGGTCTGGGACTTCCCTGGCAGTCCAGTGGCTAAGACTTCACCTTCCAATGCAGGGGGTGCGAGTTTGATCCCTGGTCAGGGAGCAAAGATCCCACATGGCTCACAGCCAAAAAAATGAAACAGAAGCAATATTGTAACAAATTCAATAAAGACTTAAAAAAATGGTCCACATAAAAAAAAAATCTTTAAAAAACAAAACTTGTGGTCAAGTGTGCATCATCTTGCCTCAATCAGGTGAGAAAGGGGTTTAGAATGAAGAGTTTTTGATGAAAGCTACACATTGTCATCAGTAACTCGGGGCTAATTGTCATATCAAGACATTTAAACAAAGGTGAAATTTGAAGCTGTAAAAGAGAATGGCCAAGGAAAAGGCAAAAGGAAAATGAGAGGTAACCACTGAACGAGATAGATGTGGTCATGGAGGTTAAATTAGAGTGGTTCAGTCTAGATGCTAAGGCAGGAGAAGGGGGAAGCTGGTAAATCCAGTGGAGTTCAATTTCACCTCAGCTGCTTACTAGTCATGTTCCTGGCTACCACTTTATGTCTATAAACCCATTTTCTTATCCCTAAAATGGAGTTATTGATAACATATTTCATACTTACAAAGTACCAAGCGCAATCCCTGCCTCAATTAGCTTTCTTGGTTTCCTTCTCTGAAGAGAATGGACAAAATTACTAAGTGTTAAACAGATTTTAAAAGGTAAAATTGGATTAGCCATTTTTTCCTTCAAGAAGACTTCAGCCATATAATTTATCATCCAAGTTGGAACACTGTGTTCCAGAACAAAAGGAGGTGCTAAACTAATTTAAATCGTATAATTTTTTAAAAATGTATTGACCAAAAAATTGTTTTTATCGTATCGGTGGACCTATAAATAGTACTACTCAAAAGTTAAGTTTAAAAATAGATTTTTCTCCAAAATACTAAAAACAAAATACTAAAAACATGTACGAGTATGTGTGTACATTAAAAGGCGAAATTTTTAAACGATTATCTGAACATTAAAAATTAGAGAAGCAGGGCTTCCCTGGTGGCGCAGTGGTTGGGAGTCAGCCTGCCGATGCATTGGAACCGGTTTGTGCCCGGGTCTGGGAAGATCCCACATGCCGCGGAGCGGCTGGGCCCGTGAGCCATGGCCGCTGAGCCTGCGCGTCAAAAAAAAAAAAAAAAAAAAAAAAAAAAAAATTAGAGAAGCAGAGTGACATCAACATCATGACTGGGTGAGACGCTCTCTTTATCTCTTCCCCTTCAATCTACAACCAGTAAAACATTAACAACTCAACAAAGGTTCCTCTGCCCAACACACTGGGACACTGGAGAATTCCACGTATCTGTACATCTAAAGGTGGCTAAACTGGAACACATAGAGGAGGTGGAACTGGAGGAATAGCAGAGGTGGTGCCTGCAATTGGGGCCCTCCGATTGCAGCAGCTGAGCCTACAGCCCCAGAAAACCTGGTAGCAGCAGGGGAGGCTGCACACGCAACTCTGGCCTCCCAGCCATAGCAGTGCCCACAGTCACAGATAACTTGGCAGCAGTGGAAGCAAAACCTGTGCTCCCATCACTCCAGCTGATGAGGCACCCAAGAATCTGGTACCCTGCTCCCTGACCACACAGTGCAGCGCATGAACCTGACAACACTGGACATGGCAGAAGTGCCCACAACCCAGGCACCCCCCCCCCCGCTACCTTCCACTACTCCCTATGGTGGTGGAACCTGTGGCTCAGGAAATCCCAGATGCGACATAAATGCCCACCATCCTGGTACCCCAGGCACGACAATGAGGGCACTGAGCATCAACTCTGGCAAAGGCAGTGCATGGAAAGTGCTGGTTTTCAAATATAACTAGAAGTAGCTCAAGCAAGAGAAACCAAAGACTTGTGCTATAGCACCACCTTCTGGAAAACAAAAGAAAGGCCTCTAATTCCTAACCTGTTGAATCCTTAGACTCGTTTAAAAAAGCTTTGTGTAAAGGTGTTCACTACTTCAAATGTGCCAGAGCGGGGCGGGGAGGGGGGCCAAGATGGCGGAGGAGTAGGAGGACATGGAGTTCATCTCTCCCCACAGATGCATCAAGAATACATCTACAGGGCTTCCCTGGTGGCGCAGTGGTTGAGAGTCCGCCTGCCGATGGGGGGGCCACGGGTTCGTGTCCCGGTCTGGGGGGATCCCGCATGCTGCGGAGTGGCTTGGCCCGTGAGCCATGGCCGCTGGGCCTGTGCATCCGGGGCCTGTGCTCTGCAACGGGAGAGGCCACAACGGTGAGAGGCCCGCGTACCGCAAAATAAATAATAATAATAAAATAAAAAGAATACATCTACAAATGGAACTAGTCTCATAGAGCACTGGCTGAACATTAGCAGAGGACCTCAGACACCTAAAAGGACAAGAAAGATCCCCACATAACTGGGTAGGATGAGAGAAAGAAGGGAAAAAGAGGAGAGGAAGTGGGACGGGAAGGCAGCCCTTTGGGGGGCAGCAGAAGGAAAGGAGAGGTTCCTGCATCCGGGGAGACCCCTCACCGGCCGCGAGATCAGATGGGACAGAAGGGGAGCTTTGGGGGCTCTTGCAAGACAGTGCAGCACCAGGTCTGTGGCAGGACAGAATGAGACCTGCACAGACAGTCTGTGCCCCAGACTGAGATGTGTGTCCCCAGTGCAAACGGGGTCTGGGTGCTGGAACGAGGGGTTTGGGGAGCAAGCCCAGGGAGAGGACTGCTCTTGGTTGTGAGGAGACAGCCTGAAGGGATAGGAGTGAGGAAATCCGCAACCGGACAGTGTGGAAGA
The DNA here is from genome assembly GCF_000442215.2 of Lipotes vexillifer. Classification (NCBI taxonomy): domain Eukaryota; kingdom Metazoa; phylum Chordata; class Mammalia; order Artiodactyla; family Lipotidae; genus Lipotes; species Lipotes vexillifer. The sequence goes on along the minus strand of NW_006789458.1, from coordinate 844,200 downwards.
AACCCGACTGCCATGGAAGTAAAGTGCCATCGTTAAGTGACACGCAAGGGGCAGAGCTGCCGTTACAGCCTTTCTCTCCATGCACTGGCCCCTGCCTCCCTGGCCACTAGGAGGGGCCCCCACCAGGGCGGCTCTCTGGTGCCTGTGACCTGGTGCTAGGAAGGGCCCCTGCTGGGGCCTCTCTCTCACACCCACAGCTGGGTGCTAGGAAGGGCTCCTGCTGAGGACAACTCATGCCAGTGGCCACTGGCTCCACCACACACCTGTCACCTCCAGGGCTCCAGCGACCCCAGCCGCCACGGTGCCTCTGCACCCCCTCCTCACCGGGTGGACTCCTGTGCTCCAGGGAAGCCTCAGGAGCAAACCCCTGTGGATGGCCCACATGTGGAGGTGGGACTGAAAACACAGCTGAGCTCCAGGGACCATGCAACTAAGGAAGAAAGTTTGAAATCTTTCCTCACCGCTGCACAAACTGCGAATTGGCACCTGTTCAACCAGACTTGTAAACTTAGCACCTACAGAACACCTAAACAGACAACAAGTGCTCCTGCAGCCAAGACAGGCTTAGCTTTAGCAGCTATAGACTTTGTGAGCATGTACACATGGGGGTCGGGCCAGGCTAGAGTTGAAGCTGCCCCATAGCATGCACAGCAGCTCCAGATCCATGATTACTGCAATCCTGGGACCTGACTTAGGTGGATCTACGCTGGTGGCCTGGTGAAAACATCTGAGAGACACCAGGGTCAATTGCTGGCATACCCACAGTTAAGGTGGGGCCTAGAGCAGTGCCAACAATAGTGTAATCTGAGAGCTCACACAACGGGTGAAAGGTGACGCAACAGAGCACAGCCACAGGTGAACATGTCCAGAGAAGGAATACTCAGTGGCTTCCCTCCCAGTGGGGGTGCTCCAATCCCACCTACCTCACACCATAGATCAGATACACAGCTAAGAAACAGATCTGGGGGCATCTACTCCAACAAATAAGGAACAGATCCTACCTCTGACAGGGCAGTAACAACCACAGAGCAAAGGGGAGGCCCTGCTCAATATCCAGTGCAGGCTCTGGTCACCACAACATCAGTCACACCTCCTATAAAGGAGATAATGGCCAGCATACACTGAGGAAAGAGGTGGCAGACGTCTATGGTAAAAACAACCCTCACACCAAAAACTATTGAACCCAAACAGGCTACACAGGGAAGTTCCCACATAAAATAGCCCTCCAAGACAGTCTGAGGGTCTGGCATTGGGCAGAAGAACCCCCAGAGTATTTAGCCTTGAAGGCCATCAGGGCTTGAGTGCATGAGCTCCACAGGGCAGGAGAAACAGAAACTCCACTCTTGGAGGACACACACAAGGTCTCACGTGTGCTGGGATCTGGCACAAAGCCATAGTGCCATAGGAACCTGGGCTACACTTAACCTAGGGTTTTTAAAGTGTCTCCTGGGAAGGCGAAGGTCGACTATTGCTCACTGTGAGCGCAAGGACACTGGTAGCAAAAGTCCCAGGGAATACTGATCAGAGTGAGATCTCCCGGAGGTCCACACTTCTCCACCAAGAGCCGGCCCCACCCAACAAACTGCAGGCTCCAGAGCTGGAATGCCTCAGTCCAGACAACCACCAAGATAGGAACACAGGCCCACCCATCAGAAGACAGGCTGCCTAAAGTGATACTGAGCTCACGGCCACCTCAAAACACACACTTTGACATGGCCTGCCCATCAGAGGGACAAGACCCAGGTCCACCCAAGAGAGGGCAGGCACCAGTCCCTCCCACCAGGAGCCTGCACAAGCCCCTGGACCAACCTCACCTACCAGGGTACAGACACCAGAAGCAAGAGGAATTATGATCCTGCAGCCTGTGGAAAGGAGACCACAAACACAGAAATTTAGACAAAATGAGATGACAAAGAAATATGTTGTAAATGAAGAAACAAGATAAAAACCCACAAGAACAATTAAATAAAGAAGAGATAGACAATCTACCTGAAAAAGAATTCAGAGTAATGATAGTAAAGATAATCCAAAATCTCAGAAAAAGAGTGGAGGCACAGATGGAGAAGATACAAGAAATGTTTAACAAGGACCTAGAAGATTTAAAGAACAAACAAATAGAGATGAACAATACAATAACTGAAATGAAAAATACACTAGAAGGGATCAGTAACAGAATAACTGAGGCAGAAAAAGGAATAAGTGAGCTGGAAGACAGAGTGGTGCAAATCACTGCCACAACAGAATAAAGAAAAAGAAATGAAAAGAAATGAGGAGAGTCTCAGAGAATTTGGGACAATATTAAACACACCAACGTTTGCATTATACGGGTCCCCAAAGGAGAAGACAAAGAGAAAGGGCCTGAAAAACTATTTGAAGATATTATAGCCAAAACCTTTCCCAAAATGAGAAAAGAAACATTCACTCAAGTCCAGGAAGTGCAGAGAATCCAATGCAGGATGAACCCAAGGAGGAACACACCAAGACACATATTAATCAAACTGACAAAAATTAAAGACAAAGGAAAAAATAGTAAAAGCAACAAGGGAAAAGCAACAAATAACATACAAGGGAATCCCCATAAGGTTATCAGCTGATTTTTCAGCAGGACAGAAGGGAGTGGCACAATGTATTTCAAGTGATGAAATGGAAAAAGGTACAACCAAGAATACTCTACCCAGCAAGGCTCTCATTCAGATTCGAAGGAGAAACTGAAAGCTTTACAAAGAAGCAAAAGCTAAAATAATGCAGCACCACCAAACCAGATTTACAACAAATGCTAAAAGCACTTCTCTAGGTGGAAAAGAGACCAGCAAGGTAAAACAACATTGTACATACATAGACTGCTAAATCAAAACCTCATGAGAAATGCAGACCCAAAAACTACAATAGATACACACAAAGAAAGAAAAAGCAACCCAAACACAACACTAAAGATGGTCATTAAACCACAAGAGAAGAGAACAAAAGAGGAAGGGAAGAAAAAAGACTTACAAAAACAAACACAAAACAATTAAGAAAATGGCAATAAGAACACACATATTGATAATTACCATAAATGTAAATGATTTGCTCTAACCAAAAGACACAGACTGGCTGAATGGATACAAAAACAAGACCCATATATATGCTGTCTACAAGGGACCCACTTCAGACCTAGGGACACATACAGACTGAAAGTAAGGGGATGGAAAAATATATTCCATGCAAATGAAAATCAAAAGAAAGCTAGGGCTTCCCTGGTGTCGCAGTGGTTGAGAGTCCGCCTACCGATGCAGGTGACACAGGTTCATGCCCCGATCCAGGAAGATCCCACATGCCACGGAGCGGCTGGGCCCGTGAGCCATGGCCGCTGGGCCTGCATGTCCGGAACCTGTGCTCCGCAACGGGAGAGGCCACAACAGTGAGAGGCCC
>NW_006789458.1:812611-840779 GCF_000442215.2 Lipotes vexillifer | reverse complement strand
AAAAAAAAAAAAAAAGAAAGCTAGAGTAGCCATTCTCATATTAGACAAAATAGACTTTAAAATAAAGACTGCTACAAGAGACAAGGAAGGACACTACATAATGATCAAGGGATCATCCAAGAAGAAGATATAACAATTGTAAATACATATGCACCCAACATAGGAGCAGCTCAATATATGAGGCAAATGCTAACAGCCATAAAAGGGGAAATTGACAGTAACACAATAGTGGGGGACTTTAATACACCACTTACACCAATGGACAGATCATCCAGACAGAAAGTTAATAAGGAAACAAATCCTTAAATGACACATTAGACCAGATAGACTAAACTGATATCTATATCAGTTGTGCCAGTGTCATACTGTCTTGATTACTGTAGCATTGTAGTATAGTCTGAAGTCATGGAGCCTGATCCTTCCAGCTCCGTTTTTCTTTCTCAAGATTGCTTTGGCTATTCGGGGTCTTTGGTGTTTCCATACAAATTGTGAGATTTTTTTGTTCTAGCTCTGTGGAAAATGCCAGTGGTGGTTTGATAGGGATTGCATTGAATCTATAGATTGCTTTGGGTAGTAGAGTCATTTTCACAATGTTGATTCTTCCAATCCAAGGATATGGTATATCTCTCCAACTGTTTGTATTGCCTTTAATTTCTTTCATCAGTGTCTTATAATTTTCTGCATACAGGTCTTTTGTCTTCTTAGGTAGTTTTATTCCTAGATATTTTATTCTTTTTGTTGCCATGGTAAATGGGAGTGTTTTCTTGATTTCACTTTCAGATTTTTTATCACTAGTATATAGGAATGCCAGAGATTTCTGTGCATTAATTTTGTATCCTGCTACTTTACCAAATTCATTGATTAGCTCTAGTAGTTTTCTGGTAGCACCTTTAGGATTCTCTATGTATACCATCATGTCATCTTCAAACAGTGACAGATTTACTTCTTCTTTTCCGACTTGGATTCCTTTTATTTCTTTTTCTTCTCTAATTGCTGTGGCTAATACTTCCAAAACTATGTTGGATAATAGTGGTGAGAGTGGGCTACCTTCTCTTGTTCCTGATCTTTGTGGAAACGGTTTCAGTTTTTCACCATTGAGGACAAAGTTGGCTGTGGGTTTGTCATATATGGCCTTTATTATGTTGAGGTAAGTTCCCTCTATGCCTGCTTTCTGGAGGGTTTTTATCATAAATGGGTGTTGAATTTTATCGAAAACTTTCCCAGCGTCTACTGAGATGATCATATGGTTTTTCTCCTTCAATTTATTAATATGGTGTATCACACTGATTTATTTGCATATATTGAAGAATCCTTACATTCCTGGAGTAAACTCCACTTGATCATGGTGTATGATCCTTTTAATGTACTTTTGGATTCTGTTTGCTAGTATTTTGTTGAGGATTTTTGCATCTATGTTCATCAGTGATATTGGCCTGTAGTTTTCTTTCTTGTGACATCTTTGCCTGGTTTTGGTATTAGGGTGATGGTGGACTTGTAGAGTTAATTTGGGAGTTTTCCTCCCTCTGCTATATTTTGTAAGAGTTTGAGAAGGATAGGTGTTAGCTCTTCTCTAAATGTTTGATAGAATTCCCCTGTGAAGCCATGTGGTCCTGCACTTTTGTTTGTTGGAAGCTTTTTAATCACAGTCTCAATTTCAGTGCTTTTGATTAGTGTGTTTATATTTTCTATTTCTTCCTGGTTCAGTACCGGAAGGTTGTGCTTTTCTAAGAATTTGTCCATGTTTTCGATATTGTCCATTCTGTTGGCATATAGTTGCTTGTAGTAATCTCTCATGATCCTTTGTATTTCTGCAGTGTCAGTTGTTACTTCTCCGTTTTCATTTCTAATTCTATTGATTTGAGTCTTCTCCCTTTTTTTCTTGATTAGTCCAGCTAATGGTTTATCAATTTTTTTATCTTCTCAAAGACTGGTTTTTCTGTTTGTTTGTGTTATGGTTTTTTTAAATTAATTAATTAATTTATTTATTTATTTTTGGCTGTGTTGGGTCTTCTTTTCTGTGTGAGGGCTTTCTCTAGTTGCAGCGAGTGCAGACCACTCTTCATCGCGGTGTGCAGGCCTCTCACTATCGTGGCCTCTCTTGCTGTGGAGCACAAGCTCCAGATGCGCAGGCTTAGTAGTTGTGGCTCACAGGCCTAGTTGCTGCATGGCATGTGGGATCTTCCCAGACCAGGGATCGAACCTGTGTCCCCTGCATTGGCAGGCTGATTCTCAACCACTGCGCCACCAGGGAAGCCCAAGAACAAGTTTTTAGTTTTATTCATATTTGCTATTGTTTCCTTCATCTCTTTTTCATTTATTTCTGATCTGATCTTTATGATTTCTTTCTTTCTCCTAACTTTGGGGGGTTTTTGTTCTTTCTCTAATTGCTTTAGGTGTAAGGTTAGGTTGTTTATTTGAGATGTTTCTTGTTTCTAAAGGTAGGATTGTATTGCTATAAACTTCCCTCTTAGAACTGCTTTTGCTCCATCCCATATGTTTTGGGTCATCATGTTCTCATTGTCATATGTTTCTAGGTATTTTTTGATTTCTTCAGTGATCTCTTGGTTATTTAGTAGTGTATTGTTTAGCCTCTGTGTGTTTGTAATTTTTGCAGATTGTTTCCTGTAAGTGATATCTAGTCTTACAGCATTGTGGCCAGAAAAGATACTTGATACGATTTCAATTTTCTTAAATTTACCAAGGCTTGATTGGTGGCCCAAGATATGATCTATCCTGGAGAATGTTCCATGAGCACTTGAGAAGAAAGTGTATTTTGTTGTTTTTGGATGGAATGTCCTATAAATATCAATTAAGTCCATCTTGTTTAATGTATCATTTAAAGCTTGTGTTTCCTTTTCCTTTTCATTTTGGATGATCTGTCCATTAGTAAAGTGTGGTGTTAAACTCCGCTACTATGATTGTGTTACTGTCGATTTCCCCTTTTATGGCTATTAGCATTTGCCTTATGCATTGAGGTGCTCCTATGTTGGGTGCATAAATATTTACAATTGTTATATCTTCTTCTTGAATTGATCTCTTGATCATTTTTAGTGTCCTTCTTTGCCTCTTGTAATAGTCTTTATTTTAAAGTCTATTTTGTCTGATATGAGAATTGCTACTCCAGCCTTCTTTTGATTTCCGTTTGCATGGAGTATCTTTTTCCTTCTCCTCACTTTCATTCCGTATGTGTCCCTAGGTCTGAAGCAGGTCTTTTGTAGACAGCATATATGTGGGTCTTGTTTTTGTATCCATTCAGCCAGTCTATGTGTTTTTGTGTGAGCCTTTAATCCATTTACATTTAAGGTAATTATTAATAGGTATGTTCCTATTACCATTTTCTTAATTGTTTTGAATTTTTATTGTAGGTCTTTTCCTTCTCTTGTGTTTCCTGCCTAGAGAAGTTCCTTTAGCATTTGTTGTAAAGCTGGTTTGGTGGTTCTGAATTCTCTTAGTTTTTGCTTGTTCTTAACTTTTGCTTGTCTGTAAAGGTTTTAATTTCTCCATTGAATCTGAATGAGATCCTTGCTGGGTAGAGTAATCTTGACTGTAGGTTTTTCCCTTTCATGGCTTTAAATATGTCGTGCCACTCCCTTCTGGCTTGCAGAGTTTCTGCTGAAAGATCAGCTGTTCACCTTATGGGGATTCCCTTGTACGTTATTTGTTGCTTTTCCCTTGCTGCTTTTAATTTTTTTTGTATGTGTTTAATTTTTGATAATTTTATTCATATGTGTCTTGGTGTGTTTCTCCTTGGATTTATCCCCTATGGGACTCTGTGTACTTCCTGGACTTGATTGACTATTTCCTTTCCCATATTAGGGAAGTTTTCAACTGTAATCTCTTCAAATATTTTCTCAGTCCCTTTCTTTTTCTCTTCTTCCTCTGGGACCCCTATAATTCGAATGTTGGTGCATTTAATATTGTCCCAGAGGTCTCTGAGACTGTCCTCAATTCTTTTCATTCTTTTTTCTTTATTCTGCACTGCTGTAGTTATTCCCACTATTTTATTGTCCAGGTCACTTATCCATTCTTCTGCCTCAGTTATTCTGCTATTGATTCTTATTAGAGAATTTTTAATTTCATTTATTTTGTTGTTCATCATTGTTTGTTTGCTCTTTAGTTCTTCTAGGTCCTTGTTAAATGTTTCTTGTATTTTCTCCATTCTACTTCCTAGATATTGGAATATCTTTACTATCATTACTCTGAATTCTTTTTCAAGTCTACTGCCTATTTCCTCTTCATTTGTTTCTTCTGGTGGTTTTTTATCTTGTTCCTTTATCTGCTGTGTATTTCTCTTCTTCTCATTTTGCTTAACTTACTGTGTTTGTGGTCTCCTTTTTGCAGGCTGCAGGTTCATAGTTCCCATTGTTTTTGGTGTCTGTCTCCCGTGGCTAACGTTGTTTCAGTGGGTTGTGTGGGATTCCTGGTAGAGGGGACTGGTGCTTATATTCTGCTTGATAAGCCTCAATCTTGTCCTTCTGGTGGGCAGGACCACATCTGTTGGTGTGTTTTGGGGTGTCTGTGACCTTATTATGATTTTAGGCAGCCTCTCTGCTAATGGGTGGGGTGGTGTTCCCATCTTGCTGGCTGTGTGGCATAGGGTGTCGAGCACTGTAGCTTGCTGGTCTTTGAGTGTAGCTGGGCCTTAGCATTGAGATGGAGATCTCTGGGACAGCTTTTGCCATTTGGTATTATGTGGAGCCAGGATGTCTCTAGTGAATCAATATCCCAAACTTGGCTCTCCCACCTCAGAGGCCTGACACCCGACCAGAGCACCAAGACCCTGTCAGCCACACAGCTCAGAAGAAAAAAGAGAAAAACAGAAAGAAAATAAAAAGAAATTATTAAAATAAAAAATAATAAAAAATTATTAAAAGTAAAAAAATTAAAAAGTAATAAAAAAGAAAGAAAGAAGAGAGCAACCTAACAAAAAACAAACCCACCAAAAATAATCAGTGCTAAAAACTATACTTAAAAAATAAATAAGTAAATAACAGGCAGCCAGAACCCTAGGACAAATGGTAAAAGCAAAATCAGACAAAATCACAAAGAAGCATACACATACAGACTCACAAAAAGAGAAAAAGAAATATGTGTATATATATATATATATATATATAATAAAGAAAGAGAGCAACCAAATCAATAAACAAATCTACTAATGGTAATAAACTCTAAATACTAAACTAAGATAAACATAAAACCAAAAACAAATTAGATGCAGAAAGCAATCCCGAAGTCTGCAGTTGCTCCTAAAGTCCACCACCTCAATTTTGGGATGATTCATTGTCTATTCAGGTATTCCAGAGATGCTTGGTACATCAAGTTGATCGTGGAGATTTAATCCATTGCTCCTGAGTCTACTGGGAGAAATTTCCCTTTCTCTTCTTTGTTCGCACAGCTCCTGGGATTCAGCTTTGGATTTGGCCCTGCCTCTGTGTGTAGGTAGCCTGATGGCATCTGTTCTTCACTCAGAGAGGACAGGGTTAATGTAGCAGCTGATTAGGGGGCTCTGGTTCACTCAGGCCCAGGAAAGGGAGCGGTATGGAATGTGGGGGGAGCCTGAGGTGGCAGAGGCCGCTGTGATGTTGCAACAGCCTGAGGTATGCTGTGTGTTCTCCCAGGGAAATGGTCCCTGGAACACGGTATCCTGGCAGTGGTGGGTTGCACAGGCTCCTGAGAGGTGAGGTGTGGATAATGACCTGTGCTTGCAACACAGGCTTCTTGGTGGCTGCAGTAGCCTTAGCATTTCATGCCCGACTCTGGTGTCTGTGCTGATAGCCTCAGTTTGCCCCAGTCTCTGGAGCTCGGTTAGGCGGTACTCTGAATCCCCTCTCCTCAGGTATCCTGAAACAATGGTCTCTTGCCTCTTAGGCAGTTCCAGAGTTTTTCCCAGACTCTCTCCCAGCTAGCTGTGGTGCACTAGTACCTTTCAGGCTGTATTCAAGCATCCAACCCCAGTCCTCTCCCTGGGATCTGACCTCCAAAGCAGGAGCCTCAGCTCCAGTCCCTGCCTGCCCCGGTGGGTGAGCAGACAAGCCTCACAGGCTGGTGAGTGCTGGTCGGCACCGATCCTCTGTGCAGGAATCTCTCCACTTTGCCCTCCGCACCCCTGTTGCTGTGCTCTCCTCCGTGGCTCTGAAGCTTCCCCCAGCCCCCACCGCCACCCGCCGTCTTTGCCAGTGAAGTGACTTCCTAGTGTGTGGCAACTTTTCCTCCTTCACAGCTCCCTCCCAGCATTTCAGGTCCTGTCCCTATTCTTTTGTCTCTGTTTTTATCTTTTTCTTCAGCCCTACCCACATACATGGGGAGTTTCTTGTCTTTTGGGAAGTCTGAGGTCTTCTGCCAGCGTTCAGTAGGTGTTCTGTAGGAGTTGTTCCACATGTACATGTATTTCTGATGTATTTGTCGGGAGGAAGGTGGTCTCCACGTCTTATTCCTCTGCCATCTTGAAGGTCTCTATCTTTACCTTATTACCAGTGTTGTTTACCTTGATGTCTTGGTTAAGCTGAGCCTTCCATGTTTCTCTAATGTAAAGTTACTATCTCTCCCTTTGTAGTTAATAAATGTCTCAAGGAAGTATGTTGAAAGTATGTAAGTCCTATTTCTCTCACGAATTTTTGCATCCGTGGGTAGATCTTTTCTGCATCAATTATTATTGTGGTATTTGCTTAATGGTGGTGATTCTCTTTTTTTTTCTTTCCTTAAAGAAGAGCTGTTCTTTTCATCATTTATTACTTATTTTATTATTTATTTATATCAGTATGAAACTATGGAAAATTATTTTTATTCTCTATGTTAAAATCAATAAAAACATTATTAATTTTGTGACTTAATCTGCTCTAAATTTGGCTATTCAGCTTAGGCTACCCCTTATGTTCTTTTGACAAGCCCTTTTATTTCAAGTGCATTTTAACTTTCCTGGTACTAAAAGATTTTCATCATTTGTAACTACATGATCTCCAAACATTTCTATGATGATCTTACCTGTGCAAAGTATTCACTTTGAAGTAGAAAACTGATGAGTTAATGTGACTGGTAATTATCTTCTCCATTAATTAGTTCATTTTTATGTTATAACCAGCACAATTGTAAAATTGAGAATTGCCTGCACCTCAGGGATACCAATGTCACATAAAGTGGGTAGATGAGTATTACCAAATACCACACATAAATGAAAAATAATAAACTGAAATCACATCTAACTTACAAACTTGTTTGTTGATGTGCATACCTCCAAATGAACCTAAGTATACTTCAGATTATTGTAGGGGTTTCAAGGGATTTGGGGGTTGTCCAAGCTAAGGCATGACCATAAGATGGAAGTAGTACACCCAAGCTTTATTGGGTGACACTTTGATAGATGTGAATGAGGGCAAAATTTCTCATAGTATTTGACCTCCTAGAGTCTAAAGATTAGGGGGTCATCACTCAGAAAGGTAGGAAGGCAAGGGAACTCTTAGGGTAGAGGGGCATCAGAGATGGGATTTATGTGGACACAAGAGTGAAGTCACCCAGCAGCATGGTGGGAGTCTTTCAGTCAGAGAGTGCCAAAAGGAAACAGCATCTTGGGGTCTTTATGGCCTGGATCTTATCCTATCTATAGTTAGCATATATTGGGTGCAGTTTTTCATGAGGTACACAAAACAGGCAAGCTCTAATGGTTAAAAATCTGCTTTTTTGGACCATGTTTAAAATAGCTGGATGTGTAAAAATTTGTTTGTTTCTGGTAGGCTTTTGAGCTAAGAGGTCTTTGAAGCAGTGAAAAAATAAATAAGCTAGGGTCCATTACAAAGAAGCCATCTTTGACTCATTTATATAAAAAACATAAAGTTGTACCACACTTTTCTCATGCCGCATCAACTCTCAGTGCCATCAATATAATGAATGATTATTGAGGGTGAGCTGGAGGGCTAAGCCATTGTCAATCAGCTGACAGAAGAGGAGGGTGAGTAATGGATAACAGTTTGTGCCTAGAGATAAAATATTCAATACCAGACAGAAAAAGACCAATTGGACTCAAACTCCAATGCCATACTAACACTTGGGGGAAGAAATAGGAATAGAGTGAGTTCATACATATAAAAATTAATGAAGTAAAGGGCAAAGAGGGTGCTAGCTGGATGACCCTTGTCAGCATACTTTATGCAGCAAGAACGTTATTAGCATGGGACTGTTGCAATAGCAATAGTTTAAAACCTGCATTACAGCTCTGTCTCTCTGGTGGAAGAAAATGGTACGCATTCAATGAGAAGCTGAAGATGGCATGCGATTCCTAATTATCTACTTACCACATATCCAAGGGGCCCTTGGGAAGGATTTGCAGTGACTTCTGTGGTGGAGTGGACAACTCTGGACTTGGATGCCAAAGTCCTCTCCAGATCTTGAGATAGCTACTTGCTTGTCCTGATACCCTAAGTAGAGGACTTAGCTTTGTAAAACCAACTTTCTTTGCAAAACAGGAGTAGAACTTTCTAATTCACACGGTTGTTGTTTGTGCTGCCATAAGTCCCAGAATGTAACTACTACCAAGGATGACCTTCTAAACGTTGTCTGGCCCGTGGTGACATGTCGCCATACCAGACATTATTTAAATGGTCTGGAAACAGTCCCTCTCAATGCTGGCTTGAAGACCCACTACATTATAGGGCTCCATGAATATAGTGACCATGTGTATTTTGTCTACCTCTGAATATCCAACATCTTACACAGTACTTGACACATAGTAAGTACTTCATAAATATTTGTTGATCAAATAGAGACATTATTCAAACTCCTTCTTTGAGAAAACCTTTACTCTAGGCAACAATTCCTGATAAACCAAACATTATTAAATCATTAACATTGGCTTAATCAATCAAATTAACTTCAGCCATGTAATAATATCCTTGGGGAATGGAGCATAGTTTTGATAAAAGAGGTCTAGACCATGGGATATTATTGAGTAAGGAAGGTAAAACTATGGTGTTGGGGCAGGTGGTTGCTGAGCAGTAGGGAGCTAGAGGAAGTTAAATGCATTGAAAGAGGAACACTCAAAATTAAGAGAAGTTTTCCAAAAACAGACACTTGGAGCAAATGTGAAAAACTTCCTGGGAATAAGTTCTGTGCCTATACAAATTTTAATGAGTTTGAGTCTCTATCTTACTGGGGATAAGACATTATGGAATTAATCATATCTTGAATATGGTTAGTATTTCCTATAAGAAATCAGAAAGGGATAGACACCCATTTTTGCAGGTCCCACAACCCACTTATCTCTGAAGTATAGATCTCATAAGGCCAATATGCACAGAGAGAACCACAGGAAAAGGAGGACAGAGGAGAGGGAGTAGAAGAAGAGAAGTGACAGGAGCATGGATTGAGTGAAGGAAGGAAGAAGCAGGGGAAAATAAGGGCTAGAAAGGAAAAAATGAGATGCTAACAGTCTGAGAGCTGCCTGCCATTAGTTACCTGAGCTGTGTTTCAGAGTTCCTGCGCTACTCAACCATTTCTTGGCATAGGCCGGAGCCCTCAGATAACTTTTTTCTATCATTCTCACCCACAATTTCAACTACAATTGCCTTTGAAAGGTATTCATCTGCTTCTCAAATGTTCCTACAGAAAGAAGTTTTTAGACTCTGAGTACTATTGTGTATCTCAGCCACCAAAAAGAACATTTATGGAGAGTAATTGGGCACGTTGAGGGTATAAACCCCAGAAGAAACAATGTATTTTGACCAGAAAAATTGGTTGGCAAATGTTAAGGTTTTTATGAGTAATCATGATGATTTTTAAAGTAATTATAATTTGTTCCGTACTTTGTAACACTTGTTTTGATTTGTGGCTTTTATCAGTGTATAAAGTTATCTTGTTGTCCTTATTTTTAGGAAGATATTCACAGCGTTGAAATATTTCAAATGCCAGTGATGTTAGATTTCTTGAATATTTTCCCTTTCTAGTGCCTGATGAGTCATTGTACTATCATTCTGTCCCAAGAACATTATGGTGACACCAGTCTTAGTCATAAATCTATTACCATTGTGGAGGCGGGGTGGTAGGTTATGGGAAGAAATCTACACAATGAGAAGAATCTGTTTTAATCTTAAAGTTGGAGTTATTACCCACATTTTAAAAGCAAATTTATTTTAAAGTAGATTTCCAAGCCTACAATTGCTCAGCTAGCTGCCCTATTATCATGCTATCACCAGCTGCATGAAGTCGGGTTTCAAAGGTATGCCATTTGGATGCTATAGTTCATAATTCAATTTTCTTTTCACTAGCATGATGAATGGGGTTTGGGCAGATAATCCTACAGAAAGACTACATTCAGTTACTAAATAGAATGTAAGCCATGATGTGTCCTGTTATATCACCTAAGCATAAAGCTAGAACACACCTACAGATTATCTGCTTCAGTTCCTTATTAAGTATGAAACTCATAGTAACAAAGCTCTGATAAACTTTCATACAGAGGAGATGAACACCAAATGTTGATTGATTAGCAAAGCATGGCATACTGTTGAAAAATCTAAACAGAAGAGCTGTTTTCAAACATGATAAATAGATCAAATAGTTCTGTAAGAATTAAAACTGACAGCTTTCCTAGTTATGTTATAACACATCAAAATACAACACACTATTGAGCCTTTCAGGTTTTGAGGGGGAAATGAATGCCTTTAGTTTCATTTTATAACCAAGAAATATGTATAAAACTAAACCTTATCTCATCCCTTACCTCCATCCACATCTACAGGTATGACAGCAGGAGGGAGAAGATATATGTACCATACGGGTTCAGTTTTCTCCATAAAATAGAAGGTTGACCTTCCCAACTTCATATCTCCAGATTGGTTAGGTCAGATCACTGGGGGAACATTATCTTTGAAATAATCTTATTTTGGGTACTATTTTGTTGTAACATTTTAGGAAGTGGATTAAGAAGTATGGCCTCTGTTCTTCAGAAATTGATTTACTTCAGTTTTTCTATTTCATCATAATTAACTAACACTTTAAATCGCTAAAGAGTTTTAGAAACAAAATAAGTTCTCATAGAAGCTCCATTAAAAATACTGTTAATCTTATTTTACATAAATTTCATACAAAGAGATTGAAAAAGATCCCTAAACATGGGATATCTAGAAAGAATGGACCATTTGATCCAGTTTAACAGTTCTTTCTGACAATCAGAACTAATGTTTAATTGTTTTTCAAGAAATTGACCAAACCTGCAAATTGTTTTGGCCTTTTGTAAATATAATGATGATATATAAAATGAGACTTTCTAACTGCTTATCTATATGTACTTCTGTAATTCCTTCCTTTGTGTAAATTGATTGTTGAATGAGTGAAAATTATTTTACTTGGTTCTGACTATTAACCAATAGTCAATCTTTCACTATTCATCAAAGTTGGAAGGAGGAAAATTATTTATCTGACTTTAGCGACTTAACGTTATAAGAAGTTATAAGAAGTCTTTTGTGCTTAAAAAAATCTTATCAAAACAACATATTTTATGTGGATAGAACTGAAATTTATTGTCTTACTTAGAGGTTACTTTTATTTTTATTACTAATGGAAATTTCTGATTCTGATGAAAATTACTTACACTATTTTATTTGTAAATTATTTAAATCCTTTTACTTGTGAATTATGTAAAATGTTTCATTTTGAAAAATTTAAAAAGTAAAATATACAAAGAACTCTTAAAATTTAACAATAAACAACCCAATTAAAAAGTGGGCAAAGGGTCTGAGCAGACACCTTAACAAAAAGGATATACAAATGGACAATGAGTATATGAAAAGATGCTCAACATCATACATCATTGTCATTAGGTAATTGCAATTACAACAATGATGACATACCATTACCACCTATTAGAATGGTGAAATTCCCAAACACTGACAACACCAAATACAATTGAGGATGTGGAGTACCAGGAACTCTCATTCATTGCTGGTGAGAATGCAAAATGGTACAGCCACTTTGGAAGGCAATTTGACAGTTTCTTACAAATCTAAACACACACTTACCATAAAACCAGAAATTGCTCTGTTTGGTGTTTATACAAATGAGTTGAAAACTTATGTCCACACAAAAACATGCACTACTTTACTCATAGTTTCCAAAAATTAGGAAAAAAATTTCTCTCAATGAGTGAATGAACAAACAAATCCTGGTATATCCATACAGTGGAATACTATTCGGTGATAAAAAGAAATGACCTATCAAGCCATGACAAGACATGGAAGAAACTTAAATCCACCTTTAGTGAAATGTGCTAAATGAAAGTGAAAGAAGCCAGTCTAAAAAGACTACATACCATATGAATTCAACTATATGACATTCTGGAAAAGATAAAACTATGGAGACAAGTAAAAAAAAAGTAGTGGTTACAAGAGGTAACAAGCATTTTTAGAGCAGTGAAACTGTGTGAAACTGTAATGATATATACATGGCATTATGCATTTGTCAAAACCTGCAGAACTATACAACACAACTAATAAACCCTAATGCAAAATATGGATTTCAGTTTATAATAATGCATCAATAATTGTTTATCAATTGTAACAAGTATACTTTCCACTCAATTAATTTAAAATATGCAAAAGTGTACAGAATATAAATGGATTTTTACAAAACAAATACTATAGAATCACCAACTATAGAATAAGCTTACCATAGAGGACTTACAATAGACTAAGCAACTAACTAAACTAGTCGAAGCTATTGAGTGTGGCACTATGCTTGGTTTTCATCTGAGAAGTAAGAGTAGAATATCCTACCTTGATGAGCTTCCAATTTGGAGGAAACACCAGGGATTTATATTACCATATTTTAATAATTCTAAGATGCTTTAAAAAAAAGTTTTAAGATGCATCTCTAAAACTGGATGCATCTTACAATTGATGGCATTTTATAATTGGTTAACTTTTCTTTTTCTCAGTGAAACATACAATTTATGAGAGCTTGGAATTCAATAAAATATGGTAGCTGCTCCTTTGTAGTCTCTTAACTTACTTTCTTACTTTCTCTCTAAATTTAAAGAGAGCTAATTCAAAGTTCTAGGAGAGCAGATCCTAGTATGTCCATTAATTTTTCTGATCTCTGGTTTCATCATCTATAAAATGGTAGAAGTTAAAAGATCCTTAAAGTTCCTGCTAGCTCAACATTTGAATCTAGGTCACTTTGTAGTAAGGCAGGAGATACATGGGCTCCAGGCTAGACATTTACAACTAGCCTCCTGTTTATATTTCTTGAGGCAGGAAATAGAGGGACTCCAGGTTAGACATTTACAGCCAGCCTCCTCTTTACACTTCTAGATAGAAATAACAACAGGAACAAAGTAAATAGCTGGACTTTGTCTCCAGTGGACATGCTAAGGTAACAGTAATGGCAGGGGCAGAAAAGGACTAAACCCTGCTTGGACAAAAGATCAAGAGGTCACATATTTCTCATCCTTGGGGTCAGGGAGACCTCGACTGCACATGCACAGAAAGACTCCTCAGAGGTCAAAAAGGAAGGGTCCTGAGTCAAAGAACAAAGCAAGACGATTGACCAGAGGAAAACAAAGATTCAGAAGACTACCCCCTTATAAATGATTTAAACTTCCCAAAGGCATGACTTTTGTCTGAGTTCACCATCTGTCAGTATGTACTCTCCTTTTGAAATACACACCTTAGACTTTCTACCTTCTATCTCCTTGTCAAAAAAATTTTTTTTCAAGGCAGACAAGAACTGAGGCCCAGACTTTAGCCACCGGCCCTTGTGGTCTAGTGGCTAGGATTTGGCACTCTCACTGCTGCAACCAGGGTTTAATCCCAGTCTTGCTTCCAGCGGCTGCTCACTGCTGTCATTCCAAAACCAGTAGAACAGGACAGTCAAATTGCAAGGTAATACAAATGAAATTGAATTGTTCTTCTCTCCCTGTGAAGCACCTGGGTTGTTTCCAAATAGAAAATGCAGCTTAGTAATAGTTGTGAGCAAGAAATGTCTTAGCCAAGCTTAGTGAGGAAATAGCAGCAGAATCACAGGACTTAGAGTATGTGATCACACATTTTATATATTTGGCACCACCTTGGACTTTCATATGAATAAAAATGAAGAAGTTTTTAGTTTTTGAAAATAAAGTGTTTCAGATTTGATTTGCCTTTGAATTATACTTAGAAGTAAGGGGAAATTAGCTAAATCTATAAGGCACCCTCCAACTCTCCATCTGTCTGCTCACCCCATGCATTCCCAACATCCTTCTGAACTCCTAGCCCACCACCAGTGCCACCGAGTATTGTTCCCATGACCACTTCTCCAGGCATCTTCCAAGGCTCTACTTTCTGTATATAAGCCTATACTCTGCAATCTACCTTCACTACCTAAGGCCACTCTAGATTGTGGACTCTATCTTTCCAAACATCTCCCAGCAATTCCGTGAATAATACTCCAAATGTCTTAGCTAATACCAAAATCTGGAGAGCCTTTTTTAGGTTGATTATGAAACCGTGGATTTTATGTTTCTTATAGTTGTGATTTGTGAGCAAATTAACAAACCCAGAAAAGCTGCTAATATCTGCTACTTGCCTGCATGAACGTGGTGTTAATAACATAATTATATTATATGTTAATGATAATGTTTTATTATGGTAATGAAATATTGTTCTCTCAAATTAACCCCACAGCGGCTTTAGTTTAGCCTTTAGTCTTGCTTAAATCTATTAATTAAATGGCCAGAGGTATCTATGTAAATCTACCACTTCACTCACCACTGAAACCTGACAGCTGTTTATGTGACACAGAACTGCTGATCACTTCCTTGAGAATCTGTCTCCTGACAGTTCTGGTAAGAAAGTAAGATGAGTAATGTAATGAATAGACATCAGAAGGGAAAGTTTAGGGCTATTAACATTAAATCATTTCCATTTTGTTGAATTGCCCACATAAAATGTGATAGAAAAATTAATACATGATTTTAAAAACAGGAGACATGAAATCCTACTATTTGCTTTTTAATCAGAACTTGAGATTAGATATACAAATTTGTCTTCTTCTTCAGCTTATTGATATTTATTATTTTCATACATCTCATAATTATTAGTAGCTTGGTTTTTGGAGGATAATAAATATTGAGAAAAGCTATTATTCCGCTTTTCACACCTCCCAACCTCCCTTCACAGTTTAAGTGGAATAAAAAAATGATCACTCACTTCTCCCTAATTTTCCTTCTTTCTTCTTCATCACCTAGTTTATATTAATAATTACTTCCTAGATTTGGATAATTATAGAGATTGTGATATTTGTGAGTTCACATAATCAAAATTGATTTGATAACAGCATTCAATAAGTAAGCTGACCAGTAGAGGGAGTCAAGATGGCAGTGTGGAGTTAGCATCCCGCCACAGCTAGGGCACCTGCCAGCCACTGATGGGGAACTCTGACACCCAAGGAGATTGAAGGAACCCCAAAGTGAACTGGTGGCTTGCGGGATCTTGGTTCATGAGCCCAGGTCAGCCTGAAGCTCCTGTGGTGGGAGCTCTGAGTCAAAACCACTGGACTAACAGAACCTCAGACCCCAGGGAATATTCATCAGAGTGAGGTCTCACGGAATTCCTCATCTCAGAACCAAGATCCAGCTCTACCCAGTAGCCTACAAACCCCAGTTTTGGAAGCCTCAGGCCAAACAACTAGTGAGACAGGAACACAATCCCAATCATAAAAAAAAAAAAGAGAGAGACAGCAAAAAAAGTCACAGATGAAGGAACAAGGTAAAAACCTACAAGACCAAATAAATGAAGAGGAAATAAGCAGTCTACCTGAAAAAGAATTCAGAGTAATGATATTAAAGATGACCCAGAATACTGAAAATAGAATGGAGGCACTGACTGAGAAAATATAAGAAATGTTTAACAAAGATCTAGAAGAACAAAAGAACAAACAAACAGAAATGAGCAACACAATAACTGATATGAAAAATACACTAGAAGCTATCAATAACAGAATAATGGACACAGAAGAACGAATAAGTAAGCTGGAAGACAAAATGGTGGAAATAACTGCTGAAGAGCAGAATAAAGAAAAAAGAATGAAAGGAATTGAAGACAATCTCAGAGATCCCTGGGACAAGACTAAACACACCAACATTCGAATTATAGGGGTCCCAGAAGAAGAAGAGAAAAAGAAAGTGTCTGAGAAAACATTTGAAGAGATAGGAGGAAGGAGAAGAAGGAAGCTGAAAACTTCCCTAACATGGGAAAGGAAATAGTTACTCAAATCCAGGAAATGCAGAGTCCCATACAGGATAAACCCTAGGAAAAACACACCAAGACACATATTAAACAAACTAACAAAAATTAAATTCTAAGAAAAATATTAAAAGCAGCAACAGAAAAACAAAAAATAACATACAAAGGTATCCCCATAAGGTTATCAGCTGATTTTCAGTGGAAACTCTGCAGGCCAGAAGGGAGTGGCAGGATATACTTAAAGTGATGAAAGAGAAAAACCTATAAGCAAGATTACTCTACCCAGCAAGGATCTCATTCAGATTCAATGGAGAAGTCAAAAGCTTTTCAGACAAGCAAAAGCTAAGAGAATTCAGCACCACTAAACCAGCTTTACGACAAATGCTAAAGAAACTTCTCTAGGCGGGAAACACAGGAGAAGAAAAAGACTCACAAAAACAAACCCAAAACAATTAAGAAAATGGTAATAGGAACATTCATATTGATAATACCTTGAATGAAAATGGATTAAATATCCTAACCAAAAGACACAGGCGGACTGAATGGATGCAAAGAGAAGACCCATATATATGTTGTCTGCAAGAGACCCATTTCAGACCTAGGGACACATACAGACTGAAAGTGAGGGGATGGAAAAAGATATTCCATGCAAATGGAAATCAAAAGAAAGCTAGAGTAGCAGTACTCGTATCAGATAAAATAGACTTTAAAATAAAGACTGTTACATGAAAAAAGGAGGGAGACTACATAATGATCAAAGGATCAATCCAAGAAGAAGATATAACAATTATAAATGCTTATGCACCCAACATAGGAACACCTCAATACATAAGTCAAATGGTAACAACCATGAAAGGAGAAATCAACAGTAGCACAATAGTACTAGAGGACTTTAACACCCCACTTACACCAATAGACAGATCATCCAAACAGAAAATAAATAAGGAAACACAAGCTTTAAATGACACAATAGATCAGATAGATCTAATTGATATTTATAGAACATTCCACCCAAAAGTGGCAGAATACACTTCCTTCTCAAGTGCACATGGAACATTCACCAGGATAGATCACATTTTCGGTCACAAATCAAGTCTCAGAAAATTGAAATCATACCAAGCATCATTTCTGAACATGATGCTATGACATTGGAAATCAATTACAGGAAAAACAAAACTGTAAAATACACAAATATATGGAGGCTAAACAGTGCACTGCTAAATAACCAAGAGATCATTGAAGAAATCAAAGAAGAAATTGAAAAAATACATAGAAACAAATGACAATGAAAACATAATGACCCAATACCTATGGGATGCAGAAAAAACAGTTCTAAGAGGGAAGTTTATAGCAATACAATCTCACCTCAAGAAACAAGAAAAATTTCAAATAAACAATCTAACCCTACACTTAAAACAACTAGAGAAAGAAGGACAAAGAAAACCCAAAGTCAGTAGAAGGAAAGAAATCATAAAGGTCAGAGAAGAAATAAATGAAATAGAAACGAAGAAAACAACAGCAAAGATCAATAAAGCTAAAAGCTGGTTCTTTGAGAAGATAGACAAAACTGATAAACCCTTAGCCAGACTGAGCAGGAAAGAAAGGGAGAACCCTCAAATCAATAAAATTAGAGATGAAAAAGAAGAAATCACAACAGACAGTGAGGAAATACAAAGGATTATGAGAGACTCCTACAAACAATGATATGCCAATAAAATGGACAACCATGAAGAAATGGACAAATTCTTGGAAAGGTACAATTTTCCAAAACCGAACTAGGAAGAATTAGAAAATATAAACAGACCTATCACAAGTAATGAAATTGAAACCACAATTAAAAATCTTCCAATAAACAAAAGTCCAGGACCAGATGGCTTCACAGGTGAATTCTATCAGACATTTAGAGAAGAACTAACACCCATCCTTCTCAAAGTCTTCCAAAAAATCTCAGAGGCAGAAACACTCCCAAATTCATTCTATGAAGCCACCATCATCCTGATACCAAAACCAGAAAAAAATATCACAAGAAAAAAAATTATAGACCAATATCACAGATGAACATAGATGCAAAAATCCTGAATAAAATACTAGTAAACAGAATCCAACAGCACATTAAGAGGAACATACACCATGATCAAGTGGGATTTATCCCAGGGATGCAAGGATTCTTCAATATACACAAATCAATCAATATGATATACCACATGAACAAGTTAAGGAATAAAAACCATATGATCATCTCAATAGATGCATAAAAAGCTTTTGACAAAATTCAACACCGATTTATGATAAAAACTCTACAGAAAGTGCACATAGAGGGAAACTACCTCAACATAATAAAGGCCATATATGACAAACCCACAGCAAGCATCATACTAAATGGTGAAAAAATGAAAGTGTTTACTCTAAAATAAGGAACAAGACAAGGATGTCCACTCTCACCACTCTTATTCAACATAGTTTTGGAAGCTCTAGCCACAACAATCAGAGAAGAAAAAGAAATAAAATAATACAAATTGGAAAAGAATTAAAACTGTCACTGTTTGCCAATAACGTGATACTATACACAGAAAATCCTAAAGATGCCACCAGAAAACTACTAGAACTAACCAATGAATTTGGTAAGGTTGCAGTATGCAAAATTAATGCACAGAAATCTCTGGCATTCCTATACACCAACAATGAAAAATCAGAAAGAGAAATTAAGGAAACACTCCTATTTACCACTGCAACAAAAAGAATAAAATACCTAGGAATAAACCTGCCTAAGGAGGCTAAAGACCTGTACTCAGAAAACTATAAAATACTGATGAAAGAAATCAAAAATGACATAAACAGATGAAATATACCATGCTCTTGGATTGGAAGAATCAATATTGTGAAAATGACTATATAACCTAAAGCAATCTGCAGATTCAGTGCAATCCCTATCAAATTACCAATGGCATTCTTCACAGAATTTGAACAAAAAATTTTACAATTCATATGGAAACACAAAATACCCTAAATAGCGAATGCAATTTTGAGAAAGAAAAATGGAGTTGGAGAAATAAATCTCCCAGACTTCAAACTATACCACAAAGCTCCAGTAATCAAGACAGTATGTTACTGGCACAAAAACAGAAATATATAGATAGGTGGTACAGGATAGAATGACGAGAGATAAACCCACGCACATTTGGGCACCTAATTTATGACAAAAGAGCCAAGAACATACAAATGGAGAAAAAACAGCCTCTTCAATAAGTGGTGCTGGCAAGACTGGACAGCCACATGTAAAAGAGTGAAATTAGAGCACTACCTAACACCATACACAAAAATAAACTCAAAATGAATGAAAGACTTAATTGTAAGACCAGATACTATAAAACTCTTAGAGAAAAACCTAGGAAAAACACCCTTTGACGTAAACCACAGCACTCTTTGACATAAACCACAGCAAGACCTTTTTTGACCCACCCCCTAAAGTAATGGAAATAAAAACAAAAATAAACAAATGGGACTTAATTAAACTTAAAAGCTTTTGCACAGCTAAGGAAACCATAAACAAGATAAAAAGACAACCCTCAGAATGTGAAAAAATATTTGAAAAGGAAACAACAGACAAAGGATTAATCTCCAAAATAATACAAACAGCTCATGGAGCTTAATATCAAAAAACAAACAATCCAGTTAAAAAGTGGGTGGAAGACCTAAATAGATGTTTCACCAAGAAGACATAGAGATGGCCAAGAGGCACATGAAAAGATGCTCAACATCACTAATTATTAGAGAAATGCAAATCAATACTGCAATGAGATATCACCTCATGCCAGTCAGAATGGCCGTTATCAAAAATCTAGAAACAATAAATGCTGGAAAGGGTGTGGTGAAAAGGGAACCCTCCTGCACTTTTGGTGGGAATGTAAATTGATAAAACCATTATCAAAAACTGTATGGAGGTTCCTTAAAAAACTAAAAATAGAACTACCATATGACCCAGCAATCCCACTACTGGACATATACCCTGAGAAAAGCATAATTCAAAAACAGACATGTACAATGTTCATTGCAGCACTATTTATAATAGCCAGGATATGGAACCAGCCTAAAGATCCACTGACAGGTGAATGGATAAAGAAGATGTGAGACATATATACAATGGAATATTACTCAGCCATGAAAAGGAACGAAATTGAGTTATTTGTAGTGAGGTGGATGGACCTAGAGTCTGTCATACAGAGTGAAGTAAGTCAGAAAGAGAAAATAAAATATCATATGC
This sequence comes from Lipotes vexillifer, assembly GCF_000442215.2. NCBI lineage: Eukaryota > Metazoa > Chordata > Mammalia > Artiodactyla > Lipotidae > Lipotes > Lipotes vexillifer. The sequence goes on along the minus strand of NW_006789458.1, from coordinate 820,310 downwards.
TAACACATATATATGGAATCTAAAAAAATAAATGGTACTGATGAACATAGTTGCAGGGCAGGAAAAAAGAGGTAGACATAGAAAATGGACTTGAGGACATGGGGTGGGAGGGCAAAGCTGGGCGAAGTGAGAGTAGCATTGACATATATACACTACCAATTGTAAAATAGTTCGCTGGTAGGAAACAGCAGCATAGCACAGGGAGATCGGCTCGGTGCTTTGTGATGACCTAGAGGGTCATGGGAGGGAAACTCAAGAGATGGGGGACATGGGGACATTTGTATGCATATGGCTGATTCACTTTGTTGTGCAACAGAAACTAACAGTGTTGTGAAGCAATTGTACTCCAATAAAGTTTTGTTTAAAAAATATATGAATAAATAAATAAGCTGACCATCTAGTAAGCTGGCTACCAGAACTGTTTCTCAGTCTTTTCCTAGCATGCTTGCTACTAAGTAAAATACAAAGAAAATGCTTTTGAGCAAGATGGTGGCATGAAAAGAAGGCATTTTTATTCTTGCTCCCAAATTCCTATTTAAATGAACAGTAAAATATACAAATATATTTTTAAATAACTGAAAACTAGACATGAATATTATCCATACATTAGAGGAAATGAATACAAAACCCTAGCAAAGCTCTTCTGACAAGCTATAAATTTCAAGAACTGTAGCAAAAATAGGCCCTGGAGCTATAACTCTCACCTGCCTTTTCCCACCAATAGGATTTGTATTCCACTAGTAAACACATAGGTCCCTGTGTTCATTCTTGTTTCAGTCTAGAAAGTAGAGAACTAGAGTTCAGCTAAGGTTTGCTCTTTACTCTTGTGAGACTGAGGAGAAAAGTGGCTGGAGACTTCTCTCTAGTGAACTGACAGTATTGGTGGCATAGAAGAATATTCATTAAGTGGAAATCTATGATTTATGTTCCATCTCCATGCCCCAGACTGTTAGATCATGACAGTGGTTTATAACTATAAACTTTTCTTTAAAATGTGTGGACTGAGATCAAAGGTATTCAACCTATTTCTTGCTTGCCTCAAAAGTTCACCATGAGAGGACTTCCCTGATAACACAGTGGTTAAGAATCCACCTGCCAATGCAGGGGACATGGGTTTGATCCCTGGTCTTGGAAGATCCCACATGCCACAGAGCAACTAAGCCCATGCACCACAACTACTGAGTCTGCAATCTAGAGCCCACGAGCCACAACTACTGAGCCCGCATACCACAGTTACTGAAACCCGTGTGCCCTAGAGCCCATGTGCTACAACTACTGAGCCTGCGTCCTGCAACTACTGAAGCCCACATGCCTAGATCCCATGCTCTGCAGCAAGAGAAGCCACTGCAATGAGAAGCCAGCACACCACAATGAAGAGTAGCCCTCACTCACTGCAACTAGAGAAAGCCCACACACAGCAACAAAGACCCAACACAGCCGAAAGAAAGAAAGAGAGAAAGAAAGAAAGAAAGAAAGAAAGAAAGAAAGAAAGAAAGAAAGAAAGAAAGAAAGAAAGAAAAAGAAAGAAAGAAAGAAAGAAAGAAAGAAAGAAAGAAAGGAGAAATCTCTGTTAAAAAAAAAAGTTCACTATGAGATGAGTTAACTGAAATATTATAGGATGTATGAAAATATACTGCAGTACACATAAAATGGATCACTCAAAAATAATTACTTCTATTGCCTTCTTCAGAAATGAATTTTCTGCCTGATTGAGAAGGAAATTCTAACTTCTAGCAAAATCATTAGTCCATTGTATACATATGATTTTATAATAAGTATTTGTGAAGTGAAGACAATTTTAGGACAGAAAGATTACATGGAGATGAAAAATATATTTTTTGAAAACAAAAAGATGGTTAGGAGTGGACATAGGGAAAGTAAAAGTTACTAATTAATAATTATAAATGAAAGGATGGTTGAGAGAAATCAAAAGTTAGTCTTTTACTCCCTGATGTGAGAATTAGAGAAAAGTATAGAACACTTGAGAGGAAGGTAATTTTCCAAACACAGTCCATACAGCAGAATAGGAAAAAGCAGAAAGAGAATGGATATAGAAAGAAAGAAAGAAAGAAAGAAAGAAAGAAAGAAAGAAAGAAAGAGAGAGAGAGAGAGAGAGAGAAAGAAAGAGAAAGAAAGAAGGAAAGAAAGAAAGAAAGAAAGAAAGAAAGAAAAAGAAAAAGAAAGGAAGAAAGAAAGAAAGAAGGAAAGAAAGAGAGAAAGAAAGAAATTAGACATGAGTTAAACATATCAATATGTCTGACAATGTAAATGGATTAAATTCCCTTATTAAGTGAAAAACTTTCAGATTGGTTTAAAACAAAAACAAAACAACACCAAATCCCATAATATATTGTTGGGGCCCAGAGTAGGCCACACCAAAATGTGACTCAATGGTATATTAAGTATTCTGAATTAAACTTACTTAAGAAATGGCCAATGCAATGGTGACATTCTGAGTCTCCTTTCTATTTCCCTGTAAAGCATGAAATAAATCTCCCAAGTGAAAGATGCACACCTTGCATCTGGAGATAGAAGGGCATGCTTATCACTCAAGATATGTTCAGGCTCAGAAGATTGTATAAACAAAACTTGTTATTTCTTTTTTTTTTTTTTTTTGCCGTATGTGGGCCTCTCACTGTTGTGGCCTCTCCCATTGTGGAGCACAGGCTCCGGACGAGCAGGCTCAACGGCCATGGCTCACGGGCCCAGCCGCTCCACGGCATGTGGGATCCTCCCAGACCGGGGCACGAACCCGTATCCCCTGCATCGGCAGGTGGACTCTCAACCACTGCGCCACCAGGGAAGCCCCAAAACTTGTTATTTCTTTAAGTTACTACCCCAAGTCCAAACTCTGCTTAGATTCTTCAGTAACTGAGCACCCAAAACCTAAGTTTCTTTGTCGTATCAATTCCTCACAAATTTATTGTTTCTTTGTCTAAAAAGTATAAAAAGCTGCCTGCTTTGTCCACTTCTGAGGTCCTATTTCTATGGGACCTCCAGGTACATGTGTTAAAATTTATTTCTGGAGTCAAGATGGCAGAATAGGAGGATGTGGAGTTCATTTCTCCTCACATGTAGATCAAGAATACATCTATAAATGGAACAAATCTCACAGAGCACCTGCAGAACACTAGTGGAGGACCTTAAACACCTAGAAGTACAAGAAAAATCTCCATGCAACTGGGTAAGACTAAAGAAAAAAGAAAGAAAAGAGGAAATGGGAAGGGACAAGCACCCCTGGCAGGGAGCTGAAAGAGAGGAGAGTTTCCCATACTAAGAGAAGGCCCCTTACAGCAGGGAACTCAGCTGGGACAGAGAGGGAACTTCAGGCTATCAAAGGGGAATGCAGCAACTGGTCAGTGGAAGGCAGGACAGAGTAAGATCTGTGTGCATGGCTCACGCTGCAGCCCTGTGCACCCCAGCCTGAGTTGTGTGTCTCCTGGTGTGGAGGGGATCTGGGTGCTGGAAAGTGGGGTTTGGAGACTGGACCCAGGAAGTGGGCAGCTGTTGGCTGTGAAGAGACAGCCTGAAGGGACAGGAGTAAGGAATTCCATGACCAGGAAAGTTTGTGGAAGAAGCCTGGGCCACCATAGAAGCAAGACACCATTGTTGAGTAGTGTGCAAGGGGTGGGGCTGCCATTGTACCCCCCTTCTCTACCTGCTGGCCCTTGCCTCTGTAGGCACTGGGAGGGGTGCCCATCTGAGCAGGCTAACCCATCCCTCAAGCCAAGGACTCCCCGACCTGCACAGGCACTGGGGACCCATGCACCACGCCTGCCAAAGCCTCCTTGGGAGTCAGCTCTGGGCACCCCAGCCTAAGATGGGTGTCCGCCAATGCTGGCAGGGGCTGGGTGTTAAAGTGTGGGGTTAGGAGAGCAGACCTGGGGAGAGGACTGCTGTTGGCTGTGCAGAGATGACCTGAGTGGATGGGAGTGAGGAGCTCCACTGCCAGGAATGCTCCTGGACTAAGTGGGTTCTGCCTTGGAAATGAGGCACCATCGTTGAGTGGCATGCAAAGGGCAGGGGCACCATAACGGATTCTCTCCACACATTCCAGTCCCTGCCTCTGCAGACAGTGGGAGGAACTCCAACCAGAGTGAGCATGCCCTAATCTGTCACAGCTTCTTGCCAGCCCCTGCCTCCACAGGCTCTAGAGTGGGATCCCATCAGAGTGAGCATGTGAGCCCCGGTCACGGTCACCTTATCCCTCTCCTGCCTGAGTGAGAAATCTTGCCTCGGTAAATGCCTGAGGGTGGCCCACACACAGAGGTGGAGCCCAAACCAAAGTTGAGCCCCAGGGACTGTGAGACTAAGGAAGAGGACCTGAAATCTCTCTGTGGAGCTGCACAAGCCACAGATCAAACCCCTATGATTGGCTTGGTAAACCCTGCATCTGTGAAATATCTGAATGGACAAAAAGTGCTCCCACAACTGAGACCAGTCTAGCTTTACCAGCTGTGGAATTGGGGGGCAAGAACATGTGGGAACTGGGCCAGGTCAGAGTCTGAGCTGCCCCCACAGTGGGTACAAGAGACATACCCAGAGGTCTTGGAGGGCCTCCTGGGGAAGTGGGGGTTGGCTGTGGCTCACGGTAGCTGCAAGCACACTGATAGTTAAGACCCCAGGAAATTTTTGTTTTGTGGTCATTTTATTTTTTAAATATTTTTATTTTTCAAATTTTTAAAACTTTTAATTTATTTTTTGAAATTTTTAAATATATTTTTATTTTTCTACTTTTATTTTACTTTTTTGATTGTCAATTTATTTTTGTTTGTTTGTTTTTGTGTCTTTTTGGTTTTTTGATTTTTGTTTTTTAAATATTTTTCTGATTTTATCTTTTTTTTGGTCATTTTTGTGTGTTTGTTTTTTGTTTTCTTTGCTTTCTGTTTTTGTTTTTTTATTTGTTCTTTTTCTTGTTTGTTTTGGTTTTGGGGTTCTTTGGTTGGTTTCTTGTTTCTTCTCATAGTGTTTGTTTCTTTAGTTGTTTTTTTTGTTTTTGTTTTTATTACTCGTCTTGGGTTTCATTTGTTTTCTTTTTTTTTCATTGTTGCTTGTTAGGTTTTTTTTGTTATTTGTCTTGGGTTTTGTTTGACTGTTTATTTTCTTTTCCTTTTTCATTTGTTTCTTTTTGGTTTTGTTTTTATTACTTGTCTTGGGTTTTGTTTGTTTCTTTTCATTTTGTTTTGTTGTTTTTATTTTTGTTTTGTTGTTTTTATTTTTGTTTTGTTGTTTTTATTTTTGTTATTTTTCTTGGGTTTTGTTTCACTGTTTGTTTTCTTGTCTTTTTTTTTTTTTGGCTGCACCATGTGGTTTGGTCTCCCAGCCAGGGGTCAGGCCTGTGCCCGCAGCAGGGGGAAGCACTGAATTCAGGATGCTGGACCGCCAGAGAATTCCTGGCCTGAAGGAATATTAATCAGTGTGATCTCATCTGGAGGTTCCCATCCCAGAACCAAGACCCAGCTCCACCCAACTGCCTGCAAGTTTCTGTGCTGGATGCCTCAAGCCAAACAACCAAGACAGGAACACATCCCCAACCATCAACAGAAAGGCTGCCTAAAGTGGTACTAATCTCACAGACACCCCAAAACACTCCACCTGACACAGCCCTGCCCATCAGAGGGACAAGACTCAGCTCCACACACCAGAGCACAAGCACCAGTCCCTCACACCAGAAAGCCTACACAAGCACTTGGACCAACATCACCCAACAGGGGAAGACACCAGAAGCAAGAAGAACTACGGCCCTGCACCCTGTGGAAAGGAGACCATAAACACAGTAAGTTAGACAAAATGAGATGACAGATATATATGTTGCAGATGAAAGAGGAAGATAAAAACTCACAAGACCAAATACATGAAGAGGAAATAGGCAATCTACCTGAAAAAGAATTCAGATATGATCCAAGATCTTGGAAATAGAATGGAAGCACCGATTGAGAAGATACAAGAAATATTTAACAGGGACCTAGAAGAGCTAAAGAACAAATAAACAGTGATGAACAACACAATAACTGAAATGAAAAATACACTAGAAGGAATCAATAGCAGAATAACTGAGGCAGAAGAACGAATAAGTAAGCTGGGAAGATAGAATGGTGGAAATAACTGCCATGGAGCCAAATAAAGAAAAGAGAATGGAAAGAAATGAGAACAGTTTCAGAGACTTCTGGGACAATATTAACTGCACCAATATTAGAATTATAGGGGTCTCAGAAGAAGAAGAGACAGAGAAAGGGACTGAGAAAATATTTGCAGAGACTATAGTTGAAAATTTCCAGAACATGGGAAAGGAAATAGTCATCCAAGCCCAGGAAGCACAGAGAGTCCCATACTGGATAAACACAAGGAGAAATATGCTGAAACACATATTAATCCAACTAATAAAAATTAAAGACAAAGAAAAATATTAAAAGCAGCAAGAGAAAAGCAACAAATAACGTACAGGAGAATCCCCATAAGGTTATCAGCTGGTTTTTCAACAGAAACTCTGCAGGCCAGAAGGGAGTGGCAGGATATATTTAAAGTGATGAAAGGGAAAAACCTACAACAAAGATTACTCTACCCAGCAAGGATCTCACTCAGATTCAATGGAGAAATTAAAACCTTTACAGACAAGCAAAAGTTAAGAGAATTCAGCACCACCAAACCAGCTTTACAACAAGTGCTAAGGAATTTCTCTAGGTGGGAAACAAAAGAGAAGAAAAAAATTTACAAAAACAAACCCAAAACAATTAAGAAAATGGCAATAGGAATATACATATTAATAATTACCTTAAATGTAAATGGATTAAATGCTTCAACCAAAAGACACAGACTGGATGAATGCATTCAAAAACAAAACACATATATACACAGTCTACAAGAGACCCACTTCAGACCTAGGGACACAAACAAACTGAAAGTGAGAGGATGGAAAAAGATATTCCATGCAAATGGAAATCAAAAGAAAACTGGAGTAGCAATTCTCATATCAGACAAAATAGACTCTAAAATAAAGACTGCTACAAGAGACAAGGAAGGACACTACATAATGATCAAAGGATCAGTCCAAGAAGAAGACATAACAATTGTAAATATATATACATCCAACATAAGAGCACCTCAAATATAAGGAAAACACTAACAGCCATAAAATGGGAAATTGACAGTAACACAAGAGTAGTGGGGGATTTTAACACCCCACTTTTACCAATGGAGAGATCATCCAGACAGAAAATTAATAAGGAAACACAAGCCTTAAATAGCACATTAGACAAATAGACTTAATTGATATTTATAGGAAATATGACCCCAAAGCAGCAGAATACATTTTCTTCTCAAGTGCAGACAGAACATTCTCCAGGACAGATCACATCTTGGGTCAAAAATCCAGCCTCGGTAAATTTAAGAAAATTGATATCATAACAAGCATCTTTTCCAACCACAACACTATGAAGTTAGAAATCAATTACAGGGGAAAAGAAACCCTGTAAAAACACACACATGGAGGCTAAACAATGCATTACTAAATTATCAAGGGTCACTGAAGAAATCAAAGAGGAAATCAGAAAATTCCTAGAGATAAATGACAATGAAAACACAACAGTCCAAAACGTATAGGACACAGCAAAAGCAGTTCTGAGAGGGAAGTTTATAGCAATAAAATCCTAAAATCAAGAAAAATCTCAAACAAACAACCCATTCTTATACCTAAAGCAAT
>NW_006789458.1:809417-812601 GCF_000442215.2 Lipotes vexillifer | reverse complement strand
AGGGAAAGAAAAACAAACAAAACCCAAAGTTAGTGGAAGGAAAGAAATCATAAACATCAGAGCAGAAATAAATGAAACAGAGACAAAAAATAGCAAAGATCAATGAAACTAAATCCTGATTCTTTGAGAAAAACAAAATTGTTAAACCTTTAGCCAGACTCATCAAGAGAAAAGGGAGAGGACTCAAATCAATAAAATTAGAAATGAAAAAAGAGAAATACAAAGGACCATAAGAGATTACTATAAGCAACTATAAGCCAATAAATTGGATGACCTAGAAGAAATGGACAAATTCTTAGAAAGATAAAACCTTCCAAGACTGAACCAGGAAGAAATACAAAATATGAACTGACCAATCACAAGTACTGAAATTCAAACTGTGATTAAAGATCTTTCAACAAACAAAAGTCCAGGACCAGATGGCTTCACAGGTGAATTCTATCAAAAATTTAGAGAAGAGTTAACACCTATCCTTCTCAAATTCTTCCAAAAAATTTCAGAGGAAGGAACACTCCCAAGCTCCTTCTATGAGGCCTCCATCACCCTGATACCAAAACCAGACAAAGATATCACAAAAAAAGAAAATTACAGGCCAATATCACTGATGAACATAGACACAAAAATCCTCAACAAAATACTCACAAACAAAATCAACAGCACATTAAAAGGATCATACACCTTGACCAAGTGGGATTTATCCCAGGGATGCAAGGATTCTTCAATATGTGCAAATCAATCAATGTGATACACCACATTAACAAACTGAAGAATAAAAACCATATGATCATCTCAATAGATGCAGAAAAAGCTTTTGACAAAGTTCAACACCCATTTATGATAAAAACTCTCCAGAAAGTAGGCTTAGAGGGTACCTACCTCAACATAATAAAGGCCATATATGACAAACCTATAACTAACATCATACTCAATGGTGAAAACCTGAAAGGATTTCCTCTAAGATCAGGACAAAACAAGGATGTCCACTCTCTCCACTTTTATTAAACATAGTTTTGGAAGTCATAGCCATGGCAGTCAGAGAAGAAAAAGAAATAAAAGGAATACAAATTGGAAAAGAAGAAGTAAAACTGTCACTGTTTGCAAATGACATGATACTATACATAGAAAATCCTAAACATGCTACCGGAAAACTAGTAGAACTCATCAGTGAATTTGGTAAAGTTGCAGGATACAAAATTAATACACAGAAATCCCTTGCATGCTTATACACTAACAATGAAAGACCAGAAAGAGAGATTAAGGAAACAATCCCATTTACCATCACATTGAAAAGAATAAAACACCTAGGAATAAACTTACCTAAGGAGGCAAAAGACCTATACTCAGAAAACTATAAGATACTGATGAAAGAAATCAAAGATGACACAAACAGATGGAAAGATATACCATGTTCTTGGATTGGAAGAATGAATATTGTGAAAATAACTATACTACCCAAAGCAATCTACAGATTCAATGCAATCCCTATCAAATTACCAAGGGCATTTTCACAGAACTAGAACAAAAGAATTTTACAATTCATATGGAAACACAAAAGACCTTGAATAATGAAAGCAATCTTGATAAAGAAGAATGGAGCTGGAGAAATCAGACTTCCTGACTTCAGACTATACTACAAAGTTACAGCAATGAAAACAGGATGTTACTGGCAGAAAAACAGAAATATAGATCAATGGAACAAGATAAGAAGTTCAGAGAGAAACCCTTGCACCTATGGTCACCTAATCTATGACAAAGGAGACAAAAGTATACAATGGAGAGAAAACTGGGCAGCTACATGTAAAAGAATGAAATCAGAACATTCCTTAACACCATATATAAAAATAAACTCAAAATGGACTAAAGGCCTAAATGCAAAGCTGGATACTATAAAACTCTTAGAGGAAAACACAGGCAGAACACATTGACATAAATCATAGCAAAATCTTTTTCAACCCACCACCTACAGTAATGAAAATAAAAACAAAAATAAACAAATGGGACCTAATTAAACTTAAAAGCCTTTGCACAGCAAAGGAAACCATAAACAAAACAAAAAGACAACCCTTGGAATGGGAGAAAATATTTGCAAATGAAGCAACTGACAAAGGATTAATCTCCAAAATATACAAACAGCTCATGCAGTTCAATATTAAAATAACAAACAACCTCATCAAAAAATGGGAAGACCTAAATAGACATTTCTCCAAAGAAGACATACAGATGACCAAGAAACACATGAAAAGATGTTCAACATCACTAATTATTAGAGAAATGCAAATCAAAACTACAATGAGGTATCACCTCACACCAGTCAGAATGGCCATGATCAAAAAATCTACAAACAATAAATGCTGGAGAGGGTGTGGAGCAAAGGGAACCCTCTTTCACTCTTGGTGGGAATGTAAATTGGTACAGCCACTATGGAGAACAGTATGGAGGTTCCTTAAAAAACTAAAAATAGAGCTACCATATGACCCAGCAATCCGACCCCTAGACATATATCTGGAGAAAACCATAATTCAAAAGGATCTATGCACCCCGATATTCACTGCAGCACTATTTACAATAGCCAGGACATAGAAGCATCCTAAATGTCCATCAACAGAGGAATGGATAAACAAGATGTGATACGTATATACAGTGGAATATTACTCAGTCATACAGAGGAAGGAAATATTGCCATTTGCAGAGATGTAGATGGACCTAGAGATTGTCATACAGAGTGAAGTAAGTCAGAAAGAGAAAAACAAATGTTGTATAATGTCGTTTATGTGTGGAATCCAGAAAAATGGTAGAGGTGAACTTATTTGCAAAGCAGAAATAGAGTCACAGATGTAGAGAATAAACTTATGGTTACCAAGGGGTGAAAGTGGGATGAATGGGGAGATTGAGACTGACATATATATACTACTATGTATAAAATAGATAACTAATGAGAACCTACTGTATAGCACAGGGAATTCTACTCCATGCTCTGTGGTGACTAAATGGGATGGAAATCTAAAAGAGAGTGGATATATGTATATGTATGACTGACTCACTTTGCTGTAGAGCAATAAACTAATGCAACATTGTAAAGCAACTATACTCCAATAAAAATTAATTTAAAAAATAAAATTAAAAAATTTATTTCTTTTTCTCCTGTTAATCTGTCGTGTCAATTTTTTTTTTTTTTTTTTTTTTT
>NW_006789458.1:794864-808653 GCF_000442215.2 Lipotes vexillifer | reverse complement strand
CTCTCACTGTTGTGGCCTCTCCCGTTGCAGAGCACAGGCTCCGGACGCGCAGGCTCAGCGGCCATGGCTCACGGGCCCAGCCGCTCCGCGGCATGCGGGATCTTCCCGGACCGGGGCACGAACCCGTATCCCCTGCATTGGCAGGCGGACTCTCAACCACTGCGCCACCAGGGAAGCCCTGTCGTGTCAATTTTATGGTTAGTCCAGCCACAAGAACTAAAGAGAGGTAGAGGGGGAAACTTCCCCCTCCCCAACAACATAGTTTACAAGGAATATACCTAAAATAAGGAAAATGAACTGTTAAAAATAATAAAGTGCAAAGATTTATTAGATAAACACAAAATATAGGAAAGCAAGGGCATTGATATTAATACACATGTGTTCAATTCATTATATTCTTATTCACTCATTTTCCTTTTTATGTACTTGTATGTGCCAGCTAGGCAATTTCCTAGGCACTGGGGATATAACTGAGCAAAACAAAGTTCACGTCATACTTGAGCTTGCTTTGTAGGGGGGACAAAAACTAAACAAATAATTACATAATATAAAGTCAAATAATGGTAAATGCTATACAGGAACTAAAGCAAGGTAAAAGGAGACAGTGAGGGAAGCAGAATTTTAGAAGGGAAGGCTTCTCTGAGGAAGTGACATTTGTTCCAGGACCTGAATGAAATGAAGAAGAGCCATGTAGTAGTTATTTGAGGATACTTCAGTGGTCTAGAACAGCATGGTCCATGAAAAGTTTGTTTCCGGTTGACAGTAAGATAAGGAGAATACCCCAGAATGTAAACCAACTATATCATGGAACACTGTTCAGTCCTGCTAACATTTTTCTTTCATATTGCAAGACATTCTTGATGAAGAAAGCAGTTTGTCAATTTGCACTCTGGCTCATTATCTCTGGCTTTTTATCTTCTTGCACTTTGAGTAACCCTGCTAGACAGAAGGAGCAAAGGAAAAAGGCCTGAGGCAAAAAGATAATTAGCATATTAGACAAAGTAGACAGATTGAGTAGACACAGCTAAATAAGTATATTTAGCTTAAATACACTAAATAGTTAAATAATTATTTGACTTAAATGATTGTCTTAATTATTTAAATTAATAATATTCCTTTCATAGATATCAACATCCAAATCTGTAAAGATCTCTCTCTCGAACTCATGACTTGTATCAATATATAAAATTTTCAACTAGAACTATCCATTTTATGTGTAATAAGCATTAAAACACAGCATGCTCCAAACTCAAGTCCCGATTCCAGTCCCTCTTATCTTGCCTTCTCAAACCGTAGTCATCACCGCCTTGGTTCAATCCACCATCTTCTAATGTAGATATATTTGCAATAGATTTCTAGATGCCCTCCATGCTTCTATCGTTGCCCTCTTTCCAGCCTATTCTCCACTTAGAATCCAGAGTAGTTCTTTTAAAATGTTAGTGAAATCCTCTCAGGGTCTTTGCTTGTTAGCCCTTTTTGTCATTTCTCTTAGGTCTATTTGTATCTGTGAAATTTTATCTGACTACCATAGATACAATTTCAACTGATCCCAAGCCAGGACATCCTCTCACTTACCTAACTTTATCTCCAAAACACTTCATATCAGTTGATGTTTGTTTCTTCTTATCCGTCTCTCAACCACTCCCCCAACAGTTTTATGACACAAGAGAAGTTTGTTGCCTTTTTTTTATCTGTAGCACCAGAATGAACTCAATATATATAAATCTATAGAGATTTATAGATCTCTCTCTCTCTCTCTCTCTCTCTCTATATATATATATATATATATATATATTTGTTTACTAGATGAATACAAGAAAAGTCACATTTAAAAGAAAAGACTAGGGATAGAACAGAAAATGTAGCTTTCTCCTGTCAAATAAAAAATAGATCTGGAAAAACTATTTATAATGATCATTGCAAAAGGGTTAGAGAGACAATTGCAGTGGAGTTGGGGGACAACAGTGGGAGGATGTCTATTGCATTACAGAGAAGGCATAACATCTACAAGTGTCTCAAAGGTCAGGCAGAAAAGGTCTTTTCTCTTATAGGCAGGAGTAATGAAGCTTAGAGAGAATTGGGTATGCAGGAATGGGATGAGTAGGTAATGTGAACCGACACTTTGAGCAGGAAAGGGCCTTTAAGGGGAAGATATTCTGCATTTTAGTGCTTGCTTAAGCTTACTTAAGCTTATGGGGGAGCCAAGGTTCAGCCACATGGGGGAAGGGAAGAAGCCTGATAAAGTTTAAATGAGTTAAGTTAGTGAACAATTTTCCAGATTGGTCAGTGGGGACCAACGGTTCAGCTAAGCATTCATGAGACAGAGAATCAGAACATGGAGGACTTCTGTCTGCCTCATCTGAGTCACATGGGATAGGGGGCCCTCTGCAGCCAACCATCTCCTGAAACACAAAAGGTGGAGGATTTCTTGCACGTCACTGTTTTCCAGGAGCACTGAGCTCAGGTAAAGTTCCATATCGTTAACCCATAGGAGTTTGGTGTACTAACTTCATGACTGTAGAATGGCAGCTGTGGTGTCATCACTCAGCCACCCCTCTTCTACCACAATGTGGTGCAGGACTTAGAGAGGTAATGGGTCTCCATCTGCCATCCAGCTCACTGACTCTTGAATCTCACTTTGTCACCTTTCCTTTGGGTAATTGAAAGAAATTAAAAGGTGATTCAATGGGGAAAGTCAGAATATATATCTTATTTTATTCATTGCTCTGCCAACCAATGTGATGTAGTATTACTAGAGCTAAAACAGCAATGATTTCAGTTATAAACTGTTAACTATCCCCCCCAAAAAGTTGGAATTAAGTTGCTTATGTTTTCTTCATTTTAAATAGCTTGCTCATGGAGCCAGCCCTGTTTCCTAAACCTACTGTGGCACTGACTCCCAGGATTCTGTAGATCTTATTAAATCCACAAATTTTTGTTTTCTAAAGCACTGCTTTATATGAACAAAGCACCTCAAGTTCTTACCCTAATTTTTAAAGGATAAGAACATTGAGGAATACTAGGGCCTTATTGGTCTTAGCTGGAAAATGCTAACATTTGAAGGATGGACATAGCAGAATGGCTTTAGAGAGGCCACACCCAGTCACCTAAGTAATGCCCAAATTCTGTTTATAGAGAAAAATCTCAGGGTACGAGTCCTATGAGCAACTTCTCCCAGGCTTCCCTGTGATAATTCAAGATATGAAGATATGAAGAAGAGTCAGATGTCCCATAAAAGAATGATTAAATTGATATGGTCTCAGACCCCAGCACTTGAAAAAAACTGTTTTTCAACAAGCAGTAAAAAATAGCACCTTACACTTGTCTGGAATTTATACTTTACAAAGTGCTTTTCAATATACCATGCCATTAAATTTCACAACAATTTGGCAAGAAAGAAATTGTCTCCATTTTGTTGATGAGTAGTAAGAGCTATTATCTATTTCACATTCATTTCTTGCCAGGCACCATGCTAAGCGCTCATTTAATCCTCACAACAATCTTATGACATGAGTGCTATTATTATCCTCATAATAAACAGATTGAAAGTTAGGCTCAGAAAAATTAAGGAAATTGTCTAGGATCAGGCAACTAATAAGTGGCAAAATGGAGATTTTCCCTTTTTGAAACTCCATATTTGAAAACTCCCCTTTTGAGCTCCTATGTTTTCCTGACTCACTGTACTCTAAACCAGTGGCCTTCATGCTATTTTGGCCACATAACTTTAAAGTTATCTATGTACCAATGTACTACAATGTGCATTAAAAACACATCCAAAATAGACATTTAAAAAGAGACTGTGATAAAAGTACATGCAAATAGAAGTTCTAATAGTTTCTCCTCACACCCTCATAGACTATCTTGTACACCTCATGAGCCAAATCTTGATTAGTCAGTCCACTCTTCTAGATAATTACCCTATATGGACTGTATGGATGAGGTAACTAAGGCCCACTGTGTCTTGGTAAGTTGCCCATCACACAATTAGTAAAAGATTTATTAGAGTCTCAACTCCCATCTTCAAACTCCACATCCTCTCCCAACCATCCACTGCCTCTTGGTCTGCCTCCAACCATGGTATTCTGTGCTGTGTGCACAGCTGGAAGCCTACGGATGCCCCCCACCCCCACAGACACAAACACCTACCTGTCTCAGAGGGACATCCTGCTTAGATTCTATGAAGAATGAGAGACATTAATACTCTAACTATTGTAGTTGCTTGAATGAATCAGGCCCAAGTCCACTTCAAGCCCAACTTCTCTTGACAGAGAATATCTGCTTTCACTGAATAATTGCTAACCTCTCCCCACTACTTAGATGCCATGGAGGGCTGCCTGTTTAGCTTGGTTCAACATAGACTTATTTGGGGGGGGGTTATGGGGAGTAGAGCTTGTATTTGACGGACTGTACTCTTATTTGGAGGCTGACCACCCCACAATTTAGTATTCATCACTTTACTTGAGTGCTTTTTGCTAACTTGCAATGATTCTGTGAGTTCATTTTAATATGAACAATACACACTGTTGCTCTAGCCATTTACACATCCAAAACAATGTAATTGTGCTAACTTTGCAGGGGTCCTCAGCACACAAGATTTGTTTTGTCAGAGCCCTCAGTGCCAGATGGCCAGAGTGGATCAGTCCCTGGACGTGGGATGAGATGGAGTGAGAAGCCTGGAGTTATTTCTTTTCCAGAGGACATATGAGCCTAAATAAGGTATGCCTTGTCAACAAATATCCTGGACAAAAGTCTCCAGGGGCCACTGCACAAACACAGGAGCAGGACTGTGAATTCTGAAGGCCAGGACTCTGGAAATCCACTGAGGAGTGCAATTGCTTTAACAAGCTTCTCATTCCAAGGACTCCAATCCATTACCGCTAAGAGTCACTTAAGAACTTCCCAGCTCTAGCCATTTGTTTTTTAAAAACAGTCCACTCTCACCAAATTATAGCACAAGGCAGATATAACAGAAATATCATAGTGATAATAAAATGTCCCCCCAACCACCTATCTAAACTAGTACCCATCCTCTGTTCTTTGTCCTTCAACTGTGCCCCCGATATTATATCTTCTTATGCTTCTGTGCTCTGGGGTCCCCAGCTGGAATGCAACAGCCTTGACACAGTGCCCTGGTCTGGCTCATCTGCTGTTGTGTCCCCAGTTCACAGAACCCTTCTTGGACCATTAACTGTTAGTTGATTTAATGAATAAGCAGAGGAATGAACAAACAGGTGCATATATTTCTCTGTAAATATCTTGCACAGAGGCTAATACTATTAGATTCTTACCAAGGAAGAGCTGTTATATTTAAGGAAACCAAAGATTGCCTTTCACAAACCAGAGTTCCTGTATTTGTGATCCTCCATTCACTTGAGGACATTAATTTGCATATCCACAAAACCATGTGGACCCTTTGCTAGAGTTGTATGATCAAATTCATAGAATGACCTTCACATGTTTCAGATGTCAAGGCTTCCTAAGGGGAGTGAATTATATCCAGATGATAGGGTGTTCTGCACCCTAGAGTCCCAGGTTTCTCTGACAGTCCCTCAGGAAAACGTCTTTCCATCATGTTTTTTTAAAAATTTTTATTGGAGTATAGTTGATTTACAATGTGTTAGTTTCAGGTATACAGCAAAGTGAATCAATTATTCATATACATATATCCACTCTTTTTTAGATTATTTTCCCATAGAGGCCATTACAGAGTATTGAGTAGAGTTCCCTGGGCTATACAGTAGGTGCTTATTAGTTATCTAATTTAAGCAAACATTTTTAAGCCAAGAAACAAAGAATTTCTTTGTTTAAGAAACAAAAGTGTTTTCTTTTGCTACCACTCTGTGAAGCTTTCTGGGTTGGGAGAAGATTCTGTTTTTACTTATATTTCCCCAACAACTTTTGTTTTTATCTCCTATGGCTACTTCACTGATTTTCCTTTTCGTTACTCAAATTCTTTGAAGAATGACTATTATTTGTCAGGTCTCATTTTGGAGCACGGTGGTCAACCTATGAACTGGCTGCCAATGAGTAAAGTGCCTACCCCTGGTGCAATCTGTAAGGCCAGGGGTGAAGCTGAATCCTCTGTCCTATGTATGTGCTGAGGTCTGCTCCATGGTAGAGGTTGTGCTTGGGGGTATCTTCTCTTAGTGGCTATGTGCCAGCAAATATTTTTGATATGTACACCGCCTACTGTCTTATCACCTGAAACTTTCAAATTGGTAATTGGAATTTAAACCTCAGACAGTTACCCAGTTTCTCACAGAAAAAAGTCCAGTTCAGCTCTAGAACACCAGAGTCTGCTCATAACCTTGGGAAGTCATCTTGTAACTTAAGGCACTGGAGGCAGATAGAGATCGTGGGGAATGGGGGGCTGAATACAAGCCTAGTTGGAAAAGTTACTCAGCAAGCTTATTGTTCTGGTGGTGAGAGTAACAATTTCCACAGGAAAGAGGAACGTTGAGTATAATATTCACAAGGAAAGAAAAGAAGTGGATTAAGGTAGAGAAAAGAATAGAAAGTGGGAGGAGACACCAAGTACAATATGGAAACAAAACATGAAGATCTGAGCTCAGATGAGAAACAAAGCAAGAGCAGAAGAGAGGTTCCTACACTTTCCACAGTGCAGTGGGAGGAAGGAGCTTTTGCCAAAGTCAGATCACCTGCAGTGATTTTAAGTACTATGGATGCCGATAAGAATTTAAATAGGATCATGTTTCTTTAGCAGAAAATCCTGCTATTCTTTCCTTTGATGACACACATTCGGGGTTGTTTGTCTCCATTGCACAGCTATGACCACTGGGCTCTGTGAAATCTCTTTCCCTCTGGAAAACATCATGCAGTTTCATAAAATTACTTTTGTCTTCAGGATGGAGATTTAGTGGTTCTCCACACAGCTGGGAAATTATCCCTTTTGGGGTATGGAAAGTCTTGATTACCCCTTCCAAGTTAGATTTTTCCTCCTCTGTGGAACTTTTAATCAGTACAGGTTTGCCAGGAGTAAGGCAGTATATCCAGAAAGTGAAACAACTCCAGGCTTTGCAGACTGTAGTTTCCCAGGGCATAGCATTTCTTACTTCATCCTTATGAAGAAAAATGGTGGAGAAAGAAAACACACATTGAGACTTACTATGTTTCTTGCTCTATGTGAGGTGTGTCATATGATATAAGACTTCATTGTGTACCAGAAACACTCTTATGATGTAGATAACGTTTCAGAAAGGTTACCTGACTCTCAAAGAGACCGAGTAATTTGCCCAAGGACTACTGTACATGAAGTGCTGGGACATGGATTTGAGTCCAGCTCTGACTCCAAATGTTTGCTCTTTGTAGTATAGCTACTTAGTACTCATTAGCTCTGATTAGGCCTGAGCTAAAAACAAGGCTGAAATGATGCTAAATTCAGGAGATTAATGCAATTGAACCACCCCTTTGCCATGTACACGGACTGATACAAATCTTATAGAGCTGTTCCCCTTACCTAGTACAAGACCCTCAGCTCTAATTTTGCTCCTCTATTGGAGACACTACCTTTTTAAATTCCCCTGGATGTGTTTTCTCTCTCAATTTTCTTTCCTTCTTTATTTTCTCCCTCCCTCCTCTTTCTTTTTTCTTTCTTTCTTTCCTTCTTTTTTTTCTTTCTCTTTCCTCCATCTCCTCTTCCTTTCTTCTTTCCTTCCCTCCTTCCTTTTTCCCTCTTCTTTTTCTTCTTTCTTTCTTCCTTCTTTCCCTCCTTCCTTCCCTCTTTATTCTTTTTCCCTTTCTTTCTTCCTTGCTCCCTCCCTCCCTCTCTCTCTTTCTCCTTTCTTTCCTTCTTTCTTTTTTTCTTTCTTTCTTTCCCTTTCTTTCTTTCTTTCTTTCTTTCGTTCTTTCTTTCTTTCTTTCTTTCTTTCTTTCTTTCTTCTCCCTGCTGTAGCCTTTTCTATCACTAAAGCAAATTAGTGAGATTTATTGCCCTAGTGAAAGGCAACACATATAGCCCAAGTCCATAAAGTAGGAAATAGGAAGGTGGTAACTGGGGTGTTCTTCCCAGACAGGAAAAAGTAGAAGTTCTTCCTGGGTTATAGGGCAGGAGAAAAGAGGATTCAGAGGAGATGATTCAACGGTTACAATACCTCAGTAACCCAGAACCTCCAGTCCTCAGGAATTATACCCCAAACTGACAATGGTAGGAGCCAGCAAAAAGGAATGGGGCCATTTTGACAAAGCTGAGGGTTTTCCATAAAATCCTATGTGCCCTTATGCCTGTGGGGCAAGACTGGGAAAGCAAGATGTTTTGGAGGAAAGAAGCATCATGGATAGGAAATTGAAATAGTTGTTAGACAAGAAATAGTTTTTACCATAAAATAATAGTTATCCTGTCCTGGCAAGTTCCAGGTTTTTCTCATTATCTGCCGTCAGTTGGGACAGGGCCTCCAGTTTTGGATCAGAAAAATTACAGAAAGCAGAAAAGTCTGCATTGGTAGTACATCCCTTGTTTGTAGTTGTATTAATTCTGGACAATGCTATGCTTCCAAAACCCATTCTTTGGATTGTTAGTGGCTCCTCTCAAAATACAAAGGGACTGTCTAGGAGGCATTACATGTCCAGCCATGCTAACCTTCCACACCTTGGTATGAATTAGGTTATTGTGACTCATCTCAATGACCTGGAGAGACCTACGAGGACCCAGAGAAACTGATACGATGGAACCATGTTCCGCAGGTAAGTCTCTGATGAAAGAGCAGACCCAAGAAAGACCCTATTGTGTGGAAACTTAATTCAAAAGCTAAAAAATGAACACCTGGTCCTAAGGTGTTTTGGTAAGGCTCGACAGTGGACATGAAAAGGCAGGCCAGGGGGTGGAGTCAGGGTGGCAAGACACAGTGGACATGAAAAGGCAGGCCAGGGGGTGGAGTCAGGGGCACTGGCAAGACAATCTTCTCCTTAGCTCAGGATGTGTAGTGAAAGAGTGTGGCCTTAGGGCTCAGACAGATCTGACGTTGGGTCTTCCCTGGTCACTTATTCCCCAGTGCCTTTGGGCAAACTCATCTGTATAAGGGGCGAGCATAAATTTAGGGGATTTAAGGTGTTGTGAAAAATAAGGAAGAATGTTTGTCAGATGGCCAGCATTGTGCCTGTCATGTGGTTGGTACCTGTCAATTTTAAAGTCTAAAAGCAGGGACCAATCTGATTTGCTCTGGAGGTTTCCCTGAGAAGATGGCTACTAAGAAGTGACTGGAAATGAAAAATATGCTCTGGACATGGTGGCTCAGAATCATGTGGAAGCATGTGTGGTAGTTTATGCATCTCTTCATGAGGGTTTGAGTACTCTGGATGAGAGCTCTGTTTAAGCACCTCCTGTTACCTGACTTGGTGGTCTAGAAAACCAAACAGAAAAAAAGCCTGTCCCCTAAAAACCCCAAACCTCATTTTCTTTTGGAATAGTTAGCTTTGTACCTTTCTGTGAGGATGATTTGATTTGTGGCTTTCCTAACCAACTTACCTATGGCTTTGCCAGACTGTCCTACCTATTAAGTTAGAACAAAGAGCTTTACAGATGTCAGCCCAGGGAATATGGTTTTGGGGTTCTGTAGGTGCTGGCAACACTAATGGGGAGAAAAGAGGGATGGCACTCCTTTTGTGAGAATGTATGTTAGTCTCTTATCAGGATCCTTCGTGTTACCACTTCTTATTTCCTGTTTAAAGTGAAAGATATTGGGAAGCATATAAATCAGAATGGGAGTGTAGAGCTCTGAGTCTATGAGAAATGGTGATTTGAGGATTCCTCCTGTGTGTATATAACCCGAATATGCCTGGCTCTCCTTGCATTTATACTTGCCCTTGCCCTTTCCAGTACCTGACTTACACGAAGTTTTAACAGTTGTCCCATCTTGACTGCCCACCTCTCAAGCCCACTCCCTAATTCTCAAAGTGGTCAAGGTATTGGAAATGCTTTATTGAAGTTTGATGGAGGAACCTGAAGAAGGATATTGAACAAAATATTTCACTTCTGGCTTTACCATATGGAGTTGCTCTCCATATGGCAGTGGCTACATCTCTCTCTTTTGATCACTCCCTTGTCTTACTGTTAACTTCCCACTTAGTCACTATAGACCATAAACTCCACACAATTTCTCCTCTCCTCTACTTCAAATTCCCCAAATGATGTATCGGTCTACCAAAGAAGACCTCTAGCCTGCCTTAGCTTATCCTATCAAGTGTATTTTCTATTTTGTATTTATAATATTTATCTAAACTTTTTTGGTAACTAATCATAATTAAATTTAAAAGGAGAAAGTAGTCAGCTATGAAAAAAATCCAAACCAGTATAAAAGTCTGGAAAATCTATTGTTTACTTTAGAAAAATGCTTGGAAAAATCAAAGCTCCTCTGAGTGACAAATGCAGTTCTATAAAGGGACCATTTCTTAGTGAAGGATCAGAGCTGAAGATTTCTAGGGCTGGGTCTTTGGATGAAACTATCCAAGTGAGGAGAAACCTAAACCTA
The DNA here is from genome assembly GCF_000442215.2 of Lipotes vexillifer. NCBI lineage: Eukaryota > Metazoa > Chordata > Mammalia > Artiodactyla > Lipotidae > Lipotes > Lipotes vexillifer. The sequence goes on along the minus strand of NW_006789458.1, from coordinate 798,169 downwards.
AGGCTAAGACGTGGATACATTTTTAACTTCCAAGACTGTCTTAGTCAGCTGGGGCTCCTCTAACAAAGTACCACAGACTGGGTGGCTTATAAACAACAGAAATTTACTTCTTACAGCTCTGGAGGCTGGAAGTCTGAGATCAGGGTGCTAACATGGTCTGGTTCTGGAGAGAGCACTCTTCCAGGCTGCAGACTGCCAGCTTCTCTCTGTGACCTCACAGGGAAGACAGCAGAGAGGAGAAGCAAGCTCTTTGGAGATACTTGTAAAGGGCACTAATCCCATTGATGAGAGTGTAGCCCCCATTATTTCATCTAATCCTAATCACTTTCCAAAGATCCCACCTACTCATACCATCACGTTGGAGGTAGGGTTTCAACAGATGAATTTGGGAGGGACACAAACATTTAGTCCATAACAAGGACTGAGATGCTAACGTGTCACATTTGTTATTTCTCCAGAGCATTTTCTTCAACATGGGAGAGGTGCCAAGCCTGAAGATGGCAGCCTTACCTGGAGATACCTAAAAGCTTATGCTCACCCCACCTAGGGAAAGCCTACAGTCACTGACTGAGACAGTGATGTTGGGGAATAGAAGATTGTCACTGCTGCTTCAAGTCAGGACACCACTGCTGCCATTCATGCTCCTGAGCTCCCTGAGGGACCAGATGAAGCTGTGTCTTTTCTTAGCTTCTTCCTCTGCCCACTCCAGTGTCTCTAACTTTTTTTTAAACGTCCTTATTGGAGTATAATTGCTTTACAACGTTGTGTTATTTTCTGGTGTATAACAAAGTGAACCAGCTATATGTATACGTAAATCCCAATATCCCTGCCCACTTGTGTCTCCCTCCAACCCTCCCTATCCCACCCCCTAGGTGGTCACAAAGCACTGAGCTTATCTCCCTGTGCTATGCAGCTGCTTCCCACTAGTTATCTATTTTACATTTGGTAGTGTATATATGTCAATGCTACTCTCTCACTTCGTTGCAGCTTACCCTTCCCCCTCCTGGTGTCCTCAAGTCCATGCTCTACGTCTGTGTCTTTATTCCTGTCCTGCCCCTAGGTTTTTGAGAACCATTTCTCTCTCTCTCTTTTTTTTTTTTAGATTCCATATAAATGTGTTAGCATACAGTATTTGTTTTTTCTTTCTGAATTGTATTGAAGTTTGATGGAGGAACCTGAAGAAGGATATTGAACAAAATATTTCACTTCTGGCTTTACCATATGGAGTTGCTCTCCATATGGCAGTGGCTACATCTCTCTCTTTTGATCACTCCCTTGTCTTACTGTTAACTTCCCACTTAGTCACTATAGACCATAAACTCCACACAATTTCTCCTCTCCTCTACTTCAAATTCCCCAAATGATGTATCGGTCTACCAAAGAAGACCTCTAGCCTGCCTTAGCTTATCCTATCAAGTGTATTTTCTATTTTGTATTTATAATATTTATCTAAACTTTTTTGGTAACTAATCATAATTAAATTTAAAAGGAGAAAGTAGTCAGCTATGAAAAAAATCCAAACCAGTATAAAAGTCTGGAAAATCTATTGTTTACTTTAGAAAAATGCTTGGAAAAATCAAAGCTCCTCTGAGTGACAAATGCAGTTCTATAAAGGGACCATTTCTTAGTGAAGGATCAGAGCTGAAGATTTCTAGGGCTGGGTCTTTGGATGAAACTATCCAAGTGAGGAGAAACCTAAACCTAAGGCTAAGACGTGGATACATTTTTAACTTCCAAGACTGTCTTAGTCAGCTGGGGCTCCTCTAACAAAGTACCACAGACTGGGTGGCTTATAAACAACAGAAATTTACTTCTTACAGCTCTGGAGGCTGGAAGTCTGAGATCAGGGTGCTAACATGGTCTGGTTCTGGAGAGAGCACTCTTCCAGGCTGCAGACTGCCAGCTTCTCTCTGTGACCTCACAGGGAAGACAGCAGAGAGGAGAAGCAAGCTCTTTGGAGATACTTGTAAAGGGCACTAATCCCATTGATGAGAGTGTAGCCCCCATTATTTCATCTAATCCTAATCACTTTCCAAAGATCCCACCTACTCATACCATCACGTTGGAGGTAGGGTTTCAACAGATGAATTTGGGAGGGACACAAACATTTAGTCCATAACAAGGACTGAGATGCTAACGTGTCACATTTGTTATTTCTCCAGAGCATTTTCTTCAACATGGGAGAGGTGCCAAGCCTGAAGATGGCAGCCTTACCTGGAGATACCTAAAAGCTTATGCTCACCCCACCTAGGGAAAGCCTACAGTCACTGACTGAGACAGTGATGTTGGGGAATAGAAGATTGTCACTGCTGCTTCAAGTCAGGACACCACTGCTGCCATTCATGCTCCTGAGCTCCCTGAGGGACCAGATGAAGCTGTGTCTTTTCTTAGCTTCTTCCTCTGCCCACTCCAGTGTCTCTAACTTTTTTTTAAACGTCCTTATTGGAGTATAATTGCTTTACAACGTTGTGTTATTTTCTGGTGTATAACAAAGTGAACCAGCTATATGTATACGTAAATCCCAATATCCCTGCCCACTTGTGTCTCCCTCCAACCCTCCCTATCCCACCCCCTAGGTGGTCACAAAGCACTGAGCTTATCTCCCTGTGCTATGCAGCTGCTTCCCACTAGTTATCTATTTTACATTTGGTAGTGTATATATGTCAATGCTACTCTCTCACTTCGTTGCAGCTTACCCTTCCCCCTCCTGGTGTCCTCAAGTCCATGCTCTACGTCTGTGTCTTTATTCCTGTCCTGCCCCTAGGTTTTTGAGAACCATTTCTCTCTCTCTCTTTTTTTTTTTTAGATTCCATATAAATGTGTTAGCATACAGTATTTGTTTTTTCTTTCTGAATTGCTTCACTCTGTATGACAGACTCTATGTCCATCCACCTCACTACAAATAACTCAATTTCATTTCTTTTAATGGCTGAATAATATTCCATTGTTTATATGTGCCACATCTTCTTTATCAATTCATCTGTTGATGGACACTTAGGTTGCTTCCAAGTCCTGGCTATTGTAAATGGTGCTGCCATGAACATTGTGGTACATGACTCTATTTGAATTACGGTTTTCTCAGGGTATATGCCCAGCAGTTGGATTGCTTGGTCATATGGTAGTTCTACTTTTAGTTTTTTAAGGAACCTCCATATTGTTCTCCATAGTGGTTGTATCAGTTTATATTCCCACCAACAGTGCAGGAGGGTTCTGTTTTCTCCACACCCTCTCCGGCATTCATTGTTTGTAGATTTTTTAGTGATGGCCATTCTGACTGGTGTGAGATGATACCTCATTGTAGTTTT
>NW_006789458.1:785749-794693 GCF_000442215.2 Lipotes vexillifer | reverse complement strand
GCGGACTCTCAAGCACTGCGCCACCAGGGAAGCCCCTCATTGTAGTTTTGATTTGCATTTCTCTAATGATTAGTGATGTTGAGCATCCTTTCATGTGCTTGTTGACAATCTGTATATCTTCTTTGGAGAAATGTCTTTTTAGGTCATCCACTCATTTTTGGATGGGTTGTTTGTATTTTTGATATTGAGCTGCATGAGCTGCTTGTACATTTTGAAGATTAATCCTTTGTAAGTTGCTTCACTTGCAAATATTTTCTCCCATTCTGAGAGTTGTCTTTTCATCTTGTGTATGGTTTCCTTTGCTGTGCAAAAGGTCTTAAGTTTAATTAGATCTCATTTGTTTCTTTCTTTTTTATTCCCATTTCTCTAGGAGGTGGGTCAAAAAGGATCTTGCTGTGATTTATGTCATAGAGTGTTCTGTCTATGTTTTCCTCTGAGAGTTTGATAGTTTCTGGCCTTACATTTAGGTCTTTAATGCATTTTGAGTTTATTTTTTTGTATGATGTTAGGGAGTGTTCTAATTTCATTCTTTTACATGTAGCTGTCCAGTTTTCCCAACACCACTTATTGAAGAGGTTGTCTTTTCTCCATTGTATATTCTTGCATCCTTTATCAAAGATAAGGTGAACATATGTGCATGGGTTTATCCCTGTGCTTTCTATCCTGTTCCATTGATCTATATTTCTGTTTTTGTGCCAGTACCATACTGTCTTGATTACTGTAGCTTTGTAGTACAGTCTGAAGTCTGGGAGCCTGAGTCCTCCAGCTCCGTGTTTCTTTCTCAAGATTGCTTTTGCTATTCAGGGTCTTTTGTGTTTCCATACAAATTGTGAAATTTTTTGTTCTAGTTCTGTGAAACATGCCATTGGTAGTTTGATAGGGATTGCATTGAATCTGTAGATTGCTTTGCATAGTATAGCTATTTTCACAATGTTGATTCTTCCAATCCAAGAACATAGTATATCTTTCCATCTGTTTGTATCACCTTTAATTTTTTTCATCACCGTCTTATAATTTTCTGCATACAGGTCTTTTGTATCCTTAGGTAGGTTTATTCCTAGGTGTTTTATTCTTTTTGTTGCAATGGTAAATGGGAGTGTATCCTTAATTTCTCTTTTGGATTTTTCATCAGTAGTGTATAGGAATGCAAGAGATTTCGGTGCATTAATTTTGTATCCTGCTAGTTTACCCAATTCATTAATTAGCTCTAGTAGTTTTCTGGTAGCATCTTTAGCATTCTCTATGCATAGTATCATGTCATCTGCAAACAGCGACAGTTTTTGTTCTTCTTTTCCAATTTGAATTCCTTTTATTTCTTTTTCTTTTCTGATTGCTGTGGCTTAAAGTTTCAAAACTATGTTGAATAATAGTGGTGAGATTGGGCCACCTTGTCTTGTTCCTGATCTTAGAGGAAATGGTTTCAATATTTCACCATTGATAACGATGTTCACTGTGGGTTTGTCATATATAACCCTTATTAGGTTGAGGTAGGTTCCCTCTATGTCTACTTTCTGGAGAGTTTTTATCATAAATGAATATATGAATTTTGTCGAAAGTTTTTTCTACATCTATTAAGATTATCATATGGTTTTTCTCCTCAATTTGTTAATATGGTGTATCACATTGATTAGTTTGCATATATTGAAGAATCCTTGCATTCCTGGGATAAACCCGATTTGATCATGGTGTATGATCCTTTTAATGTGCTGTTGTATTCTGTTTGCTACTATTTTGTTGAGCATTTTTGAATCCATGTTCATCAGTGATACTGGTCTGTAGTTTTGTTTGTTTTTTTTCTGAAATCTTTTTCTGGTTTTGGTATTAGGGTGATGGTGGTCTTTTAGAATGAGTTTGGGAGTGTTCCTTCCTCTGCTATATTTGGAAGAGTTTGAGAAGAATAAGTGTTAACTCTTCTCTAAATGTTTGATAGAATTATCCTGCCAGTCCATTTGGTCCTGGGCTTTTGTTTTTTTGAGGATTTTTAATCACAGTCTCAATTTCAGTGCTCGTGATTTGTCTGTTTATATTTTCTATTTCTTCCTGGTTCAGTCTTGGAAGATTGTGCTTTTCTAAGAATTTGTCCATTTCTTTGTGGTTGTCCATTTTACTGGCATATAGTTGTGTGTAGTTATCTCTCATGATTCTTTGTATTTCTGCAGTGTCAGTTGTTAATTCTGTTTCATTTCTAATTCTATTGATTTGAGTCTTCTGCCTTTTTTCTTGATGAGTCTGGCTAATGGTTTATCAATTTTGATTATCTTCTCAAAGAAACAGCTTTTAGTTTTATTGATCTTTGCTATTGTTTCCTTCATTTCTTTTTCATTATTTCTGATCTGATCTTTATGATTTCTTTCCTTCTGTTAACTTTAGGGTTTTTTTGTTCTTCTTTCTGTAATTGTTTTAGGTGTAAGGTTAGGTTGTTTATTTGAGATGTTTCTTGAGGTAGGATTGTATTGTTATAAACTTCCCTCTTAGAACTGCTTTTGATGCATTCCATAGGTTTGGGGTCATCATGTTTTCATTGTCATTTGTTTTTAGGTATTTTTTTTATTTCCTCTTTGATTTCTTCAGTGTTATCTTGGTTATTTAGTAGCATATTTTTTAGCCTCCATATGTTTGTGTTTTTTACAATTTTTTCTGGTAATCGATATCTAGTCTCATAGCCTTGTGGTCTGATAAGATACTTGATATGATTTGAATTTTCTTAAATTTCCCAAGGCTTGATTTCTGACCCAGGATATGATCTATCCAGGAGAATTTTCCATGAGCACTTGAGAAGAAAGTGTATTCTGTTGTTTTTGGATGGATTGTCCTATAAATATCAAGTCCATCTTGTCTAATGTATCATTTAAAGCTTGTTTTTCCTTGTTTATTTTTATTTTGGATGACCTGTCCATTGGTGAAAGTGAGGTGTTAAAATCCCCTACTATTATTGTGTTACTGTCAATTTCCCATTTTATGGCTGTTAGCATTTGCCTTATGTTTTGAGTTGCTCCTATGTTGGATGCATATATATTTACAATTGTAATATCTTCTTGGATTAATCCCTTGATCATTAGGTATTGTCCTTCTTTGTCTCTTGTGATAGTCTTTAAAGTTTATTTTTCTGATGTGAGTATTGCTATTCCAGCTTTCTTTTGATTTCCATTTGCATGGAGTATCTTCTTCCATTCCTTTACTTTCAGTCTGTATATGCCCCTGGGTCTGAACTTGGCCGCTTGTAGACAACATGTATATGGGTCTTCTTTTTGTATCCATTCAGCCAGTCTGTGTCTTTTGGTTGGAGCATTTACATTTAAGGTAATTATCGATATGTATGTTTCTACTACCATTTTATTAATTGTTTTGGGTTTGTTTTTGTAGGTCTTTTCCTTCTCTTGTGTTTCCTGCCTAGATAAGTCCTTTAGCATTTGTTGTAGAGCTGATTTGGTGGTGAATTCTCTTAACTTTTGCTTGTCTGTAAAGGTTTTAATTTCTCCATAGAATCTGAATGAGATCCTTGCTGAATAGAGTAATCTTGGCTGTAGCTTTTTCTCTTTCATCACTTTAAATATGTCCTGCCACTCCCTTCTGGCTTGCAGAGTTTCTGCTGAAAGATCAGCTGTTAACCTTATGGGGATTCCTTTATATGTTATTCGTTGCTTTTCCCTTGCTGCTTTTAATATTTTTTCTTTGTATTTAATTTTTATAGTTTGATTAATATGTATCTTGGCATGTTTCTCCTTGGGTTTATCCAGTATGGAACTCTCTGCACTTCCTGGATTTGATTGACTATTTCCTTTCCTATATTAAGGAAGTTTTCAACTATAATCTCTTCAAGTATTTTCTCAGTCCCTTTCTTTTTCTCTTCTTCTGAGACCTCTATAATTCAAATATTGGTGTGTTTAATATTGTCCCAGAAGTCTCTGAGACTGTCCTCAATTCTCTTCATTCTTTTTTCTTTATCCTGCTCTGAGGTAGTTATTTCCACTATTTTATCATCCAGGTCACTTATCCATTCTTCTGCCTCAGTTTTTCTGCTATTGACTGCTTCTAGAGAATTTTTAATTTCATTTATTGTGTTGTTCATCATTGTTTGTTTGCTCTTTAGTTCTTCTAGGTCCTTGTTAAACGTTTCTTGTATGTTCTCTATTCTAGTTCCAAGATTTTGGATCATTTTTACTATCATTACTCTGAATTCTTTTTCAAGTAGACTGCCTATTTCCTCTTCATTTGTTTGGTTTAGCGGGTTTTTATGTTGCTCCTTCATCTGCTGCATATTTCTATGTCTTATTTTGTTAACTTACTGTGTTTGGTGTCTCCTTTTCACAGGCTGCAGGTTCATATTTCCCATTGTTTTTGGTGTCTGCCCCAAATGGGTAAGGTTGGTTCAGTGGGTTTTGTAGGCTTCCTTGTGGAGGGGACTGATGCCTGTGTTCTGGTGGATGAGGCTGAATCTTGTCTTTCTGGTGGAAGGACCATGTCTGGTGATGTTTTTGGGGTGTCTGTGACCTTATTATGATTTTAGGTAGCCTCTCTGCTAATGGGTGGGGTTGTGTTCCTGTCTTGCTAGTTGTTTGGGATGGAGTGTCCAGCACTGGAGCTTGCTGGACATTGAGTGGAGCTGGGTCTTAGCATTAAGACAGAGATCTCTGGGAGAGCTCTTGCTGATTGATATTACATGGGGCTGGGAGGTCTCTGGTGGTCCAATGTCCTGAACTCGGCTCTCCCACTTTGGAGGTCAGGCCTGACACCAGGCCACAGCACCAAGACCCTGTCAGTCCCATAGCTCTAAAGAAAAGAGAAAAAGGAAAGAACAAATTAATTAATTAATTAATTAAAATAAATCATTATTAAAATATAAAAATAAATAAAATAAGAGAGCAACCAAACCAATAAACAAATCCACTAATGATAACTAGTGCTAAAAACTGAACTAGATAAACATAAAACTCAGAAACAAATCAGTCACAGACAGCAAACCCCAAGTCTACCATTGCTCCCAAAGTCCACCACCTCAATTTTCGGATGCTTCATTGTCTATTTAGGTATTCCACAGATGCAGGTTACATCATGTTGATTGTGGGGATTTAATCCACTGCTCCTGTGGCTGCCCAGAGAAATTTCCTTTTCTCTTCTTAGTTCACACAGCTCCTGGGTTCAGTTTTGGTTTTGGTCCCACCTCAGTGTGTAGGTCACCCTCAGGCATCTGTTCCTGCTCAGACAGGAGAGGGTTAAAGCAGCAGCTGATTAGGGTGCTTTGGCTCACTAGGCCGGGGGTAGGGAGGGGTGCCATTTTCATAATTGGAATATGAGGCAAGCTTGCAGTGTCAGAGGCCGCTGTGACATTGCAACAGCCTTAGGAGTGCTGTGTATTCTCCCAGGGAAGTTGTCTCTGGATCACAGGACCATGGTAGTGGTGGGATGAACAGGCTCCCGGGGCGGGTGGTGTGTGGATAGTGATCTGTGCTTGCACACAGGATTCTTGGTGACAGCAGCAGCGTTAGCATTTCATGCCCATCTCTGGGGTCTGGGCTGATAGCTGCAGCTCATGCCCATCTCTGGAGCTTGCTTAGGCAGTGCTCTGCCTTCTGTGGGCACATGGGAAAGGAATCCCCTCTCCTTGTGCACCCCCAAACAATGGTCCCTTGCCTTTTCTGCAGGTCCAGACTTTTTCCTGGACTCCTTCCCCGCTAGCTGTGGTGCACTAGCCCCCTCCAGGCTGTCTTCACACTGCCAACCCCAGTCCTCTCCCTGTGGTCTGACCTCCAAAGCCCAAGCCTCAACTCCCAGGCCCCACCCGCCCTGGCAGGTGAGCAGACAAGCCTCTCAGGCTGGTGAGTGCTGGTCGGCATGGATCCTCTGTGCGGGAATCTCTCCACTTTGCCCTCTGCACCCCTGTTGCTGCGCTCTCCTGTGTGGCTCTGAAGACTCCCCCCATCCCCACCCCCCATCTCTGCCACTGAAGGGGCTTCCTAGTGCATGGAAACTTTTCCTCCTTCACAGCTCCCTCCCAGAGGTGCAGGTCTTGTCCCTGTTCTTTTGTCTCTGTTTTTTCTTTTTTGTTTTGCCCTACTCAGGAACATGGGGATTTTCTTGCCTTTTGGGCAGTCTGACGTCTTCTGCTAGCATTCAGTAGGTGTTCTGTAGGAGTTGTTCCACATGTAGATGTATTTTTGATGTATTTGTGGGGAGGAAGGTGATCTCCACATCTTACTCCTCTGCCATCTTGAAGCTTCCCTCTCCCCCCCTTCATTTTTCTTTTAACAGGCTCTTTCTTTCTTTCTTTTTTCTTTTTACAGGCTCCTTTTGAGAGACAGGCTCCCACAAAAAATCACTGTGAAAGACTCACCTTCTGAGACTTCTGGGAGACCCAAATAAGACATTTGCCATGGTGTAAGTAGGGTGATGAAGTGGTCTGTTGGGCAGTTCATAGCTGGTCAGTGATATCGCAACATCCAAGCCTCTGTGTAGCTGTGGTTTCATCATCATCTTAATGGCTATATGTGGTAGATTACAAAAATGACCACCACTTTCCCCCCTCACTTCAAGCAGTGGAATCTCCTTGCCTAATCCCTGAATCTGTTTGGCCATGTGGTTTGTTTTGGCTAACAGGATATTAGCAAACATGATGCAAAGACTAGAAAAGTATATGCACATTGGGCTTGCTAGTTTGCTGTTCTTGGATCCCTGGGCTACTATGTGAGTGAGCCCAGGCTAACCTGCTTGGTGATGAAATGCATGTGTCTCAGTTACCCACATTTTCCCAGAAGCAAAGCTGCCTAGCTAACCAGAATTGTACCTTAGATACATGAGTGATCCCAGCTGATATCAGCAGTAGAACCACACAACCCAAATTGCTGATGCACAGAATCATAAACTAAATAAATGTTTATTATTTTAAACCACTAAATTTTGTTTATTTTATAGCAAATACTAACTGATACAGTGTAATAAACTATGATGGCTCATATTTATTTATACATTTTTGCTGTTATACATTTTTGCTGTTTTAGGCTCAAATCGCAGCCCTACAAATGTGTATGACGTGATATATGCATATAAAAATATAAAGACACAAATATATATGTTGCAAAAATATTTTTTTAAATTAATGACTTTCTTGAAATTTAGACAGGTAAATGTTGTAGTTATCAGTAATTTACATTTTGGGTAGGCAATTTATACAGAACAATGAAGGAAAAGATTCTTAACATTTATTGAGTGCCTTCCATGTGTTGAGAGCTTTCATATTTGCTATCTCATTAATCCTCACAATTACATGGTTAATGCATTATATTTATTTTTACAAGAGATAAAAACCCTTAATGCTCAGAGAGGGAATGTAACTTGCCCATGGTGAGTTGATTAGCAGATGGATTTGAAGATTAGTTTTCCTGACTTTAAACATGCTATAATCAGGGAATTCCCTGAGGGTCCAGTGGTTAGGACTTCACAATTTCTCTGCCGAGGGCCCAGGTTTGATCCCTGGCCAGGCAGTTAAGATCCTGCAAGCGATGTGGTGCAGCCAAAAAAAAAAAAGATGTTATAATCAGGTACCTCCTGCAAGCCTGGGAATTTTCTTTAAGTGGTTATTTGGAAATTGGAGATGCAGGGCTTCTCATTGCAATATGTATCTTTCATAACAGTGTAAGTATAACTGGATGAATCTGGGTACCCTATTCACCACCCTTTCAATGTTGGCCTCCATGGCTTATATATAGCTCAGATTTGCAAGAAATTTTCAAACAATTGTTATTTCCATGTTTCAGTTTAGAACAGAATTTCCCAATTTTCAGAGTAGGAGATATACCTCTAAACTTTAAAATAAACCCTTCCAGTCATCTGTCATCTAAAACATCTCCTCAGGCATAATATATATTTTATATTCAATACAAATGTTTATTATGCATTTTTTTTTTTTTTTTTTTTTTTGTGGTACGCGGTCCTCTCACTGTTGTGGCCTCTCCCGTTGCGGAGCAAGGCTCTGGACGCGCACGCTCAGCAGCCATGGCTCACAGGCCCAGCCTCTCCGGGGCATGTGGGATCTTCCCGGACCGGGGCACGAACCTGCGTCCCCTGCATCGGCCGGCAGACTCTCAACCACTGCGCCACCAGGGAAGCCCCTATTATGCACTTTTATGTGTCAGTCTTTGCCCTAGGCTCTGGCGAGGCAAGAAAGAGTAAAACATAATCCATTCTTTCAAGAAGCTCAAATTCTAGTGAAGGCAAAATATACACACATAATTATAAAACAATCTAGTAAATGAAATGTAGGAGTGTTACATTGCACACTTGTGTGTCTGGGGGCTGGAGAGGTGGAGTGGTCAGGGTGAATTTCTTAAAGGAGATGATATCTAAGTCTCAGAGGAGTCCACATGGCTAAGGGTGGGAGTGGGTAGGCACATTATTAGTTAAGGGGATAGTAACTGCTGGAATGAATAAACCCCCAAATTTCAGTAGCCTAATACAATAAAGGTTAGTTTCTTATTCACATTTCAGTCTAATGCAGATGTTCCTGTTGGGGGTGGGTGTGGATGTGGATGGAGCTCAGTCCCTAAAGTCATTCAGGGATCGAGGTTGACAGAGGCTCTGACATTTTCAACACACAACCTCTGATGTCTCATTGGCATCCAGAAGAGAGAAAAGACAGGGTGTAGAAGGCACTTCTGCATCTTATCCATTTCAATATACTTCACTTCTATAAATTCACTTCTATAAATTCTATAAACTGCATTGGTCTACATTCATGGACTAGTCACATGGCCCAGCCAAAAGGACCAGTACTTTGTTTTGTTAACTGCTGCGTTCCCTGCACTGGGAGCAGTCCCTAACACATATTAAGGGCACAACAATACTTCTTGGATATTTTTGTGATTGAATGGATCTTTATAGCATCCAGTACACAGTGCCATTTCATGTATATTTGTAGAAATAAAATGCAGTTTCCCATCCTCCTGTTTTC
>NW_006789458.1:722676-785739 GCF_000442215.2 Lipotes vexillifer | reverse complement strand
TCCCTACATTAAACATAGTCAAAATGTAGTGAAAAACCTAAGGCATCAGAATATGTGGACTTCTTAGTAATGAACCTAAGTGCTGTGACAATTTGGCAAAATTCTAGGAAATGTTTGTTTGTTGGGCATCAAAGAGGTACCATATCTCTCTAGTCAGACTCTCTCTTAGCTAGAGATTTTTTTCCTTCTGTCCTCCTTCTCTCCCTTTCTTCCATTTCCACAGGCATGAGCATATTCCACAGTGCTGCTGTCCCATATGCTTGGGGGAATACAGAGATTTATTAGATATACTTTTGCTTTGCAAAAGAAGCCCAGATACATCACCAAGAACAAGAATACAAGGAAAATAGTGACAAGCACCACATTAGAGCCATTTATAGAACTGCTCTCTTCCCTGTTCTCTGAAGCCAGGGAGGGGCTGGTTCTAGAATACTTCCCATCATCTAGATGGTTCTAGGATATCGGCTTTACCTTTTCCCTATCTGGAGACTCTGGTACACCTAACATTCAGATGCCATCTCCCACTTCCTAGTTCTAGTGAGAGGAAGGTGGAGAAAAGATGACTGGGTGAAAACCTTCTACTGTCAAAGCCATAATTTTCATGTTAAACATCTGATGTCTCCCAAGAGAACGTTCTTGTCGTACATGTGTGCCTGAAAGTGATTCTTCCCATGAAGAATCTTTTGGTTGTCAGGTCCAAGGATTAGAATTGCACATGTCAGAAGGACAGTTTTTACCCTCTTTAAGAAGTAAGTTAACTAAAATGCATATAAATAGCTATTCCCACAGATGCAGCTGAGTTTGGAGGACACCCTAACCACCAGAAGTTAGTGATTTTTTATGCAATCAGGAGAATTAGCTTTAAAAAACACTGCTTCCCAGCGAGACACTCATCAGCCAGTACATCAAGTCAAGCTCCAAGTTCTCAAGCACCTTATATTAAATGGATCATAAGGTTCCTCAGTAGCTTGAGGAATATGATGAATTTGTAGCCCTAGGGATTCATACTCTGTTACAAATGTTACATGGCCCACTGATAATTCCCAAGGGCAGCAGGGTTAATGCCAAGTTAATGTCATTAGAGGAAGAATCAAAGATTCTCACCACATTTCTTCTTCATGAAGAAAATTTCAGTAATGAGACAATAAGGACAAAAAATACTGTGTCTTTTTGGGATATCAGCTAAATGGTTGTTTATGTTTTCAATTTCAAAAAAAGTCAAGAAGAATATGGAACATTCTCAGTTCTGGTCATATCACCAACATCTACATTGTGTGCATTTTACCAGATTTTCTAATTTCCAACTGACGACCTCACCAACTCTAGCCCTTTCTTACTCTTCCAACTGGTTGTTTGACTTCTATTTTTATGATTTTGTCTTATTAACTACATGAGCCAAATTATTGGTGTCAATCATGAAAAGTCATCTAAATGGAATTTATTTTCTTTAATAGTTACAAGGAAGAAAACTAGTACCCTGTGTAGACAGACATGTTTCTAGTTCCCTGAAAACTGATACCTAAGAACCTAAAATGGTCAGTCTGGAGATCATGGGCAAACTGCAATTGCTCTGTCAAGAAAGCCAACCTGGGGCTTCCCTGGTGGCACAGTGGTTGAGAGTCCGCCTGCCGATGCAGGGGACACGGGTTCGTGACCCGGTCCGGGAAGATCCCACATGCCGCTGAGCGGCTGGGCCCGTGAGCTATGGCCGCTGAGCCTGCGCGTCCGGAGCCCGTGCTCCGCAACGGGAGAGGCCACAACAGTGAGAGGCCCGCATACCACAAAAAAAAAAAAAAAAAAAAAGAAAAGAAAAAGAAAGCCAACCTGCCTTCTGCAGACCTATTAGGCAAAAGCAATAAGATCTGTTAATGTCTTTAATCTTTGACTTTACGTTACTCTTAGACCATTCTTCCTTGAACTTGTTTTTAGGTCATAGTCAAATCCAGGATTCTGTTGAGGTGGCCCTGAAAGGTCCTTAATAAGTAGTCTATAACGTATATATTTTATTAGGATTAGAAAGTAAAGCTATATTTTAGGAACAAGTATAAGTAATGGCAAACATCCAGACTCATTCATTTATTAAAATAACACTTCAGGGCTTCCCTGGTGGCGCAGTGGTTGAGAGTCCACCTGCCAGTGCAGGGGACATGGGTTCATGCCCTGGTCCGGGAAGATCCCACATGCCGCGGAGCAGCTGGGCCCGTGAGCCATGGCTGCTGAGCCTGAGCGTCCGGAGCCTGTGCTCCGCAACGGGAGAGGCCACAACAGTGAGAGGCCCGCGTACCGCAAAAAAAAAATTAATAATAAAATAAAATAAAATAACACTTATGTGATGATTCAGAGGCCTGAATCTGAATTACCATTCTGCCACTTACTAGCTATCTGACATTGGACATCTCTCTTAACCATTTTGAGCTTCATTCAGTTGCTGATGTTTAAAGTGAAAATATAATAATGTTTTATCATCTGACTTCAAAGTTTTTTTTTTTTTACAATAAAAAGATTTTGAAAATGCCACTTGAGATATAAAAGTTATAAACTATTATTAAAATAATCCAACAAGTAGGCCTCACATACTATTGCTTATGGGTAAGTCCTTTCTGCTTTGCATTTTAAAAAATACCTAAAGCCAGATAAAATGAACCAGAAGACCTTTTGTTCCTACTATTTTCAGCTCGGGAGGTGTATTGAGATGGAGGAAAACTACCTTAGAGCTTATTAGGTTAGTGAACAACTACATACTGTGTTAAATGGGTTTGGACTAAACTTGAATTAATACTACTGCTAGACATAGGGGTTTTTTAGATTCCACATGTAAGTATTTGCCTTTCTTTATCTGATTTCTTTCACTTAGAATAATGCTCTCTAGATTTATCCATGTTGTTGTAGATGGCAGAACTTCCTTTAGTTTTTTATGGTTGAATAATATTCCATTGTTTATATAGATCACATTTTTAAAATCTATCCATCCATGGAAGGACATTTAGGTTGTTTCCATATCTTGGCTATTATGAAAAATGCTGTAATGAACATGGGTATGCAGATATCTCTTCGAGATACTGATTTCAATTTCTTTGGATATATACCCAGAAGTAGGATTGCTGGATCATAAGGTAGTTCAATTTTTAAATTTTTGAGGAACCCCCATACAGTTTTCCATAACGGTGATGTAGGCCAAAGGCACAAATTTCTAGTTATGAGAATAAGTAGTGAGGATATAATGTACAACAAGATAACTATAGTTAATATGGTGTTGTATAACAAAGTTGGTAAGAACAGATCTTGAACAATCTTAGCACAAGACAAAAAAGACTTAAGTATGTGAGGTGATAGATGTGCTAATTATTATGTTTATTTGGTAAACATTCTACAATGTATATGTATATCACAAGTTGTGCACTTTAAATATATACAATTATATTTGTCAATCATTCCTCAATAAAGTTATTTTGAAAATACTACTAGACAGAATAAGTGATTTGAAGAAAATATCCTGCCTCTTTATTAAAAGCTTGGACAGAATTTTCATAGACTCATAGTGTCAGGGAATACAGATCCTTGGCTCTACTATCTTTAAAGTTATGAGGGCAAATCACTGTCGTTCACTAAATTGAAGGATCTTAAAGTTAATTTCTAGATCCTTAAGTGAGACCAATACAACTGATTTTCTAAAAAATAAGAAGAGTAGACTTTGGTATATAATATTATAAATGATGAATTTCACTAACTTTCAGTCACTGAGGTGACTAGTTTTGGGGTATCAGATATCCGACTTCAGTCAGAATATGATTTTGGCTGATCATAGATCAGGCTCTTGATAAAATAGAATAAACAGAAGATACAAGCCCTTTAAAAGAAAATGTTTAATTCCAAATACCAATTCTACAACTGCACATTTCCTCTGCTGTAAAGGTGAGAGTTGAGGGACTATAGAAACAAATGCTAACATGGGAAGAATCTTTGATGTATTTTAAGTTTGGGTTAGTGCTGAGTCGTATTTTGACACTTTGAGGAGAATGTGATAGTGAACACTTCCTATGGCTTCTCTAATTTTGGAGCCAAGAACTTCATCAGCAACTTCTAATGTATGAATGACAATTGATGAGTAGTTTTCTATGTGGCAGACATATCTTGATTGATCCCAGAAGAAAATATCCTCTTAACATTTTGGGAATTTGTTGATGCATTGTATTTCATTTTAACCCACGTCAAATCATAAAAAAAATAGATATTTTCATGGCAGCTCCTTTCTTTAAATGCAAAAAAACTTTTATTAGAATATTGAAATTATTTCATTTAATCCTTGCAAAAACTCTGTGAGGTTTCACTTTTATTAGCTCCCAACTCTCATTGAAAGGTGTGAAAACTGAGGCACAGAAATTACAAGAGAACAGTCAAAGCATTTATTGTTATATATTTGTAAGAGGAAGTTAACAAGTACCCAAGTACATGCAAGTAGTAAACTGGCCCTGTCTGGATACATGTACAAGTGTAAGCTTCAAAAATATATATGCAAATAACAATAGAATTCAAAAATCCATGAAGCAAAAATTGTAAAGATTAAAAGGAGAAGTATACAATTTAACAATAATAGTTGGAGACTTGAATATTTCACTCTCAATAATTGATAGAGTGCAGAAAAACAGCAAGGAGTCACAAGACTTGAACAAAACTGTCAACCAACTTGTACTAATCAATATTTATAGAATACTTCAAATGATAGCAGAATATACAGTCTTTTCAGAAACATGAAACATTATTCAGAATAGATCATATGCAAGGTCGTAAAACAAATTTCAATAGATTTTAAAGGATTAGAATCATGTAAAGTATGTAAATTAGAAATTAACAAGTAGGATGAAATTTGGGAAATCCTCAAATATTTGGATATTAAAAAAAACACTTTTAAATAACCCATTGGTTGAAGAAAAATTCACAAGGGTAGTTATGAAATATTTAAACTGAATGTAAACATTTATGGCCATGAGTGGCCATAAAATGGTACAACTACTTTGGAAAACAGTTTGGTCATTTCTTAAAAAGTTAAATGTAATCTTACCATATGACCGAGCAATTCACTCTAGGTGTTTAGAGGAGAAATAAAAGCCTATGCCCATAAAAAGACTTATACATGAATTTTTATACAGCCACTATTCATAATAGTTCCAAGATGGAAACAATCAAATGTACACAATAGATGAACCTCAAAAATATTATGGTAAGTGAGAAAAGCCAGATGTCACATACTACATACTATATGATTCCATTTATATAAAATGTCTAGAAAAGGGAAATCTACAGAGGCAGAAACCAGATCAGTGTTTGCCTAGGTCTGAGTTGGAAGGGAGATTGACTCCAAACGAACACAAGGGAACTTTTGGGAGGTGATAGAAATATTCTCAAACTAGTTTTGTGTAACGGTGCACAACTTTATAAATTTACTGAAAATCATTGTAGTGTGTAGTATAACGGGTGAATTTTATGCTATGTAAATTATATCTCAATGAAGCTGTGAAAAATCATAAGCAGCAAGGAGTAATTTTTGGACAAGTAGAGATGAAAGAAGATTGACAATGTGTTTACAATTGATGAAGCTAGTTGATTCATAATGGGGGCTCATTATACTATCTCTTGTACTTTTATATATGCTTGTATATTTTTAAAATAAAAAGTATTTTGAAAGTTAATATTAAATCAAAATTAACAAAACAAACACTTGGTTTCCCACTCCTCTGGTGTCTAAAGTATATCTATTTCTTTTAAACAGTATCAATCCAGGACTTCCCTGGTGGTCCAGTGGTAAAGAATCCACCTTCCAATGCAGGGGACACAGGTTTGATCCCTGGTCAGGGGACTAAGATCCCACATGCCGCAGAGCGGCTAAGCCCATGTGCCACAACTACTGAGCTAGCGTGCCTCAAGGAGAGAGCCAGTGTGCTGCAACTACAGAGCCCATGCACCCTGGAGTCCATGCTCCACAACTAGAGAGAGAAAATCCACATGCCACAACTAGAGAGAAGCCCATGCACCACAATGAAGAGCCTGCACCACAATGAAAGATCCCATATGCTGCAACTAAGACCCAATGCAGCCAAAAAAAAGAGAAAGAAAATAAATATTAAGAACAGTATCAATCTTCAAGTGTCTCACCAGATAATTAAACCACAAATTAACTTAAGCCAATTTAATTTAACAAATTTTGATTGTACATCAGTTATATGCAGGATTTCATGTTGATGCTTACGGAATTTTTTTTTTTTTCTTCCCGCCAGTTCCTGATTGATTGAAGCAGATAGTCATGTCATTGTTTTTAAATTTGGTGTTTTCTGTTCCTTTTCACTGAATTTTTATTATTGTCAAGAGTATGAACTTAGAAACATTCTGTTCTATATCTCTCCCTAGATCGCCTTCCTTTCCCATATTTTATCTATAGATAATAGAGGTTTCTTATAGATAATGGAGTTGTTACCCTTACAATTCAAAACATGTAATCGTTGAAGCAAAATACTTTGCAATGTGGTAAGATAATTAGGTTTTGGAAAAAGTAATTTACCCCCTCAGATGACGTCCAGCAGAGACAGTAATTCAATGCCATGCTCCGAGTGACAACAAGGTCTCACTTTGTAAAACTGATTTACTTCATATAGAGATGAAATGGGTGAATTCCTCCCATCAAAGGATAATGTACTCAACTGAAGTAGCCAGTCCATAATTCTAGCTTTACCTATTTGAAAAATCTCGGAAGGAAGAGAGAGAATCAAGAACAGTTTTAGAATGTTTTTCATTCCCTGCTTCCCCTTAAAACAAAATCACCTATAACGGGACATTTGAGATATTGCATTCACAAACCTTATTAAGATATTTATTTGGGGGCAATTGTTAGAGCCAAAGGAAGATTGGTGTCCCTAGGTATGATCAGGCCCTGAACTGTCTTAACTCCTAGAATTTGGGTACAATGTCAGGAAAGTCAACACAAATTAAACAGACTAACTCTGCATAGAGGTAACTTTGTGTAGCAAACATAAGAGATAAGATTATGGAGGGTTTCAAAAGCTCATCAAAGACATGGGAGAATGTCTAAAACATTTATCAAAAAAAATCTCAGGTTTTCTGAAATCTCCATGCCTGTTATTGGGCCTGTAAAAAGCAGGAGCTCAGTAAAAAAGAACTGAACTGAATGTTATTTATCAGCATTGACAATGACTAATGTAAGATAAATTGTAAAACTATTAATGATGTTATGCCTCAAGTGGTAACAATATATACATATTGTGGTATATATACTCAAGGACAAAGAAAATTAAATATATATGTATACTCTATAACATTATATATATATACTCATATATAAAGTATACAGGCACACATATATATACTCTTTTAATTTTAATTTTTTTAACGTGTATATATTGTGACTAAGAAAAAAAGACACCATCTCTGAGAGATACAAGAATTTCTGTCACTACTAAAGGTGACTACAAAATAAAATAGGAAAAAATGTTCAGATTACACCACAATCTAAATGAAATGTTTTTACTGCTTCAGCCATCTGATTATTTACTCTGGAAACACTTTCCAACTTGAAAGTCATCAGGCAACAAATACAAGTATCTTGGCCCTTGAAAAAATAGGTTCCAGTGGAAACTGGAATTTTGTTTTGTAAATCAGTGTTTAGTCTTAATGTAGCTAGTATTAATTGTGTGACCTTCAGAAAATCAATTTACTTTTCTGGGTTTCAGTTTCTTCACTTATACAATATAACATGAGATGAGGTGAGCATTTCCCTAATTGTCTCCCTCAGAATGAAAGTCCTAGCAAAGTGCTCAAGAACAAATAGACATCCTCATTTATTGACTTGTTATTGATTGTTCATTGAGTCCATGAGCGTTGGTTAAAATGTATTCTATTTTTTTTAAACATATTTTCACTTTAATTTTCCTTCTGACTTCAGAGTATGAAGTACTACTCCTTCTGACCTGAGGAAGGGGAATGGTATTCCCCAGTACTGCCTCTTTTTCCAATTTCCTGAAGGTGAAATCCTTCTTTAGAAATGTCAGATGAGTATCAGTGAAGACAGATCCCCAGACTGTCAAAAAACGTTGCTGTCCATTCTGCGCAGGACTTTCTAAAGGACTTGTGGCATCACACATCCTTATGCATCCAGGTCTCTCAATCTAGCTGCAGGACATGGCCATTTGCAATGACTTCACTGAGTCCATATTCCCTATAGACACTTTCAACCTTCTTATTATTTTCTTTTATTTTATTGAAGTATAGTTGATTTACCATGTTGTGTTTAATTTCTGCTCTACAGTTACACATATATATACTCTTTTTCATATTCATCTCCATTATGGTTTATCACAGGACATTGAATATAGTTCCCTGTGCTATACAGTAGGACCTTGTTTATCCATCCTATTAACATATATAATAGTTTGCATCTGCTAATCCCAAATTTGCAGTCCTTCCCTCACCCACCCCCCACCCTTGGCAACCACAAGTCTGTTCTCTGTATCTGTAAGTCTGTTTTTGTTTCTATATATGTTTATTTGTGTCATATTTTAGATTACACATATATGTGATATCATACTGTATTTGTCTTTCTCCTTCTGACTTACTTCACTTAGTATGATAATCTCTAAGCCCATCCATGTTGCTGCAAACAGCATTATCTTATTTTTTTTAATGGTTGAGTAGTATTCTGTTGTTTACATGTACCACATCCTCTCTATCCATTCATCTGTAGATGGACATTTAGATTGCTTCCATGTCTTGGCTATTGTGAATAGTGCTGCTATGAACACAGGGCTGTATAGCAGTTTTGAATTATAGTTTTTGAAATATACTTGAATTCTAGTTTTGAACTATACTTGAATTATAGTTTTGAATTTTTTGAATTATAGTTTTTCTGAATTATAGTTTTGCCTGGGTATATGCCTAGGAGTGCGATTGCTGGATCATGTGACAACTCTATTTTCAGTTTTTTGAGGACCCTCCATACTGTTTTCCATACTGGCTGCACCAACTTACATTCCCGTCAACAGTGTAGGAGGGTTCCGTTTTCTCCACGCCATCTCCAGCATTTGTTATTTGTAGACATTTTAATGATGACTGGTGTGAGGTGATACCTCATTGCAGTTTTGATTTGCATTTCCCTAGTAATTAGCAATGATGAGAATCTTTTCATGAGCTTTTTGGCTATCTGAATGTCTTCTTTGGAGAAATGTCTATTCAACTTTTGTATTCTTGACCTCTTTACCTCTCTCATCCCTTGGCTTAGCACTTGGTCTGTGACTGTTTTGCTTTGATTATATGTTTGGTCAGGTTTCTTTGGCTCTGCATGGCCAACAATTTCAACCACAATTTTGTCCACGTTAGGTCTCCAGTTCCTTCCACCACAGTCATGGGTAAGGTGTGATCTTGTCTATCTTCATTCTCAGTATCCCCATTGGCCAGGCCCTCCATTAAAGAAGGACTAGAAAAGATCTGAAAGCTGCCTTTTCACCATTCTCCCAATCTCCTGCACAATTGCTTATGATGGGAGGTTTGGGGACACACTGTGTATCTCTGCAAGTGCCTTAGCTTCCTCTTTTGCCCCCTACCATGTGGGGTCTCCTGTGAAGTTAGAGGGAGAAAAATGGAGAAACTCACATTTACCATGTGCCTCCTACACCAGGAACTGTGCTAGTTGTTCACTTAGTATCTACATCACTGCCATTTCACAAACGGCATAACTAAAGTTCACAGAAATTTACTTAACTTTTTCATAGCTCATAAAGGGCAGAATTATGATTTGATCCCTATGCCTTTTTCTTTCCTCTCCATATCAGTGCCTCACTTGAACATCTATTTATGGACATATAGCCCAATGTCTAGAGAATCAGATATAATGAAATTTGAGTTTCACATTATTTTTCCAATACCACTTAATAAATGATAATGAATATTGAACATATTCCTCCATTTATTCAAAAAACATTTATTGAATAAGTTCTATATCAGGCACTGTTCTAAGCATTTGGGATACATCAATGAAATAAAATGACAAAAATCCTTGCTTCTTGTACAGTTCACATTCTAGTGGGTCAGGGATATAAGATAAGCAATAAGAAAAATAATAAATAAGTAAATTGTATAGTATATTCAAAAGTGTAAATAAACAGGAGAAAAGAAATAGAACAAGATAAGGGGAATCACACTGTATGTGGTTTAGAGGGAGGTTTACATTTTGAAATGGAGTGGTGATTGAGAAGATTACATTTGAGCTAAGACATGAAGGAGTCAAGAGAGCAACTGGTGGTAGAAGACTTTCCAAAGGCTCTGATGTGACTGAAGCAGAGTGAGCAGTATTGGGAGTCAGGGAGAGGGGAGGGAAGGAGAGGAATACAGAGACACTTGCACACAAAGGATTTTGGAAGGGCTTTTCTTTTACCTTTTTTGAAATAGGGACCCCTTGAGGATGTTTGAGTAAAAAAGTGATTGATTAAGTTTAAAAGAGTGCTGTGTTGAGAATAGACTGAGATAGCTTAAATGTCTAATTTATCATTGTGCATTTACTATGTCTCATGTAGGTTAAGACTGGATCTTAACAAGATCAAAATCATGGCAAATTTTCATTTCATTAGACTAAGATGAGCAGCTGAGAAGAGGTGGCTGTAGTCAAGTCTAGAATGTTAACAGTAATGGAGTGTAGGAAACATGGGGGCAAGTAATAACCAGAAAAGGAAAGTGTGGTCTCCGATTTAAGAATCTTGATTTATAACCCCAGGCTTACTTCCAGGATTGATCTCTTTGATGTTCATCTTTCTTTTCTCCGTTTTGTGAAAAGATTTCAGTTTCATAAATTGAATTTTCCCTGAACGATCCTATTTTCAGTTATACATAAAACTTTACATTTCAATGTATGTGACAAAGAAAACAAAAGACTTTGGGCATAATTCTTTTTTGTGTGTGTGTGTTTTGAGCATATGCCAGTAGCTACATGAAATTCTTTTAATACCTGTTAATTGATTCTTTTATATTCTCTGTTTTTCTTCCTTTTTAACCTACATAGTTCCATTAAAGAATCCAAGACAAGGGACTTCCTTGGTGGCACAGGGGTTAAGAATCCACCTGCCAATGCAGGGGACACGGGTTTGAGTCCTGGTGCGGGAATATCCCACATGCCGTGGAGAAACTAAGCTCGTGTGCCACAACTACTGAGCCTGCTCTAGAGCCCATGAGCCACAACTACTGAGCCCACGTGCCACAACTACTGAAGCCCACGGGCCTAGAGCCTGTGCTCCACAACAAGAGAAGCCACCACAATGAGAAGCCTTTGCACCACACTGAAGAGTAGTCCCTGCTTGCCTCACCTACAGAAAAATCTGCACGCAGCAACGAAGACCCAACACAGCCAAAAATTAAGTAATTAATTAATTAAAAAAGAATCCAAGATAAGATGAATAGAAGAGTTTTCCAAATAAATGTGAGAATCTTCTCTCTCATCCTCTTTTGTTCTTATGAGTTCTTTCTTACCCAACTTAGAATTTAGAATGCGAAACAGATGTTCCTACTCTCAAATAGCAATTAGTATTTCTTTGATACTCTTTTCCCTCTAGTCTGAAACATGAATCATATTTATATGTATTAAATATAAATTAAAAAACATTTACCAAGCACCATTTAAATTCAAAGCACCAGTAACCCTCAAAGACCTCAGACAATACTACAAAGCTATAGTAATCAAAACAGCGTGGTACTGGCACAAAAACAGAACATGGATCAATGGCAAAGAATAGAGAGTCTAGAAATAAACCCACGCAACTATGGTCAATTATTCTTTGACAAGGGAGGCAAGAATATACAATGGGAGAAAGATATTCTCTTCAGCAAGTGGTATTGGGAAAGTTGGACAGCTGCATATAAATCAATGAAGTTGGAACACACCCTCACACTATAGACAAAAATAAACTAAAAATGGCTTAAAGACTTAAATATAAGACATGACACCATAAAATTCCTAGAAGAGAGCATAGGCAAAACATTCTCAGACATAAATGGTACCAGTGTTTTCTTAGGTCTGTCTCCAAAGACAATAGAAATAAAATTTAAAAGTAAACAAATGGGACCTAATCAAACTGACAGGCTTTTACACAGCAAATGAAACCATAAGCAAAATGAAAAGACAACCTACAGAATGAGAGAAAATATTTGCAAATGATGCAACCAACAAGGGCTTAATTTCCAAAATATACCAACAGCTCATACAACTCAACAACAAAAAACAAACAATCCAATCAAATAATGGTCAGAAGGCCTAAATAGACATTTCTCCAAAGAAAACATACAGATGGAAAATAGGCACATGGAAAGATGCTCAACATCATTAATTATTAGAGAAATACAAATCAAAACTACAATGAGGTACCACTTCACACCAGTCAGAATGGCCATCATTAAAAAGTCTATAAGTAACAAATTCTGGAGACGATGTGGAGAAAGGGAACACTCCTACATTGTTCATGGGAATGTAAATTGGTGCAGCCAGTATGGGAAAACAGTATGGAGGTTCCTTAGAAAACTAAAAATCAAATTATGATATGATCCAGCAATTCACTCCTGGGCATATACCCAGACAAAACTATAATTCAAAAAGATACATGCACCCCTATGTTCATAGCAGCATTATTCACAATAGCCAAGACATGGAAGCAACGTAACTTTCCATTGACAAACAGATGGATAAAGAAGATGTGGTGCGTATATACAATGGAATACTACTCAGCCATAAAAAAGAACGAAATAATGCCATTTGCAGCAACATGGAAGCAACTAGAGATTATCATACTAAGTGAAGTAAGTCAGAAAGAGAAAAAGACAAATACCATATGACATCACTTATATATGGAATCTAAAATATGACACAAATGAACCTATCTATGATGCAGAAACAGACTCAAAGACATAGAGAACAGACTTGTGGTTGCCAAGGGGGAGGGAGGGTGGGAGAGATGGACTGAGAGTTTGGGGTTAATAGATGCAAACTATTACATATAGAATGGACGGACAACAAGGTCCTACTCTATAGCACAGGGAACTATCGTCAATGTCCTGGGATAAACCATAATGGAAAGGAATATAAAAAAGAAGAAAAATTCAAAGTACCAGGCTGGAAATTGAAATATGAACATGGACAGGCAAACCCTCTTAGCTCCAGGAGCTCAAAAGCTAGTGGCTTTCATTCCAGTGGGAACTTTGTTATGGGACCATTATTAAAAGCATCGTCTAATATTTCTGCATGGCCATGCAGAATTAAATGTTTGTGACTGAGGCCATGAACAACTCTCCTGCCTGCACTATTATTAAGGAATGGGTCACACGAGATGTTAGAAATTCTTGCTAGCCACATTATAGCCCAGTCAACTTACATTCTTGGTGAGTTTCTCTGCTCATTCCGGTCTTGTAAAATCACTATTGGGATTCAGAGTTGCAGGAGTACCTTATGTATCTGAAAGATTTGTAAATAAATCCAGTATGCACAGATCTAGATTTAAACAGTAGGTCAATTACTGATTATTCATTTTACCAAAAGATTCATAACGAATTCCTTTAAGAGGCAAGCTCCTCTTATGTATTTAAAACTTTGATGAAATCCATTAAATATTCACAGTTGACATATTCTTTAGGGGTACAAGTATTAAATAGAGAGAGAGGTATACTTGTACCTTGGCAGCAGTAATAACTCCTATTAATTCTGTGAAGTGAAAAGATAACAGTATTGGAACTGGAGATTCCCTGAAGATAAAAATCTGTATCACAGAAACTGAAGGCAGTTACTTATACCAAAGGGAGAAAGGGAAGGAAGGATGGAGGGAGGAATTCATTTGTCATTTCCTCAAGGACAGACCAAGTAGAAGAAAAAGGAGATGTACTTTTCCAGTTCCCTACTAACACAGGGAAAGCTTTTAGATGATATTTTATTTTTTAAATGCCTTTTCTATTTTCTGTTTGTGTTCATGTTGTATATGTGTATTTTAAAAACTCATACTTTTGGTAAGTATCACTATGTAATATATATTGTACTACTATATTCTATCTATCACATTTACCAGATCTATCTATCATCTATCTATCTATCTATCATCTACCTACCTATCACCTATTTATATAGCCATCTATCCTTCTACTCATCCAGCATAAAAATCTCTGCTCAAGATAACTACATTTTACAAGAAAATCTTTCCATTTCTAATTCTAGCCCACTCTGGAATCTAGAGTGATAAAAAATAGTTTCAAGAGGGAAAGATTATTGTGAGACTTTTCCTCTCTTCAATATATCACATTTCAGGGCATTCAACAAATCAAACGACAAAGTAGTCATTGCTACCTTAGAAGCTATGGAGAATAACCACACACATGCACACACATACCCCTGTCTTCTTAGAGTTTATCAACTACTAAAGAGACAGAAACCCAACATGTGATCCAACCGCTGAAAATCAGCTTCTGCTACCAGCAACAGAGCACCCAGGGCAGGCAGGGGAGCTTGTGCCTAGAAGATTCTGCATCCTTTACATGCAAGCTCAGGAGCACACCCCAAAATCATTTATTAAGTAGAGTCAAGATGTGAACATTCCTCACTCTTTTTCATGTTTTTACTTCATTTTGAGGAAAACAGCCCTGCCTAGGTCTCTTTTGAAAGAGCTGTGGTCAGGCCCAGTTTACAGGGGGCTTGTGCCCCTCACAGTCTGGCTCTTTAGCACAATTGGCCCCAGTCCACTGGTAATCAGTATAGCTCATGACCAAATGTCCTTCCCATTGCCAGGTTGTGGGAGGCCATGAAATGCTCACAGTATGTCAGCGGAATTCATCCAATGTGTGCCATACACTACCTTTTTTAAAAAATTGAAGTACAGTTGATTTACAATGTTCTGTTAATTTCTGCTGTACAGCAAAGTGACTCAGTTAAACATATATATACACTTCTTTAAAATATTCTTTTCCATTATGGTTTATCACAGGATATTGAATATAATTCCCTGTGCTGTACAGTAGGACCTTGTTTTTTATCCATCCTATGTATAATAGTTTGCATCTACTAACCCCAAACTCTTAATCCATCTCTCTCCCCCCCCTCCCTCCCCCTTGGCAACCACAAGTCTGTTCTCTATGTCTTTGAGTCTGTTTCTGCATCATAGATCGGTTCATTTGTGTCATATTTTAGATTTCACATATAAGTGATATGGTGTTTGTCTTACTCTTTCTGACTTACTTCACTTAGTATGATAATCTCTAGTTGCATCTATGTTGTTACAAATGGCATTACTTCATTATTTTTTATGGCTGAGTAGTATTCCATTGTATATGTGCTTCCTGTGCCTGAATTTATGTTTCTTTCTTTAGGTTTGGGAAGTTTTCAGCCATAATTTCTTCAGATACATTTTTGGTCCCCTTTTCTCTTTCTTCCCCTTCTGGGATCACTATTATGTGTAGATTGGCATGTTTTATATTATCCCATAGGTCTCTTATATTGCTTTTATTTTTTTTCATTTGACTTTTTGTTGCTGTTCTGATTGGGTGATTTCCGTTATTCTATCTTCCAGATCGCTTATGCATTGTTCTGCATTATTCATTCTGCAATTCATTGCCTTTAGCTTAGCTTTCTCTCTGCAAATGTGTTTTCTAATTTTTCTTGGCTCTTCTTTATAGTTTCTAGATCCTTTTTACAATAACTTTGCATTTCTGTCAATAGCCTTTCTTAATTCCTTCAGTATTTTTTAAAATTAAATTAATTTAATTTATTTATTTTTGGCTGTGTTGGGTCTTCATTGCTTCGTGGGCTTTCTCTAGTTGCAGTGAGAGGGGGCTACTCTTTGTTGCAGTGCGCGGGATTCTCATTGCGGTGGCTTCTCTTGTTGTGGAGCCCAGGCTCTAGGTGTGCGGGCTTCAGTAGTTGTGGCACGTGGCCTTAGTTGCTCAGCGGCATGTGGGATCTTCCCGGACCAGGGCTTGAACCCGTGTCCCTTGCATTAGCAGGCGGATTCTTAACCTCTGGCCCACCAGGGAAGCCCCCCTTCATTATTTTTATTACCTCCTTTTTGAACTTGGGATCTAATAGACTGGAGAGGTCTGTTTCATTGTTTGTTCTTTGAGGGGAATTCTCTTGGTCTTTTAACTAGGAGTGGTTCCTCTGCTTCTTCATTTTATTTATACTTCTCTTACTGTGTGAGTTTAGGAGAAACAATTATTGACTGTGGTCTTAGGGGGCTATTTATAGGTGGGACTGTCCCTGTATAACTTGTGTGGGTTTAATATTTTTGGTGCAAGGGCTGTTTTTAGTATGGATGCCTGCTGCCTCTTTCCTCAGTATGGACTGGCCATTATCCCCTTGGTAAGGGCTATGTATATGCAACTGCTGGTTCTTGGCAGCAATGGCAGGTTTTGAGCTCCCCTGTAGACCTTGGGTGCAGCTCACAACTGCTCCTGGAGGCCGGGAAGGAAGGGGCTGCCATACACTACCTTTTGATCAAAGGGAGCTGTAGGAGAGAAGCAGTAACAACAATTCAAACCAAGAAAACATATCCCATTTCCCAAGGGAGAAAGAGTCACAGCTTAAGAGGACTCTTTCTTTCAGGCCCCCCCAGAAAGCATTGCCGGATGGCCCCCAAAGGTGGTGGGGAAAGTGAGCAAACACACAGGGTCTACTCCTGGAGACTGCCTCAGGCAAGCGTGTGATTCATGTGCCTGGGTACTGTACTCTGAAGCTGGGGTCTTGTCTTGGTGATTTAGTGGCCTGAAGGAGTTTTGGCAGCGATTACATACACTTGGCTCAAGAATGAAGCGTATGCTTGGCAGAACATGACTCATTATTTTCTGATGATGTTTACATCCTGATCAGTGTCCTCAGATTAAAAATATTGTCCATTGTGCAGTGATGTCCGTGTGTGACTACAGCTCAGCACAGGAGTGCAGGCACTGTTCTGAGCTTTCACAAAGTGCCTGCTGAGCTACAGCCTCATGCGTCTACAGGCACACTGACTTGCACTGTAGTTCTCCTCTTCTTCTTCTTCTTCTGTGATACATTTTTACCCTAAACACAGATTCAGTGATTAAAATGATCAAATGATAAGAAGCACCAGTTTTTCCATCACTCAAATCTGGATTCAAATCCTCTTTCCACTAGTTAGCAAATGGGTGAAACTGAGCAAGTCATCTAGGCTCTGAGGCTCAATTTACTCAACAGTGAAATGGGGATATTAGCATACCACTCACTGCCTTACTTTGAGGAATAAATTAGATGAGGTATTTAAGCTGCTCTTCAAGGAAATTGGCATGACTAGAGTGTAAGAAACACTATTATTACTATCGGCAAATCTGTCTCCAAAGCTGCTTCTGTGAACTGGGTGGTAGGCTATCCCTGCTGATTTATTCAGTAGCTGCAGCTGAATTCAGTCCACCTGAAATAGAATTTTCTATCTGGAAGGGGATACTGCAAGTAAGATTCTAAAATCTGGAATTGGCTGAGTGAAAGAGGTGGGACTTTGGACAGTTAGGACTCAGATATTTCAGGCTACAAATCTGGTGACCCTTATTATGTGATGGAAAAACATTTGGTCAGATTGCCACCTGCTGTTCTTTGGAATACAGACCATGTGCCACTGCAACTTTGCTATTAGCATAAGTGGTAAGAAAAATCCAGAACACCGGCATGAGGTTATAGATTTTTTTTTCTGAAGGAGAGCTCTGTACTCAGCCTAGAGTTTGCTAATCTGTAAGCAGGGATGGGAGAGGTATTCTTTACCTGCGGCCTGCATTCTAAATTCACTGTGAAGCCTATATTTTGCATACATGCAGAATTTTTAAAATAAGTGTATTCTTACCAAACTCAGTACCTGAGGACTTTTCTTATACACAGTCTCCTAAGTGTTCTTTAGACAAATGCCAATTAACTAAGATCATATTATACTTGATATCTCCCCACTAATGCCTATTATATTTTAAACTACCTCAAAACATGGCCATTAAGCTATGGAATAGAGGACTTGGAAGAGCCCAGAGATCAGCAGCTGAGGGAAAGGAATCTTCAAGCTAAATATCATGTCTAGATGAAATATTTGTCTGTGGCTATTCACACATGGAATTAACTGACCAAGAGCAAAAAGATTGGAAATCTAAATTTTTGATGGAACTATATTGCCAAAGGCCATAATTATTAAACCTCTAAGTCCATTCCTGTATCTCAGATTCAAACCAAAAGAAGTGGGCCCAAAAAATCTGTGGGCCCCTAAGGGAAGTTATCCTCTACAAAGCCTGTTTCATATGTAGTCTTGGATGACAGTGGTCAAGAGATGGTCTCCCAGGGAGTAGAATGTGAGGCTGTTGGATTGAGTAAACCCAGGAATGTGATAGAGCACAGAAGTTCTGAGCTTTCCTGCCTGGCAATGTTTGGTATTTACTCTGGTAATATCTCTGCTGTGTGCTTTCCATGGTTCTCTTTCCCAAATAGGAGTTAATATTGCCCTTAACCTGTTCTTTTTTTTAACCATTAAATATTGAGTGTTCTGGGGAAAGATAGCTTGTATTTCAGTTTACCAGTCATTAGACTATGTGAAGTCCCATATAGATCTGATGGAAAGGTTGCACCCAGAGACTCTGAAAAGCTAAATGAAGCAAATAAATTAGGCTTTGAAGTTGATGCCTTTGAGGAGCAAGGCTAACATATTCTGCCTTGGAAGGAAGGGTGTGTGTGAATGTTGGGTAGCCGAAGGAGTTGACTGTGACAGATATAACTAATTGTCTCAATAGCCATTCTCCCCTTACTTGCTAAAGAAACTCTAATTTTATTTGAAGTGGCAAACAAACAATTCCACTTACCAATCACCCATTTAGCAATCACCTTCCACTTACCTATAACCTCCCCAGACTTCCTTGAATAGTCATCTGACCCACTTGGACTAATGAGATACAAGCAGAAATCTATTGGCTAGGCCTCCAGTGTTTTTATTTTCCTGATTAAAAAAGAATAAAGCTGTTTAGCATTTACTATTTGCCCCTCATCTTCCTCTCTTCTTTTACTTTTGGCTGGAATTAAGACTCAGAGCCTGAAGGTGGAGGAGTCACCTTGAGACCATTAAGACAGAAGCTGCATGCTGAGAATGGTGGAGCAGGTAGCTAGCAGAAAGCTAGCTCCTGGTGACTTCCTTGAGCAGTTGCACCACCTATGGATTGACTGTCAATTTCTAGATTCCTTCTTATGTTAAAAAGTCCCTTACTTGTTTAAATCCCTGCAGTTGAGTTTTTGTGTAAATACATGTATATGGCCACATTTTAATAAACTGTGGCTTGGTTGCCAAGAGAAATAAGAGGTCATGGAAAAGAGAGGGAGGTCAAACATTCTTAGTTTTGGGAAGTCCATAGAAGCAATACCTGAAATGATGTAAATGGCAATGGGGTTGTGAAGGAGGCAACTGTGAGGTTTATATAGTGAGGGTGATGGTACCTAAGGAAGTTGAGGAGGCAGAAGAGTCTGACTGTGCCACAGGCCAAAAAGAGAGGTGAGGCCAAGAGGGGGCAGCGGTACTCTCTTAGGTAAAAGACCTTGGGACAGATGAAGGGCTGTGTCAAACAGAGTTACCCTGCCTGGGCCCAGGTACATAGTAACAAACTTCGCTAGTACATGTTGGGACTCCGAGGTGGAAAAATCAGCAGAATGATCTCCCCATCTTCTGGATATTCTATGAAGAGTCATGTTTGGGTTGTAACATGGGTCTTCTGCTCTTCTGTCATTTTCTTCTGAATGAGGACAGTCATTCAGTGGACTAAGAAGGCTGGGTTTAGGTTTTGTGCTGGCTGTTCAGGGGAGTTGTCTGGGTATGCCACTTTATAGCATCTGATATGCCTGAGGGAAGTTGGGGCAGATAGGCAAGGTGAGCTATCATTTGGGCCTTCAAATCACCCTCAGTTAATCCTGCTTGACTCATAATAGCCTGGGAAGACACTTATTTGCCTTTAATATATTTTTTACCTACTAGTTCCATGAGATGTGATATTAGGCATAGAGTCTCCTTGTCTAATGAATATATAACAGAATTCTAGTCAAGAAAAGTGATTACATCTTAGTTACCTGTATAATAAATATCTGAATAATTTCATTGGTCTCTCTGATTTTTCCTGATTTCTGTTCCTGCATTTTAAGAAAATACAAAGGAAAAGGCCCTCTAAGATACAGCAGCCTTCCAAGCTTCAAGCAGACCTCAACTTGGAAGGCCTGAAATTGAAAGCACTAGTAATGGATTTGCTCAAATCAAGCAGAATAAAGTCCTCCCTCCTGGCATGAATAAAAACAATCATAATCTTCAAGTAGCATGTACTACATAGATGTCGTGATTATGCCTCTCCTTTTAACATACTGATAAAGAAAACAAGAAATGGAATAAAACAATGAGGAAATCTGTCCATCCCTGCTTTTGCTTCCATTATTAGTTTTAACAGAGATTATAAGGTCATAGTGGTTTGCCCGTCAGACCTGGCTCATAGACCAGCTATGTTTGGCCCAGTGTTTTAAGAGATTTTCTAAGTACTTGTTGTTAAGCCAATGGATCAGAGACTATTAAGAACACATCTGTAGTTAAGGACATTAGGTTTCTTTATATTGTTGCCACAAGGGTGATCTCACTCTGGGGAAGTTTCTGGTAAAGGGTTGTTGAAAGGGTCTTCTTTTAGAGGTTGGGCTTTTGTTCGATTTTGAGGAGGAATTGGGAAGCAGATACCAGTTCTGGATTTCAGACTACCAAGAAACTAGGAAAATTCAGACATTGAGTATCTTAATAATTTGTACCTACAAGGTGGGAGCATTATATGAGTCTAGATATACGATTGTTAAAGAAGCAGTATCCACTCAGAAATAAGAGTTGTTAGCCAGAAGAGGAGTTTTAGCCATTTTTGTGTCATGGGGTGACCTCCTCTCTGTCTTGTTCTGAACATAGTCATGGAGTGACTTTATTTGTCTTGCTTTGAGTATTATAATTTGGGGGTAACATTGTGGTCTGGTTGTCAGTAGGGCCATTTTTTTACTTTCTCATTATCAACATTTTAAAAATCAAGAGATTTTCACCTAATCTGAATTTGTCTCTTTGGGGAAAAAACCCGGAAATATTGGACAATGCTGGGCTTTTATTTCCAGATGACACTAATTGGCTATTTTATCTCCAGTTTGCCACAGTCTCCACCCACTTATTGTTTGCTAACAGGCATAATTTATTCTTTCATGTTATTTTCCTGACCTTTATAGACGTGTGCATTTTAAACCTCTGGTCTAGATAATTAGCTAACCTCTGTTTTGCAATGGCCTAGGTCTTTTCAGTTATTGAAAATGTTCAATTCTCAAACTTTCTTCACAGTTATTAAAATGAAAGTATTTACCATCATTTAACTGAATCTCTATGCATTAAATTTTGGTCTATATTATTTTAGGAAAATAAAATGAAATCCTCAAAGCATATATCACATTTCAACTGATTGATGAGTCTCTAAATGACTCAGCTGATTTATGTTGAATTTTAAAGGTACTAAGCTAGAACACATCTTTCAAGGTAAATCCTACAGGATACTTGTAATTTGTCCATCAGTAGGACTCTTGAATACAAGTGACAGAATAATCTCACTCAGAGTGGCTTAAACAAAAATAATTTATTGACTCACATAACTAAAAAGGCAAGGGGAATATTTGTCCATACTGCTTGATCTAGGCACGTAAATAGAGCCATCTATTTACATCTTTTTAGGGTCTTTTCCATTTCTCATCTGGTCTTCTTTTGTTGGCTTCCTTCTCAAGCTCTGCATGAAATTGGCAAATATATATTAAACTATACAAATATAGTTTAATGTTTGACTCTCTTCTTTTGAAAGCTGCACATTCATTTTTTTTAAGTTCTCAATTCGATTATTCCATTTCATCCCTTTGGTGAATAAATTAACAAACTTAATAAAAAAAATCAGCACTGTATGCTCTATGCCAGACACTGCTGAGTGATAGGAATGCAAAGGCAAACATAACACATTTCCTTCATTCAAAGAGCTCATAGCTCATTAGGGGATTCAGACAAATGGGCAAATAATCAAAATCTAATGGGAAGAATGCTATTATACCTGTATGTACATGGTGCTAAGAGACCATAGCTATCAGATCCAACTCTGCCTGAGTAGGGAGTGGGTGGTCAGGGAAGGTTGCATATAATAAATACCCCTTGATCACTTACCATGTTCAGATATATGCTGAGGGATGGGGTAACAATGGAGATAAGAAAGCCCTCACAAGTCTTACCAACTTTAAAAGAGGAGGAGGAATTTGTCAGATGGAAGATTGTTAGTGACATTCCTAACAATGTTGGTGACATTCTCTTTGACCTAGAAATTGTCCTTCTACTGCCCCTCCCCTGAGCAACTCAAATAAACTAAAAACAATACTCACCATAGCCCTGCTCCTAATTTCATTATTGGCAAACCTAATGATCCTAAATTCACATGTCACCTTGGCCAGCATAATACCAATCATCCTATTAGTGCTCACAGCCTGAGAGGCTGCACTCAGACTATCCTTACCAGTGATAGTATCAAACATATATGGCACTGACTACGTACAAAATCTTAACCTCTTCCAATGCTAAAATTTATTGTTCCTATGATTATATTAATACCCCTGACTTGGCTATCAAAAAGTAATATAATTTGAATTAATTCTACTGCCCATAGCCTGCTAATTAGCCTCACAAGCCTGCTCCTCCTTAATCAGTTTAATGATAATAGCCTTAATTTCTCATTAATGGAATAATAAATAATTAGTGCTAAGACATGACTTGTAGAGAACTCCAAGAAGTTCAATGTGCCTGGGAGAGGGACAGAAAGTCAAAATGAAGAGAAAGAAAAACTAAATCACAAAAAACCCTGAATGAATGAATTGTATATTGCAAAAATGAGGAGCATTTGAAGTCTTTTCACTGGGGTAGTAATGTAATCAAATTCCTATCTTATGAAGATAATTCTAGCACTGGTGTGGAAATGGATTAGAGCAGTGGCCCCTTTTTGGCACCCGGGACGGGTTTCATGGAAGACAATTTTTCCATGGATGGGGTGGGATGAGGGGCAGGGATGGTTCAGGCGGCAATGTGAGTGATGGGGAGCGATGGGGAGCGGCAGATGAAGCTTCTCTCACTCGCTGGCCACTCACCTCCTGCTGTGCAGTCCAGTTCCTAACAGGCCACAGACCGGTATGGGTCTGCAGCCCGGGGGTTGGGGACCCCTGGATTAGAGAAAGCTGAGATAGGAGGAAGGAGACCAATTAGAGATATATGTTAACTTTTGAGCTGAGGATTTGGACTAAAGGATGTGCAGTGGAGGGAAATTTTAAGAGACAGTCTAGAAGTAGAATTAATGAGATTTTGTGTCCAAAATATAGGAAAAGTCCACAAATGACGGTTGAAGATGACTCTTGGGCTTTTGCCTTAGGCATCTTGGTGATTAGTGGTGATACTAACAAAGGCAAGGGAAGGAGCAGAAGATTGGTGGATAGTGTGAGGAGGGGAAGATAACGAATTCCACTTTGAAGATATTAAGTTTGAAGTAGTGGCCTGATATTATAAATGCCAGAAAGCAATTGAATGAGTGGGTCTGCAACTCAGGAAACAGGAACTAAGATATATAGATTTATTTAGAACACATCAACCAGGGAATCGAAGACAAGAAGTTAGGATTACTCAGGGAGAATGTTTAGAAATTTTAGAGGAAGACTAGGTTGGTGCCTGGGCAAATTTGGAATGTAGTTGAGCAAAGAGAACCCATGGAAGCAGAGTGACAGGTAAAAAGAGTGTGATATTTTTAAAGAAAGGAAAGAAAGTATTTCTGAAAGGAAAGTGTAGACAATAATGCCAACTGTTGCAGAAGTGAAGTAAAATAAAAACGAGGAGTAGATTGTAGATTTGGCATCTTGATGTCTGTAATAGTTTTGGGTATAGGTGAGGAGGTAAGTATAAAAAGCCAGGAGGGTGGAGGAAAGAAGGGAAGATGAAGAAATAGTGGATGTATGTTGCTTTTTCCAAAAGTTTGGCTATTAAGGAGAAAAGGATGATAGCTAGAGGAATTCTCAGAGCAGAGGTTAACTTTTGTTTGTTTGTTTGCTTAATTATTATTTATTTTATTCCGGGTGGGGAAGAACTGAGTATATTTACTTATAGACAAGGTACAGCCATGGAGAATAAGTTCCTATGGGGTTGTGAGAGGATTCATGGAGCAAGAACAAACTGGAGGCAGGAGATGATGAAATTTAAAGAACAGCCAGAGGGATTAGCTCACTGGCTTTCAAACTTGTCTGTGCATTAAGTTCACCTGGAAAGCTCGAAAGCAATGCCAATGCTGAGACCTTGTTCTGAATTTCTGAGACTGGGGCCAGGGAATGGATACTTTTTAATAGCTTTGCAGATAACTTCAACATATAGTCAGCATTTCCTAAAACAAATAAGACGTATCCAAACTTGTCAAAGTGTTAAAGGGTGAGGAATATTTCCAAGGCTAGAACATCATGAAGGGAGTTTGAGATGATCCTCTCTCAATTCTAGGCACTAATCAGGACTTTATTTTTTTTCTGGCATCTGACAAGTCACAGGAATAAGATATGGAGGCTATGAAAGAGGTCCAGAGAAGCACAAAAGAATAACAAAGTTGAAGTACTTGTCCTCCAGGGCCCAGGGGTGTCAAGGAATTTCTCTGGTCATATGAATGGCTTTGAGATGATGAAAAACATGTTTGAAGAGGATATTTTTTTTAGAAAATATAGACAAAATGGATATAGAAAGGGAGTAAATGAATTCTAGGGATCTTTTTGATCCTTGGGAAAACTTTTATATTGAATAAGTCCCATAAAGTTCCTGTCATTTCTGAAAGGAAACAATGAGACAGAGCTCTAACTACAAAACATTCCCTCAATACACACACACACACACACACACACGCAAACATGGACAAAGGGAGCTAATCCTAAAACAAAAAAGCAATATTTGGGATTTTTATTAGTTATGAATATGTTTGTCTATAGGCAGCAGAAAATATGACTTCACTGACTTAGCAAATAGGAATTACTTATGTAATATGACCATCGAAGTAGCTGTTAGTGGTTCGATGACTTGATAAGAAACCTCATGATTCACTTGCCTTGCCTTTTGTTTTTTCATCCCATGCTCAACACATTATGTTGTAAGATAAGCACTCCTCTTCTTGGCACCAACACACATTCAAGGCTAGGAAAGGAAGGAAGGGCAGGAGGTTATGCAGGTTGTGACTTTTCTATTTTATCAGAAAAGCAAAATCTCCCTCAGGGACTTCTGCTCCCTGGCAGAGAATGCTAGCTGCTTATCCAACATTTGTCCTCCCATAGTCCTCAATAACAGAACCCAATTTCATTTTGGGTGTCACTGTGCTCAGCTAAAAGGCTATATGTCCCAGGTTTCCTTGCATCTAGGACTAGTCAATAAGACAACAGGGGGCTTCCCTGGTGGCGCAGTGGTTGAGTCCGCCTGCCAATTCAGGGGACACGGGTTCGTGCCCTGGTCCGGGAAGATCCCACATGCCACAGAGTGGCTGGGCCCATGAGCCATGGCCGCTGAGCCTGCGCGTCCGGAGCCTGTGCTCCAAACGGGAGAGGCCGCAACAGTGAGAGGCCGGCGTACCACAAAAAAAAAAAAAAAAAAGACAACAGGAAAGTTGTGGGGTTTTAGGAATGTTCCTTAGGAGGTAGCTGGCCTATGCCTTTCTTGTCCCCTCTTTTCTACCCTCTCCAGCCCCCCAGGGCCTGCCTGTAATGTAGTGTCATGGCTGGAACCCCAACACAATTCCTCATTTAATCATGAACTGCCAGAGCGGTCCCTTTCACTTTCTGGTGGAACACAGAGAAGAAGGAATGGTTCCTGCTGGTGGTCACATCCCAAGTTGTCCAAAAGTTCACTATTCTGCCTTACATCTATCAAATTTGGAAAGAAACATATTTCCACCTTTGAGAATAGTTAATCTGGGTAGGTATTTTCTGAGAACTTCATTCTCAGTTGTGTAATTTTGGATTTAGCCTCATCGACTGAAAAACATGCACAATGTGAGAGTTGTGAGTTAACTTTATTTGGGGCTTAATGAGGACTATAGTCTGGGTTATAGCATCTCAGATGGCTCTGAGGAAATTGCTCTGAAAAGGTAGCGGGGAGCTTCCCTGGTGGCGCAGTGGTTGAGAGTCCGCCTGCCGATGCAGGGGACACAGGTTCGTGCCCCGGTCTGGGAAGATCCCACATGCCGCGGAGCGGCTGGGCCCATGAGCCATGGCCGCTGAGCCTGTGCGTCCGGAGCCTGTGCTCTGCAACGGGACAGGCCGCAAAAGTGAGAGGCCGGCGTACCACAAAAAAAAAAAGAAAAGGTAGCGGGGAGGTCAGTATATACGTGATTTTGGTGAAGGGGGGTAAGTGTAACCAAGCACCCATTTTGGCAGAAGGTTGCTGCTAGTCATGAGGAACAGACCTCACCATTAATGATTTTAGTGCTTTTCTAGATATGAGAAGATGCAAAGAAACTGGGGTCATAAAATTGTCTTCTGAAAATACCTATCTGAAAGCCTATTCAGCTGGTTTTCCCAGAGCACAGAGTGTCTCATTCCTGATCTCAGCCTTGAACTCCTTTCAGGGTGTGTTGAAGGTCAGCGACGGCAGTGGCTAGTGACTTCTTTCTTCCCTAACCAAATGGCGAGCAACAATTTTTAGCTGGCAGGCTTTTTTATCCATATCAATTTATTAGAGAAATTACCTACCAAGTGGTTAATTTTGGCACAATGCATATACTCTGATGGGGTTGTGGCAAGAAGTCCCTCATGAATGCCATGTTTTTCTCTCAGAGAGAGTAGCATTTGAGGGCATTGCTACATTTATGCAAAGTTGAGCAGTTTGTCAGGGTGACTGCCAAGTGACAGATCTTATCTAAGGTGCTTTTAACTATTCAGCATACTCCATATGTCTTCATTTTAATTTAATCTTGGAAGTCCTTGTTTCTGGATAGAATGCTAACCTGAGGGTGGGCTCTGCCCAGTGACCTCCATTGTCACTTTGGGGTGTCTTTTCATCATGTCACATGGCTACTGCCACTCCTCTTTCTATGGAACTATTTAAGCCTGTGAAACTCACCTCCTGTGGAACAGCTGTTTCTCTTCCCCACTTTTGTCTCCACTGAAGAGTCATTCAGCAGCTTCTGTGGATGTT
Source organism: Lipotes vexillifer (assembly GCF_000442215.2). Taxonomy (NCBI): domain Eukaryota; kingdom Metazoa; phylum Chordata; class Mammalia; order Artiodactyla; family Lipotidae; genus Lipotes; species Lipotes vexillifer. Next base: position 758,476 of record NW_006789458.1, on the reverse strand, counting down.
TTTGAAGCTTTGGAGCCCAGTGAGGACTGAATTTTTCTCATGTTGCCTCAATCTTTTAGACTCTAAGCACAATTCCTTCTGCTCTACCTTTTCTGCAGGTGTGGGATACAGCTCTGCCATTACACTTTTCTTTTTAGAACTTCTAAATTGTGTTTAATTTGCTGATTTTATTCATTCCTTTCTTTCTCTAAAAGTGCAGGACCCCCCTGGCACAGGCTGAGATACCTACATGTCCCTGAAGTTCATTCAGCTACTCTTCAAGTGTTTAAAAACATTCAGCCTGGGCTTCCCTGGTGGTGCTGTGGTTGAGAGTCTGCCTGCCGATGCAGGGAGCACGGATTCGTGCCCCAGTCCAGGAAGGTCCCACATGCCAAAATTCAGCCTTTGGATAAGCTACCTCTATTCAAGGCTATCCATTCACAGTTTGCTCCTTCACCCTGAGAACAGAATGGAATTTGGGCAGTGACTCTAGCACTTTCCACCTAAGCTTTAAATTAATAATTTAAAGGTAAATTATCCCTAGTGTCAACATTCCAATACCTGGAATGTTGTTCGTTGCCTTGAAATTTAAAAGCAAAAATTGCTGCTCAACAATGCCTAAAAGGCCTGTATATGGAGAAATTCTCTTTGTCTTAAAGTTGAATACTTACTTCAGCTACAAGTACTTAGAGAAATTATGCCTTCCAGTCCAAGGTCAGGCTGTGGAGATACTGCATGCTGATATTTTGCACTGTTTTCCAGAATGCTGGTATCTGCAGCTTTGTCTCCATAGAAACAGCAGTTTACTGTGGCAAAGTTGCCATAAACTCATGTGAACCGCTAAGGTGAAAAATCCAACATGGCTGAGCCTCACACCCAAAGCTGTGTACCTTGGTGATGACAGCTAAAAACTAAATAAAGGCGCAGTTGTTAAGACACAGCCACATGGCTCTGAATGGCCTCTCTAGGTTTTCAGGGTCCAAGCTGTGTACTTACTGAAGCCCACACCTAAATTCCCATACCTTGGCCTCAGCTAAAGACCCACCATGTCTTATTTTGGTCTGGTTCTCAGATTTCTTGCCCAGTACAATAGATGTTGTACACATCTATTTTTCCTCCCTGCCCAAGTATTGAACCACTTGAAAAAAGAAAAAACAGACAGGATGTCTGTGTCCCCCGAAACCTAATGCCTGAAGGGATGGTCCTAGGATGTGGGACTTTTGAGAGGTGATTAGGTCATGACAGTGGAGCCCTCATGAATGGGATTAGTACCTTCATATGAAAGAGAGCCCAGACAATGAACTCTGTTGTGTGGGTTTTTTGGTAAATTTACGTTGCATTTCTCTTGGGTAAACACGTGGAAAATGAAATCTTGGCTAATAGGGTAGGCACATGTTCAGCTTTAGAATGGATGACCAGTTTTCTGAAGGGATTTATGATTTATTTCATTTACAATTTATCCAAAGGGATTTACCAATTTATATTCCCTTCACCAGTGTAGGAGAGCTCCAGTTGCTTTACATCCACATGAACATGTTTTTTTCAGTCTTTTTAATTTTGGCCATGCTGGTGGTTGTGTAGTCCTATCTCTTTGTGCTTTTGATTTCCATTTTCATGATGACTAATGATTATAAACATGTTTTCATATTCTTACCAGCCCTTAAATATCCTCTTTTGTGAAGTACATTCTCAGGCATCTCCTCCAATTTTCTGGGCTAGTTTGATGTTTCTGGGTTGTTTGATATTTGCTTATTCATTTGTAGGAGTTCTCTATACATTTTGTATTTGCATCCAGACCCAAGACATCTCTCTCAGTACCACAATGAGTCCATACATAAGCATCCTGGATGTACAGGGAGTTATACCACCATTTAGGGTAAAAATTTGACCAGCAGGGGACAAGAGTTGATGGGTTAATATGTTCCCTTTTTATCCTACTTGGACAAACATCCTGAAAGCATGCTGTATAATCTTAGTCAGTCCCAGGGAATTGAGACATCAGTTGTCTGCATCAGAGGCCAAGTCAATAATTTACCCTTAAACTCCAATATCAAAAGCATTCTTCCAAGACTTTTTTAAGAGCTGCCTCCCCTCAGACAATTTATCCCTTTGTTGAATTTCTTTAAATAACACATAGTATTTTTTTAATAAACAGTTCAAATTTATTCACCCTTAACTTCCACACAGCAATAGATATGTTTGAAAATTCATTTGCTATATTTACAGCACTGTGCTCAGCCCTTTATATGTATATCAGCAAATTCTCACACACACACAAAATAATTACTGTTATTAGTTCTATTTTACAGATAAGAACTTTGTACGTAGCAGTTTAGTAACTTACTCAAGGTTGTGTAGCTAGTATGAACTGAAACAGGAAACCAAACTCAGATCTTTTTTCAAAAATCCTGTTTGAGGGACTTCCCTGGTAGTCCAGTGGTTGAGAGTCCACCTTCCAATGCAGGGGATGCAGTTTCGGTCCCTGGTCGGGGAACTAGGACCCCACATGCCACGAGGCAGCCCGAGCGCCACAACTGGAGAGAGGCCTGCGGACTGCAACAAAAAATTTCGCATGCTGTGTCTGGGACCCGATGCACCCAAATAAACAAATAAGTAAATATTTTTTAAAAATAAAGCTTTTGAAAAAAAAATCCTGTTTGATTAATTACAATGTTCTGCTGCTTTACTTTGATTGTAGTTCTAAATCCAAACATGATAAATTTGCTGCTGATATCACATGACATTATTTTCAGTGTGTTCCCTAAGGCTTCCTCTCATTATTTTCATATGTTAATGAGGAGGAGGAGAAGGATAAAGATGAGGATGATGACAATGAATCACTTAGGCTGATATCCCTTGCAAAAGAAAAAGTAGGGAAATCTCTGGGGGAAAATGTCATTCACCTCAAGAGGAACAGATGGCTCAAGCTTACAAGGAGCTACGCAAACACAACTAGGAAACTGGAGCCTTTTCTAAGCATACAGTGGGCTAATAAAGAAAACAAACATTTACTAACCAGTGTTGAATGAGATAACAAGAAAAAGAACTGCAGCCATAATCATAGGGCTTTGGGCAAGCCAGGGAGAGCATAAAGGGAATCTTATCCGTATAGCAACATGGTTAGTTTCCCATTTGCCCATCCTGAGAATGTTTAATCTCTATTTTACTTCTGTTGGCTCGCTGAAGACAGAGATTGGAGTGAAAGGACCAGAGACTTTGGGGCTGCACATACTTGGGTTTAATACCTGGACTTGGCCACTTACCAACTGTATGTATGTCTTTGTGGAAGCTGCTTGATGTTTCTATGGCTCAATTTTCTCATCTGAAAAATGAAACTAATAAAAGCCTGGCCTTTCTGGGATTTTGCGGAGGTAGGTGTCTGGAATTGTTTCCTTGGCAAACATAATGAAATGATAATTTGCATGCATGAGTTTTATTGGGCTGTTTTCAGGATCACCACCTGTGGGGGAGCAAGGGAAGCAAGTTTGGGCTGAGCAAGAAGCTGACAGCCTGGGCAGTTGCATCAGAAACCTCAGCTGATCCTGTAGGAGCTCTAGAGCTGAGATGACCCTTAAGAGTTGTCCTGCCTGAGGCAAAGGGCCAGGCTTTTATACCCCACCTCTCCCTGTGGACCAGACATTGGATGTGGGTTGTGTCCAGTGGGGAGTTTCTGACCTTGGGCTAGGTGGCTCTCTTCAGCTTAAGCAGATTACCCAAGAGCAGACACTCTCAAGGGATGGCCGAATGAGTGATTCTGTTGTGAAGGGGGCCTAAGTAGTGGCCCACAGTATCCACTAGAGTAGGTAAAGCCCCAATCCCATGACTCAGTAGATGCCTCTTCACCCTAACTCTCCTTCCCAAAGTCTCACTGTGCTTTTCCTTAAGACACTGTAATTGAACTTTGAGCTGCCACCACTGGCGTCTACCCTAGGGATCGTCCGTCTTCCTGGCCCCATTCCCAGCTTCCTTTCTTGAGGTGACAGCATGCTTTTCAGGCAAGACCCAGTCACACAATTCAGAGACTATCTTTCAGAAGTTCCTGAGAGCTACCACCTTTTAAAGCCTACATCCTGGAGCTGTTTATCTTGAGAGTCTTTGCACATTTCTGTTCATCTCTTCTTTACTTCAGATACTAGAGTTCAATTTCCAAACATGAACCTGGCACAAGTCAGACAGCACAAAAAAACTGCCAATATCCAGACACTAGCCAGAAAATCAGGTAAAAATCAACAAAACAAACCCCACTGAATGTATTTGCATGGAGGTCAGGCCATTTCCCATAATAGAGTCAGAAGAATAAGCGAACTGGCTGTGAATAGCTAGCTAGCTGACAGATGGTACACTTCTCATATGGCCCCAGGGCTGAATGAGTCTTATTTTGTATATTATGTGAACACTTCCAAAGCATCAGTGCTGGTTTGATTAGTGACAGCTAATATTTATCAAGCCCTTCCCATGGGTCATGTGGGTTATCTCATTTTCTCCTCACTGTAACTGGGTGGGGTCCCTGTGAGGAGGGGAATACTAGTTTCTTCATTTTGTACCTGAGGAAATTGAGGCTTAGAATGAATTTACTTTTCTAGGGTCAATGAGATTTGAATCTAGGTAGTCTGACTCTTAACATCTATGTGGGAATTATGGCCTAAAACAATAGGAGAGGTGCAGAGTCCAGTAGCTGCTCCCTTAGATTCAGGAATGATCTCTTTGTGTCAAGGAGGAACAAATGGTATATAGTGGGTTGAATAGTGTCCCCACCAAAATTCAAGTCTAGCCAAAACTTCAGAATGTAATCTTATTTGGAAACAGGGTTAAAATTAGCTAAGGATCTAGGATAAAATAATCCTGGATTTAGGGTGGGCCCCAAATCCAATGACTGGTGTCATTAGAAGATGAGCAGAGGACACAGAGAGACACCGGAAGGAAAGTCCATGTGAAAACAGAGGCAGAGATTGGATTGATGTGATCACAAGCCAAGGAATGCTCAGGGCCACCAGAAGCCAGAAGAGGCAAGGAAGGATTCTTCCCTAAAGTCTCCAGAGAAAACATGGCTCTGCTGATACTTTGATTTCAGATATCTATGCTCCACAACTGTGCAAGAATAAATTACTGTGGTCTTCAACCAGCAAATTTATGTAATTTGTTATGCCAGCCCTAGGAAACTGATACGTGGTATAATAGAAACAGACCTAAACTGGAAACCATTCTTGTTCTTCTGTAAAATGAGGAGTTTTGTTTAAATGACCTCTAAAATCCCCTTCATCTTTGTCAGTGTATGATCCTAAATCATGCCCTTCCCCCAAATAATCTTTGCACCAGCCATTTAATATCACACTTACTCAGATCCTTCAATACACCTTTTAAAATGGTGTTTTTTCTACAAATCTCTTAAGTAAAATGTAATCTAAAATGACTTCAGTTTTGAAAATACTCTTCATTTGTTCTTGCCATCTTTTCACTTCCTAATACAGGCACTTATAGCACAGATAACAGCATCAAAAATTAATGCAAGCATTTGAATTTGCCTGAGTTTGTCACTTTTCAATGGGCTATGTCAGTAATGATTAGATTCTAGAGAGAAATTGACTCTCAGAAGTAATCACACCAATAACCTACAAAAGGCTGAAGGCTATGAAATGCAGGACTTTTTACAGTACAGATAATGCCCATGTAAATGTTCTTCCTTACTTAAACTTCTGCAAGATAAGACTGTGACCAACACCTCCTCATTATGGGGGCAGCAAAACTAAAACAATGCAAAAGTAGATTTCTACCCCTAAAACACTTTTCTTCTCAGTGGCCCCACAACTAAATCTGGATATGGATCATACTCCTTCACTTTAGAGATCCTGTTTACATGCCATTGGCTGAATGTTAAAAGCAACAGGGAGCTGAAGAAAAGAAAAGTTAATTAACTTGTCCAAGTTCACCCAGTCAATAAGTAAAGGAACAAGATTCAAAGTTAAGACAGTCTGACTCCACAGTGTGTGTGCTTAATCCCTACTGTACTTCCACAACATCCCCATACTATGATTTGGAGAATGGATTTGATGGAATCAAGAATGAAGAAAATGAGACCAGTTAAGAGACTGATGTAATTTTCCAGGCAAGAAGTGATACACACTTGAATTAAAATAGAAGTAATACTGTAGAGGGAGTAGATTGCAACATTAAGGAGGTAGAAGTTAGATAGACTGATTTGCAGGAGAGAGAGGGTTGAGATATATGACATCCTGGTTTGCTTCTTGGTAAGTGAATAAATGGTGGTGTTATTCACTTAGGAAGGGAGCACAAGAGGAGAAGAGATAAGCTTGAGTACAGATAATGTGTTCAGTTTTGGATACACCAATTGTATCTCCATTCCTGTGGAGATGTTCAGTAGATGTCTAAATGGTATATATCTTACTCCCAATTTTTACATGTCTCCAGATTTTCTTGGCTTCTCCTGCTTCCCAAGCACTTGGCTGCTTGCTCAGTGGAGAACCTGAACTGCTTGCTACCTTGTCTCTCAACACTGCTGGCAGTTCCAGTCACTGTTAGGGAAGGCCAGGCTCTGGCAGTCTCCATTGTCCCCAGAACAGTGGGAGCCACTGCAGCTCTGGCCTCCAAACCTGGCCTGAATGCATCCGGAGGTGATGGTTTCTCTACCACTCTGGACTCAGATGAAGTACTACCCTGGGAGACTGGCTTCCCCAACAGCTTCCCATAACCTGGAAGTATAGGAAGTAAATGGTCCAGGTGGCGAAATTTGACTAATGAAAGACAAAAAATGGAGAGAACCATCAGATACCTTATTCTTCCTGCTTTCCCATGACAACTGTTTCATGGCACAGTGGTTCCAGCATCTTATCTGGAGACATCCCCTGGAGAACAAGCAAAAGAACAGTGCTTTTTTGGAGGCTGTACCAACCTGGCCATGTTACAATTTGTTTTCCCTTTTTTTCTTTTCCCCTCATTCTTAATTTCCTGGATTGTACCTCCTCCCTGAATAAAGTATTAGCTTGTAAGCTTTGTCTTTGCCTCTGTTTTCCAGGGAGCTTTGGTTATAACAATTGGTACAAGAAGTGGCTCTGGAAAGCAGACACTTAGCATGAGGTTTTGACAATGTTCTTTCCACCTCTATAAAGTCAGTAAGAAGTTACTGCTGGAGTAAGTGTGATGGCAAAACTCCTCTGGCGTGTAGAACATAACAAATACTAAAGCTTTCACATGTATTTAATTGGGACAAGATGCAGGTGGAAGGGAAGGAGAAAAGAGATCAAGTACATGCTACACTAGGTTGGTATAAGGGCAAGAATAATTACAAGTTGTGCTGTGAAGTAAGTACTTTTTTTCCCCCTAACTTCCAGGGCTTTATTATTTTTTTTTGGATTTTATTTTAACATCTTAATTGAAGTATAATTGCTTTACAATGGTGTGTTAGTTTCTGCTGTATAACAAAGTGAATCAGCTATGCATATACATATATCCCCATATCTCCTCCCTCTTGCGTCTCCCTCCCACCCTCCCTATCCCATCCCTCTAGGTTGTCAGAAAGCACCGAGCTGATCTCCCTGTGCTATGCGGCTGCTTCCCGCTAGCTGTCTGTTTTACATTTGGTAGTGTGTATATGTCCATGCCACTCTCTCACTTCCTCCCAGCTTACTCTTCCCCCTCCCCGTGTCCTCAAGTCCATTCTCTACGTCTGCATCTTTATTCCTGTCCTGCCCCTAGGTTTTTCAGAACCTTTTTTTTTAAATTCCATATTTATGTGTTAGCATACAGTACTTGTTTTTCTCTTTCTGGCTTTGAAGTAAGTACTTCTGAGAGCACTGAAGATCTTGCAAAAAATATAAACAATAAGTCCAGAGTAGTTAATTGTCATCTTAAGGAATACTGTGAATGTTAGGGTACCTTTGTGGCAATTTTAAAGGGGATTCCTGTCAACTGCAGCCTCAGGGCATGCTCTGCTGAAATATCAAGTCTAGGATCAAATTATAAGTTTGGCTGTGTTACAAACAAGGCTTAATGCATAGATTGACAGGCTTTCTATGTCAAAGTCAAGGCCCTCACAGGGAAACAGTATACCTTGAGACCTGGGATGAAAACATGTGGGTTGGACTAATCTGAGCATCTTATACTTGCAAATCCCCCAAGATCCTTCTAGCAAGGAATACAGCCTTCTTTCCCTTGCCAGAGAAGAATAAATTTTACTTTTCTGGAAACTGTAGAAAACATCATCTGAATGAAGTTACCTGTAATATAATATTAGCTTCCAAGTTTCACCTCCCTACTCCTCTTTGGCTTCAGGCCAATAAACAGGGCCTTATGTCAGCACAGCCTGAGCAGGGAAACATAGCCTCTGTTTCAGGAAAGATAGCCAAAACATGTCAAAATAATCAAGTGGCATGACTACTATGTACCAGTAGGAAAGGGGAGAATATTTCTGAAAGGAGATATTTAGGGTATTATATCGTGGTATGGAGAAAGCTGGAGCAGGATGAATAGAAAATAATTTATTGACATGGGGAGAATTCTCTCATGACTTGGGATTTAATATTCTTTCCTGGAAAGACATATGTGTTCCAAGGGTGCCAATTTCATGGGGCTGGCATGTTGGTGAAGTTTTCAAGCAAAGACATTTGCTTAAAACTGGTTCTTATATTTTGTTGGGATGACTCCTTGAAGCTAGGCATGACAATGACTTTCAATAGACGAAATAGAGATGACAGAATCTCCTTGGCCCAAGATTGAGGAAGGAGTCAGAACGCTCAGGGGTATAGAGTATGAGGATGGGTTTGCATATAAAACCCCAAATCCATCACTTGACAGTGTTGCCACAGGAGTAGTCAGAAGATGGTTGCTTCACCAAGGCAATCAAGAATGACCAGAATCATAGGACTTCCCTGGTGGTCCAGTGGTTAAGACTCCACACTCCCAATACAGGGGGCCTGGGTTCGATCCCTGGTCAGGGAACTAGACCCTGCATACCACAACTAAGAGGATGCATGCTGCAACTAAAAGATCCAGGATGCCACAACTGAAAAAGATTCCACATGCTGCAGTGAAGACCCCATGTGCTGCAACTAAGACCCAGCACAGCCAAATAACAACTAACTAAATAAATAAAAAAATAAATATTTTTTAAAAATGAAGGAAGGACCAGAATCTTTAAAAGGCTTGGTAGCATTCTCTTCTCTTAGTGAGGGTTGACAAAAGGGTAATTCTGCCATGGAACTGGACTTCCTTTTAACAATGAGTATGATGGGTTTCTGGAAAGTCAGAGGCCAGAAGTAATATTAAATCTCAGAAGGCAAGTAGACATATGTGTTATTTATATATTGCTAAGTGCATTTATTAATTCTAACAGTTTATCTTCAGATTCTATATATAAAATAACCTTTTCTGTACAAAATGAGAGTCATATTACTTCCTTTCCAGTCCTCATTATCTTTTATTTCCTTTTGTTGCCCTATTGCTTAGGCTTGAAACTTTACCTTTCTTACAATGCTAACATCTTTATCTCGTCCTTGAGCATGGGGGAAAATATTTCAATGTTTCACAATTAAATGTGATGTTTGCTGTTGATTTTTTGTAGATATCTATGTCTAGGTTAAGGAAGTTCCTTTGTCTCCCAAGTTTGCTAAGAGTTTTTCTTATTATTATTATCATTATTATTAATCAATGTTAAATTTTAAATCTTTTTTCTGAATTTATCACAATGATTTTTCACCTTCTGTTAATGTGGTGAATTACCTTCATTGTTCTTAAATGTTAAAATATCTTTACATTCTTGGGTTAAAATCAGTATTTTTGTGATGTATTTCTGTTTTGTATCTCTGGGTTTTATTTGCTTTTTTAGTTTAAGATTTGACATCTTTCCATGAGAAACACTGACCTTAACTTTCCTTTCTAGTACTGTCTTTGTCACATTTTGGTATTGTGTTAATACTGGCCTCAAAACAAATTGGGTAGAAGAATCAATATTGTTAAAATGACCATACTACCCAAGGCAATCTACAGATTCAATGCAATCCCTATAAAATTACCAACGGCATTTTTCACAGGACAAAAAAATTTTAATTTGTATAGAAACACAAAAGACCCCAAATAGCCAAAACAGTCTTCAGAAAGAAGAACAGAGCTGGAGGAATCGTGCTCCTTGACTCCAGACTATACTACAAAACTACAGCCATCAAAACAGTATGGTTCTGGCACAAAAACAGACATGTAGATTAATGGCACAGGATAGAAGGCCCAGAAATAAAACTACATTCTTACGGGCAAGAAAAAAAGCAAGAATATACAATGGAGAAAATGCAGACTCTTCAAAAAGTGGTGAGGGAAAAAGTGGTGCTGGGAAAACTGGACAGCTTCAAAAAGTGGTGTTAGGAAAACTGGACAGCTACCTGTAAAAGAATGAAATTAGAACATTCTCTAACACCATATACAAGAATAAACTCAAAATAGATTAAAGGGCTTCCCTGGTGGCGCAGTGGTTGAGAGTCCACCTGCCGATGCAGGGGACGCGGGTTCATGCCTTGGTCTGGGAGGATCCCACATGCCACAGAGTGGCTGGGCCCGTGAGCCATGGCCACTGAGCCTGCACCTCTGGAGCCTGTGCTTCGCAATGGGAGAGGTCACAACAGTGAGAGGCCCGCATACTGCAAAAATAAATAAACAAATAAATTAAATTAAATAGATTAAAGACCTAAATGTAAGACAAGATACTAGAAAAATTCCAGAGGAACATATAGGTAGAACACTCTTTGAAAAAAATCACAGCAACTTGTTTTTTAAAATCCATCTCCTAGAGTAATGGAAACAAAAGCAAAAAAAAAGGTGACCTAATTAAACTTAAAAGTTTTGCACAGCAAAGGAAACCATCAACAAAATGAAAAGACAACCTATGGAATGGGAGAAAATATCTTCAAATGATACAACAAAGAGATTAATTTCCAAAATATATGAACAGCTTATACAACTCAATAAAAAAAAAACAATTGAATCAAAAAATGGACAGAAGACCTAAATAGACGTTTATCCAAAGAAAACATACACATGGCCAATAGGCACATGAAAAGATGCTCAACACTGCTAACTTTCAGAGAAATGCAAATCAAACCTACAATGAAGTATCACCTCACACTGCTCAGAATGGCCATCCTTAAAACGTCTATAAATAATAAATGCTGGAGAGGGTGTAGAGAAAAAGGAGCCTGCCTATGCTATTAATGGGACTGTAAATTGGTGCAGCCACTATGGAGAACAGTATGGAGGTTCCTTAATAAACTAAAAATAGAGTTGCCATATGATTTAGCAATCCCACTCTTGGGCATATATCTGGAAAGGAAAAAACCTCTAATTTGAAAAGATACAGGCACCCCAATGTTCACAGCAGCACTATTTACAGTAGCCAAGACATGGAAGCAAACTAAATGTTCATTTACAGATGAATGGATAAAGAAGATGTGGTATATATATGCAATGAACTATTTCTCAGCCATAGAAAGAATGAAATAATGCATTTTGCAGCAACATGGATGGACCTAGAGATTATCATATTAAGTGAAGTGAGTCAGACAGAGAAAGACATTATTTTAGACTCCACATATATTACTTAATGTAATATAAGTAATTTATTACTTAAAATATAAGTAATATATTACTTATAAGTAGTATATTACATGTGGAATCTAAAATAATGATGCATATGAACTTATTTATAAAACAGAAAAGACTCACAGACATAGAAAACAAACTTATGGTTTCTAAAGAGGAAAAAGGGGAGGGATAAATTAGGGATTTGAGATTAACAGATACACACTACTATATATAAAATAGATAAACAACAAGGTTCACTGTATAGCACAGAGAACTATATACAATATCCTGTAATAAACCATAATGGAAAAATATGCATAAGAATATATATTCTTTTACATATATTCTCTCTCTCTGTATATATATATATGTATATGTGTAACTGAATCACTTTGCCGTACAGCTGAAACATTGTGTTGTATGCCTGAATCAACTATATTTCAATTTAAAAAATAATCAATAGCAAAAAAAAAACCCATCAAAAAGAAGCAAACACTTTCCCTTTCTAATCTCTGAAAAATTTTGTGTGACATTGGTATTACTTCCTCTTTAAATATTTGGAACAATTCATCAATGAGACCATCTAGATCTGGATATTTCTTCATGACAAAAACTCTAATAGTGGGTTCAGTTTTGATCATTGTTTTATGACTGTGGTTAGGTCCTTTTTCAATGGATATTTCCATTTCATAGTGAAACGTTTTAGCATTAAGTTCTTGATAATATATTATTATTTTTTATTGTCTGTGGGGACTGTAGTGATTTCTCCTTTTTATTCCTGAAACTGGTAGTTTATGCATTCTCTTTTGTTTCTTGATCAGTCTTGCTCAAGGCTGTTTAATTGCATTATTCATTTTGTAGACCCTGATTTTGAATTTTTTCTGTTGAACATTTTCTTTCACTTAATTGATTTTGACATATATTTATTATTTATTTTCTTTGATTTGATATTATCTTTCTATTTATTTTGATGAAATGTTGGATCATTTATTTTATCCTTTTTTCTTCACTAATATCTGTATTTACATCTATAAATTCTTCATTTCTAAACACTGTTTCTGCTTTATGCCATATTTTGGCATGATATATTTTCATTGAAATTAAATTAATACTTTCAAATATTTATTTCAATTCTTCTTTTGAATTATTTGTTATTTAAAAGCTTACTGATTAATATTCCTAACATTTGTAAATTTTCTGGTTGTATTTTTGTTGATGAATTTAAGCTTAATTGCACTACAATTTAAGAATGCACTTTCAGTTATTCTAATTCTTGGATATGTATTGAGGCTTGCTTTCTAATGCAACATATGAAGAGTTTTGGCAAATGCTCATATGCATTCTGTAATTCTTGACCATAGTGTTATCTTTAGGCAAAGTATGTAATGTTCACATTTTATATATTGTTCCTATTATTCTATCTCTTGGTTCTTGCACCTTTTGTAAGATATATGTTAAAATCCCCCAAACTGATTAAGATTTATGTATTTATTTTATTCTTCCTTTCTTGTAATCTCTCTGTCTGGTTTTGGTATTAGGATAATGCTGGTCTCATAGAATGAGTTATGAAGTGTTCCCTCTGTTTTTATTTTTGGAAGAAATTGTAGAAAATTGGTATAATTTCTTCCTTAAATGTTAGGTAGAATTCACTAGTGGAACTATCTGTGCCTGTTACTTTCTATTTTGGAAGATTATTAATTGTAGATTCAATTTTGTTAATAAACATCAGCCAATTCAAATCATCTATTTCTTCTTGTGTGAGTTTGGTAGATTGTATCTTTCAAGGAATTGGTTCTTCTTTTTTTTTTTTTTATAAATTTATTTTTTTAATTTTTTTTGGCTGAGTTGGGTCTTCATTGCTTCTCACGGGCTTTCTCTAGTTGCGGCAAGCAGGGGCTAATCTTCTTCGTCCCGGTGCACGGACTTCTCCTTGTGGTGGCTTCTCCTGTTGTGGAGCATGGGCTGTAGGCGCACAGGCTCCCTAGCTGTGGCACATGGGCTCAGTAGTTGTGGCTCATAGGCTCTAGAGCACAGGCTCAGTAGTTGTGGCACACAGTCTTAGTTGCTCTGTGGCATGTGGGATCTTCCCAGACCAGGGCTCGAACCCATGTCTCCTGCATTGGCAGGCGGATTCTTAACCACTGCACCACCAGGGAAGCCCTGGTTCTTCTTTTAAGTTATTAAAATTGTGGATATAATTTCATATATTTGAAGATGCTCATAATATTTTTTTATTATTCTTTTCCCTTTCAATGTCTATGGCATCAGCAGTGATGACCCCTTTTCATTTCAAATATTAATAATGTCTACTTTAAAATAAAACATCCAGTTATCTCACCAGCAAAGTTAGTTTTTTCAGGAACAGCCAGCGAAATTGCAATTTGTGAAGCACTAGCTATGGCAAGCCATGGGCAAATACAGAGAAAAAAAGAGGGGAGCTTGCTTTTATAGGGAAAAGAAGGAGATGGGAAGGTCTGTTCGAAATGAAAGTTCATTAGAGGAATGTAAAAATTCAGGGTGGCAATGGCTTCCCATTGGCTGAGCTGTGTCATTTTTCATTGGCTGAACTTGCTGGGAAAGATGAAAATCTTCCTTCCTCTTCCTAGAGAAGTAAAGTAGAAGCACCTTCATGTTAAAGGTGCAAGGTGCATCTCTTCCTGTTTGAGAAAATTGACACCAAACAAAAGAGGTAGAACATGAGAACTCCTTCAACAGACTTTCCTGACCAACTTTAATTGAGGTTTAATTTATTAATTTTCACAGTCATTTGTGTCTCCTTTGTTATCTTGATTATAGTGGCTAGAGATATAACAATTTTATTGAACTTTTCAAGGAATTAGCTTTTGGATTTGTTGATTTTCTCTATTAATATCTTGGTTTTGATTGCATTTATTTCTGCTCTGATTTTCACAATTTCTTTTCTTCTTTCTACTTCGAATTTATTTATCTATTTATATTGAAGTATAGTTGATTTACAATGTTGTGTTCGTCTCTGATTTACAGCATAGTGATTCAGTTATATATATATATATTCTTATGGATATTTTTTCCATTATGGTTTATTATAGAATATTGAATATAGTTCCCTGTGCTATACAGTAGAATCTTGTTATATGTATCTAATTTATACATATTAGTGTGTATCTGTTCATCTAAAATCACTAATTTATCCTTTCTCCCACACCCTTTCCCCTTTGGGAAACAACCAACCATACTGTTCTCCATAGCGGTTGCACCAATTTACAATCCCATTAATAGCATAGGCAGGTCCCCTTTACTCTACCCCCTCTCCAGCATTTATTATTTATAGACTTTTTAATGATGGCCATTCTGAGCAGTGTGAGGTGATACCTCATTGTAGGTTTGATTTGCATTTCTCTGAAAGTTAGCAATGTTGAGCATTTTTCATGTGCCTATTGGCCATGTGTATGTTTTCTTTGGTTAAATGTCTATTTAGGTCTTCTGTCCAGTTTTTGATTGGATTGTTTTGTTGTTGCTGTTTTTGTTGTTATTGAGTTGTATGAGCTGTTTGTGTATTTTGGATTTTAAGCCCTTGTCAGTTGCATCATTTGCAAATACTTTTCTCATATTCCATAGGTTGTCTTTTCATTTTGTTGATGGTTTCCCTTGCTGAGCAAAGTCTTTTAAGTTTGATTTGATCCTGTTTGTTTATTTTTGCTTTTATTTCTGTTGCCTTAGGACAACAACCAAAGAAAACATTGCTACAATGTGTGTCAGAGAATGTTTTGCCTATATTCTCTTCTAGGAATTTTATGGTGTCCTGTCTTATATTTAAGTCTTTAAGCCATTTTGACTTTGTTTTGGGGTATAGTGTGAGGTAGTGTTCTAACTCCACTGATTTACATGCAGCTGCCCAGGTTTCCCAGCACCACTTGTTAAAGACATGGTCTTTTCTCCATTGTATATTCTTGCCTCCTCTGTCATAGATTAATTGACTGTAGATGTGTGGGTTTATTGGGGGACTCTCTATTCTGTTGCATTGGCCTATATGTCTGTTTTTGTGCCACTGCCATGCTGTTTTGTTTACTGTAGCTTTGTAGTATTGTCTGAAGTCTGAGAGGGTTATTCTTCCAGCTTTGTTCTTTTTCTTCAGGATATCTTTGGCAATTCTGGGCCTTTTATGATTCAATATAAAATTTAGGATTATTTGTTCTAGTTCTGTGAAAAATGTCATGGGTAATTTGATTGGGGTCCATTAAACCTGTAGATTGCTTTGGATAGTATGAGCATTTTAACAATATTAATCCTTGCAATCCAAGAGCATGGGATATATTTAAATTACTTTGAATCATCTTCAGTTTTCTTTATCAATGTTATATAGTTATCAGTATATAAGTCTTTCAGCTCCTTGGTCAGGTTTATTCCTAAGTATTTTTTATGTGATTTTTAAATCTTGATTTATTTATGTATGTATTTTTGGCCATGCTGCATGGCTTGTGGGATCTTAGTTTCCTGACCAGGGATTGAATCCAGGCCCTGGGAGTGAAATCACTGTGTGCTAAGCACTGGACCATCAGGAAATTTCCTTAATTCTTTTTTTGGCTGCGTTGGGTCTTCATTGCTGTGTGTGGGCTTTCTCTAGCTGTGGTCAGCTGGGGCTACTCTTCATTGCAGTACACTGGCTTCTCATTATGGTGGCTTCTCTTGTTGTGGCGCGTGGGCCCTAGAGTGTGTGGACTTCAGTACTTTACAAGTGGTGCACAGGCTCAGTAGTTGTGGTTCATGGGCTCTAGAGCACAGGTTCAGTATTTGTGGCACTTGGGCTTAGTCGCTTCACGGCATGTGGGATCTTCCCAGAGCAGGGATCAAACACATGTCCCCTGCATTGGCAGGTGGATTCTTAACCACTGTGCCACCAGGGAAGTCTCCCTTGATGTGATTTTAGAAGGGTTTTTTTTTTTTTACATTCTCTTTCTGATGTTTCATTGTTAGTATAAAGAAATGCAATGGATTTCTGTATGTTAATTTTGTACCTTGCTACCTTACTTAATAATTTTGTCAGTTCTAATAGTTTTTATGTGGAGTCTTTAAGATTTTCTTTATATAGTATCATGTCATCTGCATATAATGACAGTTTTACCTCTTCCCTTCCAATTTGGATACACTTTCTTTCTTTTTCTTGTCTGATTGCTGTGTCTAAGACTTCCAAAACAATGTTAAGTAGAAGTGGTGAGAGTGAGCATTCTTGTCTTGTTCCAGATTTTAGTGGGAAGGCTTTCAGCTTTTCCCTGTTGAGTATTTGTTGGCTGTGGGTTTGGCATAAATAGCTTTTATTATGTTGAGATATTTTCCCTCTAAATCCACTTTGGCAAGAGTTTTTAATCATTAATGGATGTTGAATTTTATTAAGCTTTTCCTGCATCTGTTAAGACATCATGTGCTTTTTGTCTTTTCTTTTGTTGATGTGGTATATCATGTTGATTGATTTGCATATTCATCCTTGTGACCCTAGAATGAACCCAACTTGATCATGGTGTATGATCTTTTTCATGTGTTGTTGGATTCAGTTTGCTAATATTTTGTTGAGGACTTTTGCACCTATATTCATCAAACTTCTTGGCCTGTAATTTTCTTTTTTGGTAGTGTCTTGTCTGGTTTTAGTACCAGGGTGATGATGGCTTTATAGAATGACTTTGGGAGTGTTTCCTCCTCTTCAATCTTTGGGAAGAGTTTGAGAAGAATTGGTTTAAGTTCTTCTTTGTATGTTTGGTAGAATTCTCCAGTGAAACTGTATGGTCCTGGACTTTTGTTTGCAGGGAGTTTTTAAAATTACATATTCTATTTCACTTGTAGTGATCAGTCTGTTCAAATTATCTGTTTCCTCTTGATTCAGTTTTGGTGGGCTGTATGTTTCTAGAAACTTGTCCATTTCTTCTAGGTTGTAAAATTTGTTGGCATATAATTGTTCATAGTATTCACTTTTTTTTTTTTTGTATTTCTGTGGTATCAGTTGTTATTTCTCCTCCTTCATTTTTTATTTTGCTTAATTGGGTCATCTCTTTTCTTCTTGTTGAGCCTGGCCAGAGGTTGTCTATTTCATTAACCCTTTCAAGGAACCAGCTCTTGGATTTATTGTTTTTTTCTATTGATTTTTATCTCTATCTTATTTATGTCCTCTCTGATCTTTATTATTTCCTTCCTTCTGCTGAATTTAGGTTTTTGTTTCTTCCCTTTATAATTCATTTAGGTGGTAGGTTGGGTTGTTTATTTGAGATTTTTCTTGTTTTTTGAAGAGGCCTGTATCACTATGATCTTCCCTCTAAGGACTTCTTTTGCTACATCCAATAGATTTTGTATGGTTGTGTTTTCATTGTCACTTGTCTCAAGGTATTATTAAATTTCCTCTTTGATTTTATCATTGAACCATTGGTTTTTTAATAGCATGTTGTTTAGTCTCCATGTAATTGTGTTTTGTTTCTTTTCTTTTTTCTCATTTCTCTTTCTGTGGTTGATTTCTAGTTTCTTGTTGTTGTGGTCAGAAATGGTGCTTGAAATAATTTCTACCCTCTTAAAGTTGTTGAGGCTTATTTTATGTCCTAGTATGTGGTCTATCCTAGAGAATGTGCACTTGAAAAGAATGTGTATTCTGTTTTTTTTGGATATAACGTCCTGAAAATATCAAAAGTCTAACTGCTCTATTTTATCATTTAGGATTTCTGTTGCCTTACTGATTTTTTTCCAGAAAGATCTGTCCATTGTTATCAGTGAGGTGTTAAAGTCTCCTATTATTATTGTATTTCCATCAATTTCTCTTTTTCTGTCTGTTAGGATTTGTTTTATGTATTTAGGTGCTCCTATATTGGATTTACATATGTTAACAGGTGAAATAACCTCTTCTTGTATTGATCCTTTTATCATTATATATTGTCCTTCTTATGGGTAGTTTTTTAAAATTTATTTTATTGAAGTATAGTTGACTTACACTGTTGTGTTAATTTCTGCTGTACAGCAAAGTGATTCAGTTATACACATATATACTCTTTTTCATATGCATTTCCCTTATGGTTTATCATGGGATATTGAATTAAAGTGTTGTTCTTTATCTTTCTTTATGGCCTTTGTTTTAAAGTATACTTTTTCTGATGAGTATTGCTACCTCCTCTTTCTTGTCATTTACTCTCACATGAAATATGTTTTTCCTTCCCGTCCATTTTAATCTTTGTGTGTCCTTCATCCTAAATTTGGTCTCTTGTAGGCAGTGTATTGTAGGTTCTTTATTATCCAATACACCACTCTATGTCTTTTGATTGGCACATTTAGTCCATTGACAATTTAAGGCAATTACTGATAAGTATTTATAGCCATTTTAAATATTGTTTTCTATTTGATTTTGTATTTTTTCATTTTTCCTTTCTTTTTCCTTTTGTTTTCCTTTTGTGATTTGATGGTTTTCTTTGTATTATTCTTGTGTTCTCTTCTTTTTGGTGTTTGTAAATCTATTGTATGTTTTTCATTTGTGGTTACCCTGCTTTTCAAGTATTTTATCCCATTACTATACCTACTTGCTTTAGACTGGTAGTCATATAAGTGCAAACACATTCTAAAAAAAAAAACCCTACATTTTCTTACTCCCCTCCCCATCATTTTATGATTTTGATGTCCTCTTTTACATCTTCATGCTTATCCTTTTGCTGTTCATTCTAGGTACTTTTTTTTTTTTTTTTTTTTTTGCTTTTGTTGTTTTTTTTTAATCTCTGTACTGGAGTAAGTGATTTACCTCCCAATTGTGATGTTCTCTTTCCTATAGTTTCTTGCTTCTTTTCTATTTGGAGAAGACCTTTCAATATTTCTTTGAGTTTTGCTTTTTTGTGAAATTCTTTATCTCTCCTTCACTTCTAAATGATAATCTTGCTGCATAGAGAATTCTAGTTTGCAGTTTCTTCCCTTGCAGGACTTTGAATATACCTTGCTACTCCCCTCTGGCCTGCAACCTTTCCATAGAGAAATAAGCTGATAGCCGTATGGGGGGGGGTTCCCTTGTAATTAACTTTTTGTTTTTCTCTTGCTACCTTTAGAATCCTCTCTTTACCTTTAACTTTTTTCATTTTACTTATAATATGTCTTGGTGTATGTCAGTTTGGGTTCATCTTCTTTGAGATCCTCTGTGCTTCCTGTACCTGGATGTCTGATTCCTTCTTTAAGTTTGGGAAATTTTCAGCCATAATTTATTCAAATGCATTTTCAATCCTCTTTTCTCTTTCTTCTCCTTCTGGGATCCCTATTATGTGTAGATATGGATGCTGTATATTATCCCATAGGTCTCATATATTGCTTTCATTTTTTTGCTTTTGTTTTTCTGTCTGCTATTCGGATTGGGTGATTTCCATTATTCTATCTTGCAGATCACGTATTCATTCTTCTGCAATATTCAGTTTGCTATTTATTGCCTTTAGCTCACCTTTTGTCTTGGCAAATGAGTTTGCTCTATCATTGTCACAGTCACGTCAGGTCAGGAGTCTTCCCCAGTTGTTGTAGTAGAAGCCCCCAGATCCATTTCTGAGCTGTGGTGTGAGGTGGGTGGGACTGGAGCACTTCTTCTGGGAGAGGAGCCACTGAGTATTCCTCCATAGGAGCTGTCCACTGGGAATTGTGCTCTGTGGTGTTGCTTGTCACCTATTGTGCAGGTTCACACAGTACACTGTTGATGGCATGCCCTTGGCCCCAGCTCAAGTGTGTGGATGCAGGCAATTGGCCTGGGTGTCCCAGGCTCTGTGCTCACAAAGCCAACAGCACAGGTCTCTTGGTGCAGATCTGCTGAAGTCTGGCACTGGGACCGAAGTAGCCATGCACCTGGGTCCACCAAGGGGGGTTTGGAATCAGCACAGACCCTGACTTGCCTCCAGGTATGTTCACCAGCAAAACTCACAGCCACTAACACTGGACCCGCCCCAGCAGTGGGAGCACCAGTAATCTACTCAGATGTCCAGCTGGTGCTGCTCATGGAGTAAATCCATGGATCAACAGCCCTAGAACACTGCTCAGATTTCAGCCCTGGTTATGAAGTCACATGTCCCCTGGGGATCAGCTCAGATTTCAGCCCAGCCTCTTTGTGTGGGCAACCTGCTCATGCTTGCATACTCCCAGAGTTCATAGAGGTGGAGCTGGACCTGCTGTGAGCATACCAAGAATGAAGCTGCTATGGCTGCATCCTGACCCTCTCTTTGTTTACAATGGGCCTTCTATGGTGGACATGGACTCCATCCTCTACACACACACAGTTGCACCTCAGACCACACTCCAGCCCCTTCAGGCTGTCTCCTTGAAGCCAACCCCAGTCTTCTCGCCAGGTCTGTCTACTGAAGCCCGAGTTTCAACTCTCAGCCCTTGTAAGCACCAACAGTTGTGTGTCTTGGTCTGGAAAGTGCAGGGAGGTGGCCAGGACTGCCTGTGCTGGTTTCTTTCTGTTCTGCCTGACAGAATCCAGCTGCTGCATTCTCCTCTGAGTCTCTGAAGCTCCCTTTGTGTCCTGGCTGATCTTTAATCAGTAAAAAGCTTTCCCAGGCTGAGAGTCCCATTCCTCTTTCACAGCTTCATCCCATGGGCACCATTCCCATCCAGATTCCTCTTTTTTATTCTTTTGTCCTACCTGGTTATCTAGTGATCTTTCTTGAAACTTTGGTTATATGAGATATTCTGCCAGTGTTCTGTAGGTATTCTGTAAGAACTGTTCCACCTGTAGATGCACTTTTGCTGTATTTGTGGGAGGAGGTGAGCTCCATGTCCTTCTAGTCCACCATTTTCATCTTCTCTTCTTTACTTTGGATTTAATTTTCTCCTTTGTTTTCTTGTTTCTTAGAATGGAAGTTTAGATAATTGATTTTAGATCTTCTTTTCTAATGTATGCATTTAACATTATAAATTAATATTTTAGCATGGTTTTTACTGCATTCTACAAATTTTGATAAGTTGTATTTTCATTTTCATTTAGTCCAAAATATTTTTAGCTTCTCTTGAGACTTATTCTTTGACCACGTGTTATTTAGAAGTGTGTTGTTTAATCTTCAAATATTTTTGTATTTTCTAGCTCTCTTTCTGTCATTGATTTCCAATTTGATTCTACTGTAGTCTGAAAGCATACTTTGTATGATTTCTACTTTTAAAAATTTGTTGAGGTGTGTTTTCTGCCCCAGGATGCAGTCTATCTTGGTGAATGTTCCACGTGAGCATGAGAAGTATGTGTATTTTATTATTGTTGGATGAAATATTCTATAAATGTCAGTCAGATCCAGTCGATTGATGGTGTTGTTTGATTCAACTATATCCTTATTGATTCTTTTTGCCTGCTGGACCTGTTAAGTACTGATAGAGGGGTGCTGAGGTCTCCAAATATAATAGTGGAATTTTCTATTTCTCCTTGCAATTCTGCCAATTTTTCTTTCATGTATCTTGATGCTGTCTTGCTAGGTTTATGCATGTTAAGAATTGTTATAATTTCTTGGAGATGTGACCTCTATTACATAATATTAATTATTATATTAATTATTATGTTAATATTAATTACATAATATCCTCTTAATCACTGATACTTTTCCTTGCTCTCAATTCTACTGGTCTGCAATTAATACAGCCATTCTCTTTTCTTTTTGTGTGCGTTAGTGTAGTATATCTTTCACCATCCCTTTCTTTTCTCTTATTTTTTTTATTGGAGTAAAATTGCTTTACAAAGTTGTGTTAGTTTCTGCTGTACAATGAAATGAATCAGTTATATGTACACTTATATCTCCTTCCTCCTGGAGCTCCCTCCCACCCCCCCAACCCCCATCCAACCCATCTAGGTCATCACACAGCACCGAGCTGAACTCCCTGTGTTCCACAGCAGGTTCCCACTAGCTATCTATTTTACACATGATAGTGTATTTATATCAAACCTAATCTCCCAGTTCGTCCCACCCTCCCCATCCCCCCCACCCTGGGGTCCACATGTCCATTCTCTATGTCTACATGTCTACTCCTGCCCTACAAATAGGTTAATCTGTACCATTTTTCCAGAGTCCACATATATGTGATAATATATGATATTTGTTTTTCTCATTCTGGCTTACTTCTCTCTGTATGACAGACTCTGTGTCCATCCACATCTCTACAAATGACCCATTTTTGTTCCTTTTAATGGCAGAGTAATATTCCATTGTATATATGTACCACATCTTCTTTATCCATGCCTCTGTTGATGGACATTAGGGTGTTTCCATACCCTGGCTATTGTAAATAGTGCTAAAATGAACATTGGAGTGCATGTGTCCTTTTGAATGATGGTTTTCTCAGGGTATATACCCAGTAGTGGGATTGCTGGGTCATATGGTAGTTCTATTTTTCGTTTTTACAGGAATGTCCATACTGTTGTCCATAGTGGCTGTATCAATTTACATTCCCACCAACGGTGCAAGAGGGTTCCCTTTTCTCCACACTCTCTCCAGCATTTATTGTTTGTAGATTTTTTGATGGTGGCCATTCTGACCAGTGTGAGGTGATACCTCATTGTCCTTTTGATTTGCATTTCTCTAATAATTAGTGTTGTTGAGCACCTTTCATGTGCCCCTTGGCCACCTGCAAGTCTTCTTTGGTGAAATGTCTATTTAGGTGTTCCAACCATTTTTTAATTGGATTGTTTGTTGTTTTGATATTGAGCTCCATGAGCTGTTTGTATATTTTGGAGATTAACCCTTTGTCAATTGCTTCATTTGCACATAATTTATCCCATTCTGAGGGTTGTGTTTTCGTCTTGTTTATGGTTTCCTTTGCTGTGCAAAACCTTTGAAGTTTCATTAGATACCATTTATTTTTGTTTTTATTCTCATTACTCTAGGAGGTGGGTCAAAAAGGCTCTTCCTGTGGTTTATGTCAAAGAGTGTTTTCCTATGTTTTCCTCTAAGAGTTTTATAGTGTCTGGTCTTACATTTAGGTCTTCAATCCATTTTGAGTTTATTTTTGTGTATGGTGTTAGGGAGTGTTCTAACTTCATTCTTTTACATGTAGATGTCCAGTTTTCCTAGGACCACTTATGGAAGAGATTATCTTTTCTCCACTGTATGTTCTTACCTCCCTTGTCATAAACTGGTGACCATATGTGTATGGGTTTATCTCTGGTTTTCTATCCTTTACCATTGATCTATATTTCTGTTTGTCTGCCAGTACCATAGTGTCTTGAGTATTCTAGCTTTACAGTATAGTTTGAAGTCCAGTAGCCTTATTCCTCCAGCTCTGTTTTTCTTTCTCAAAATTGCTTTGGCTCTTGGGAGTCTTGTGTGTTTCCACACAAATTATAAAATTTTCTGTTCTAGTTCTGTGAAAAATGCCTTTGGTAGTTTGATAGGGATTGCATTGAACCTGTAGATTGCTTTGTGTAGTACAGTCATCTTCACAGTGTTTGTTCTTCCAATCCAGTAACATGGTGTATCTCTCCATCTGTTTGTATCATCTTTGATTTCTTTGATCAATGTCTTATAGCTTTCTGCATACAGGACATTTTTCTCCTTAGGTAGGTTTATTCCTAGGTATTTTATTCTTTTTTGTTGCAATGGTAAATGGGAGTGTTTCTTTAATTTCTTTTTTGGAATTTTCATCATTAGTGTATAGGAATGCAAGAGATTTCTGTGCATTAATTTTGTATCCTGTTACTTTACCAAATTCATTGATTAACTCTAGTAGTTGTCTAGCATCTTTAGGGTTCTTTATGTATAACATCATGTTATCTGTAAATAGTGACAGTTTTACTTCTTCTTTTCCTATTTGTATTTCTTTTATTTCTTTTTCTTCTCTGATTGCCGGTGCTAAATCTTCCAAAACTATGTTGAATAATAGTGGTGAGAGTGGGCAACCTTGTCTTGTTCCTGATCTTAGAGGAAATGGTTTCAGTTTTTCACCACTGAGAATGATCTTGGCTGTGGATTTGTCATATATGGCCTTTATAAGGGTGAGGTAGGATCCCTCTATGCCCACTTTCTGGAGAATTTTTATCATAAATTGGTGTTGAATTTTATCAAAAGCTTTTTCTGCATCTGCTGAGATGGTCATATGGTTTTCATCCTTCAATTCCTTAATATGGTTTATCACATTGATTGATTTGCATATATTGAAGAATCCTTGCATTCCTGGGATAAACCCCACTTGATCATGCTGTATGATCCTTTTAATGTGCTGTTGGATTCTGCTTACTAATATTTTGTTGAGGGTTTTTGCATCTGTGTTCATCAGTGATATTGGCCTGTAATTTTCTTTTTTGATGTCTTTATCTGGTTTTGGTATCAGGGTAATGGTGGCCTCATAGAATGCGTTTGGGAGTGTTCCTCTCTCTGCTATATTTTGGAAGAGTTTGAGAAGGATAGGCGTTAGCTCTTCTCTAAATGTTTGATAGAATTCACTGGTGATGCCATCTGGTTCTGGACTTTTGTTTGTTGGAAGATTTTTAATCACAGTTTCGATTTCAGTGCTTGTATTTGGTCTGTGCATATTTTCTATTTTTTCCTGGTTCAGTCTTAGAGGGTTGTACTTTTCTAACAATTTGTCCATTTCTTCCAGATTGTCAATTTTATTGGCATAGAGTTGCTTGTAGTAGTCTCTTATGTTGCTTTCTGCAGTGTCAGTTGTTACTTCTTTTTCATTTCTAATTCTGTTGATTTGAGTTTTCTCCTTTTTTTTCTTGATGAGTCTGGTTAATGGTTTATCAATTTTGTTTATCTTCTCAAAGAACCACCTTTTAGTTTTATTGATCTTTGCTATTATTTCCTTTATCATTTTTTTATTTATTTCTGATCTGATCTTTCTGATTTCTTTCATTCTGCTAACTTTGGGGTTATTTGTTCTTCTTTCTCTAATTGCTTTAGGTGTAAGTTTAGACTGTTTATTTGAGATGTTTCTTGTTTCCTGAGGTAGGATTTTATTGCTATAAGCTGCCCTCTTGGAACTGTTTTTGCAGCATCCTGTAGGCTTTGGGTCATCGTGTTTTCATTGTCATTTGTTTCTAGGTATTTTTTGATTTGCTCTTTTATTCCTTCAGTGATATCTTGGTTACTTAGTAGTGTATTGTTTAGCCTCCATGTGTTTGTATTTTTTACAGTTTTTTTCCCTGTAATTGATATCTAGTCTCACAGCATTGTGGTTGGAAAAGATACTTGATACATTTTTAATTTTCTTAAATTTACCAAGGCTTGATTTTTGACCCAAGATGTGATCTATGCTGGGGAATGTTCCATGTGCACTTGAGAAGAAAGTGTATTTTGCCACTTTCAGATGGAATGTCCTATAATTATCAATTAAATCTATGTGGTCTATGGTGTCATTTAAAGTTTGTGTTTCCTTATTTATTTTCTGTTTGGATGATCTGTCCATTGGTGTAAGTAGGGTGTTGAAGCCCCTGCTATTATTGTATTGCTGTCAATTTCCCCTTTTATGGTTATTAGCATTAGCCTGATGTATTGAGGGTGCATAAATATTTATCACTGTTATATCATCTTCCTGGAGGGATCCCTTGATCATTACATAGTCTCCTTCCTTATCTCTTGTAAAAGTCTTTATTTTAATGTCTATTTTGTCTGATATGAGTATTGTTACTCCAGATTTCCTTTGATTTCCATTTGCATGGAATATCTTTTTCCATTCCTTTACTTTCAGTCTTATATGTCCCTAGGTCTGAAGTGGGTCTCTTGTAGAGAACATATATATGGGTCTTTTTTTCGCATCCATTCAGCAAGTCTGTGTCTTTTGGTTGGAGCATTTAATCCATTTAAATTCAAGGTTATTATCAATATGTGTGTTCCTATTACCATTTTCTTAATTGTTTTGGGTTTGTTTTTGTGGGTCTTTTTCTTCTTTTGTGTTTCCCACCTAGAGAAGTTCCTTTAGCATAAAGGTAAAACTGGTTTGGTGGTACTGAATTCTCTTAGCTTTTGCTTGTCTGTAAAGCTTTTGATTTCTCTGTTGAATCTGAATGAGATCCTTGCTGGGTAGAGTAGTCTTGGTTTTAGGTTTTTCTCTTTTATCATTTTAAGTATATCCTGTCACTCCCTTCTGTCCTGCATAGTTTCTGCTGAAAAATCAGCTGATAACCTTATGGGGATTCCTCTGTATGTTATATTTTGCTTGTCCCTTGTTGCTCTTAATATTTTTTCTTTGAATTAAATTTTTGTTAGTTTAATTAATATGTGTCTTGGTGTGTTTCTCCTAGGGTTTCTCCTAGGGTTTATCCTATGTGACTCTCAGTGCTTCTTGGACTTGCATGACTATTTCCTTTCCCATGTTAGGGAAGTTTTCTACTATAATCTCTTTGGATATTTTCTCAGAAAGTCTTTTTCTCTTCTTCTTTTGGGACCCCTGTAATTCAACTGTTCGTACATTTAGTGTTGTCCCAGAGATCTCTGAGATTGTCTTCAATTCTTTTTATTCTTTCTTCTTTATTCTGCTCCTTGGCAGTTATTTCCACCATTCTGTCTTTCAGCTCATTTATTCGTTCTTCTGCTTCAGTTATTCTGTTCTTGATTCCTTTTAGTGTATTTTTCATTTCAGTTATTGTGTTGTTCACCTCTGTCTGTTCTTCAGTTCTTCTAGATCTTTGTTAAACATTTCTTGTATTTTCTCAATCCATGCCTCCATTCTATTTCTGAGATTCTGGATCATCTTTACTATCATTACCCTTAATACTTTTTCAGGTAAGATGCCTATTTTCTCTATTTATTTGGTCTTGTAGGTTTTTACTTTGCTCCTTCATCTGTGACATGTTTTTTTGTTGTCTCTTTTTTCTTTTCTTTTCTTTTTTTTTTTTTGGTGCATGGGATTGTGTTCCTGTCTTACTGGTTGTTTGGCCTGAGGATTCCAGCACTGGAGTTTGTAGACTGTTGGGTAGAGCTGGGTCTTTCTGATGAGATGACAACCTCTGGTAGACCTCACTCCAATGAATATTCCCTGGGGTCTGAGGTTCTCTGTTTGTTCAGTGGTTCAGAGTCAGAGGTCCCATTGCAGGAGCTCTGGCCCAACTCCCAGCTCATGAACCAAGATCCTGTAAGCAGCATGGGGCAGCAAAAAGAAGAAAAGCAAAAAAAGAGGGACTTCCCTGTTGGCACAGTGGTTAAGAATCAGTCTGCCAATGCCAGGGACATGGGTTTGAGCCATGGTCCAGGAAGATCCCACATCCCGCAGAGCAACTAAGCCCATGCACCACAATGACTGACCTGTGAAGCCACAACTGCTGAGCCTGTGTGCTACAACTACTGAAACCTGCATGCCTAGAGCCTGTGTTCTGCAACAAGAGAAGCCACTGCAATGAGAAGCTCACAGAGTGCAACAAAGAGTAGCGCCCACTGGTTGCAACTAGAGAAAGTCCACGCACAGCAACGAAGACCAGAAAAAAGAAAAAAGAAAAGCAGAACAATAAGAAAGGGTAAAAAATAAAATTAAACTAGAAAACTAAAAGATATGTTAGAAAAAATAAAAATATAGATGAAACAACAACCAGAAGGTAAAACAGAACCACAGTAGTAAAAAAGAGAAGAAAAGGAAAACAAAAAAAGCTGGAAAAGGTCTTGGTTGTGGAGGGCAGCACTTAGGCTGGGGCGGGGTTTAGGTGGTGGGCAGTGTCTATGTTTAGGCCCCAGAGGGCCAGTAAAGGCTCTCAGGGGTCTGGCAGGGGGCTTAGGCTCAATGCAGCAGGAGGGCCCCAGGCATGCCTCTGGCCTTGGAGGGTGGAGGACCAGGTCCAGGACCCCAACAGGCTCACTGGGCCCAAGTGGGCAGGGGAAATGTTAGGCGTGTTCCCCCCTGATCTTCCAATCCCAGAGAGCCCCTCTCCATGGTCTCTCTTTTTCTTCTGCCCCCTCCCTCCTATGACCCTCGGACCCATTCAGCCAGCGGGGACCCTGGAAGGCAGGGGACAAGACCCAGAAACCCAACAGGCTCCCCAGGGCCTAGTGCATGGGGGAAACACCTACAGTGCCACCTCTGATCCCCCAGCCCTGGATATTCCTCCCATCTGCCTCTCCTCCTCTTCTCCCCTCCTCCCTTCCTCCCACTTCCCTAGGACCCCTGCAGCCAGAGGGGGCCTCAGAGGGCAGAGGACCCGGGCCAGGTGTCCTGCAGGCTTCCTGGGCCCCAATTGGGCAGGGGAGATGCTAAGTGCACCCCTCCTGATCCTCCAAGCCCCCGAGGGTCCCTCCAGGCATGGGAAACCCTCCCCCTTCCCAGATACCCCCTAGGGGTGCTGGTCCTGTCCGGTCTTGACTACTCTTCCCCCCTCACTCTCCCCTCATCCTACCCAGTTGCTCGGGAGTTCCTCCTGTCTCCTTGGGTGTCAAAGTCCCCCACCAGCATCCAGCAGGCACCCTCATTGTGGGGCGACATGAACTCCGTGTCTTCCCCTGCCACCATCTTAACATGCAGTATTCCTTTACTTTTAATCTATTTGTGTTTTTATATTTAAAATGGGTTTCCTATAGAAAACATAGTGTTGGGTCTTGTTGTTGGTGGTGGGTTTTTTTAACCCATTCTGATAGTCTTTTAATTGTTGTACTTAGATCATTCTAATTTAAAGCAATTATTTATATTGCTGGATTAGTATCCACCACTTCTGTAACTGGGTCCTATTCATTGCCCTTGTCTTTTCCCCTTGTATTTGTCTTCCACATCTTTTTCTGCCTTTTGGTTTTAATTGAACATTTTATAGGATTCCATTTCCTCTTCTCTCTTAGCATATCAACTATAATTCTTTAAAAATATGTTTAAGTGGCAGACCTAGATTTTTCCACTATCTCAATCTACTTTCAAATAATACTATACTGCTTTATGGGTAGTGCAGGTAACATAACAGAGTATTACCAATTTCTTCCTCCCCTACTTTATAACATTACTGTCATATATTTCACTTATCTGTAAGCTATAATCATCATTGTTACTATTTTTGTAACAAACTACTATTTGTTAGATCAGTTAAAAATAAGAAAAGTAAAAGATGTTATTTTAAGTTCATTTGCTCTTTCTCTAATATTCCTTTATTCATATAAATCTGATTTTCTGACCTATATCATTTTCCTTCTCTCTGAAGAACTTCTTTTTAGCATTTCTTGCTAGCCAGATTTATTGGTGGGCAATTCCTTCATTGTTGTTTACCTGAGAAAGTCTTTGTTTCTCTTTCATATTTGAAGAATAATTTTACTGGGTACAGAATTCTACGTTGATTGGTTTGTTTATTTTTGTTCTTTCAACACTTTAAATATTTCACTCCATTCTCTTTTTCCTTGCATGGCTTCTAAAAGAAGTCTAACGTAATTATTTTATTTAGTTAATTTTTATATTATTATTATTTATTATGAAATGTACATCTTTATCTCTAGTAATGCCTTTTGCTTAAAGTGTACATTTTTGGGGTTAATGTAGATATTCCACCTTTTTTGTGGGGGAGGGTTACTGGGATATACTTTTCTACCCCTTTATTTTTAAACTTTTGTGTGTTTATATTTAAAGTGTGTCTCTAATAAATAACATGTAGTTATATTTTCTTTTTAACTCATCCATAGTCTCAGTATTTAGCACATTTATGTTTTTGTTATTACTGATGTATATAGAGTTATTTATATCTTTATATTATATTTTTCCTATTTAGCACCTCTCTTTGTTTTTATCCCTTTCTGGTGTCTTTTATTAATTATAAATAAATTAATACCATTAATATCTTCGTGAGATATTTTTCTTGTTCCATTTCCCTCTCTATTTATTTGACATATATTTATTCTTTTACTATTCTTTTAATGGTTACCCCAGAGATTACAATATGTACCTTTGACTTATTATAGTTCAATAATAACTATTATTTTTATTATTTCCCAATAATGTTAGAAGTTAGGGATATTTTAGTTCCCTTTCAATATTTTGTTACTCTTGCCATGAATTTTACTTATATTTTAACTCTCACATAATATTGTGTTTTTATTAAAGTCAATATTTATTTATTTTTACACACATATTTGCCCTTTCTACTGCATTTTATTTCTTCATTCATTTCTATCTTTCCTGGCAACAAATTTCTTAGTTTTTTTTTTTTCTTTCTGGAAATGACTTTTATGGGGTTTTTTTGGTATGGATATTTTCACTGGTTAAAGAATTCTAAGTTAGCAGTTATTTTTTTTTAACACCTTAAAAATATCATTTTGTTATCTCTTGGCCTCCATCAGTTTTGTTGAGAATTCAGTTGTCATTTTAAAGTCATGTGTCATTTTTCTCTTTTATTCATTTTAAAGTTTTTTGTTATATTGGTGCTGAAAGGCTTTACTATTATTTGCTTACATCTTACTTGACTTATTTAGCTTGTGGTTTGCAGTGCTTCTTCTATATCATTTTGCTTCTCTCTAAAGAACTTATTTCAACATTTCTTGCAGGGCAGGTCTATTGGTGAGAAATTTCCCCAATTATCATTTATCTAAGAATGTATTTCTCCTTCACTTTTGTAGGATAATTTTGGTGGATCAGAATTCTAGGTTGCTGGTTGATCTGTGGGTTAATGGCTTTGATTAGTTTTGAAAATTCCTTGTATAGTTTTTCTCCAAATATTGTTTTTACTCTTTTCTTTCTTTCATCTGTACATTAAAATTCTTCATTTTACCCCACAATATCTTCCACTTTTTTTCTGTATTTCCTATTCTTAATGGTTCTGTTTTTTAATCTCAGTGCTGCTGTTTGATTATTTTCTGTTAACATTTCTTCCAGTTCACTAATCCTGTCTTCAGCTGTGTCAAAACTGCTGCCAAAGACCTGTTTGATTCTTAATTTCAGTTAATATATTTTTATTTTATAGAATTTAAATATTAAATGAATTACAACACTTTGGTGAAGGTCTTTATCTTTTAATCTATTTTCTCCATCTTTGCCTCTATGTTCTTGAACATGCCAATCATAGTTACTTTGAAATTCTTAATTTTCAACTTATTATCTTGATTACATTTGAGTCTGTTTCTTGTCTTCTTCCCTCTTGGCTTACAATCATATGTTCCTGTTTCTTGGCATGATTAGTAATTTTTAATTGAAAGGTAGATATTAAATAGAAAAAAATAATGATAGAGCCTCCAGTTTATATTTCTCCATAGAGATTTTACCTTTTCCTCTGCTGGGCATATAGAGAAAGGGCTTATAACTTTATTTCAGTCAGAGACTGTGTTGATTCAAGGCTATATTTTGTTTTTGGAAAGGCTTTGTCTAGTTCTGGTTAATTTAAATCCTAGGTTGTAAATTTTCAGTGCTTTTTTGTGTTAACCTAAACAAGTAGACTGCCAAATATTCCTCCAGCAAAGATGGGTTTATTCAGGACCTGCTGAGAATTGAAATTTGGGGTCTGCAGCCACGGTGATTCCCAGGCAACTTCCCCCATGGCAAGGGAAGGAGAGGAAAAGGAAGTAGGGAGGGCTACATTAGAGAGTCCATGGCTTTTCATTGGTTGAGTCCTTGCCAGGAAAGAAAAGTTCCTTTTTCCTGTTGGACTGTTATCATTACAGGGTATGAGAACTCCCCATTCTGGTCTCCCACTCTATTTAATTGAGGTTTCTGTTGATTAATTTTTTACATTTCCCCCTTTTGATCAAGACCATTCTCTGAAAGCATCTCTGATCAAGTATCAGGTTTTCTATTTTCAGCAGCTTTTTGTCCCTCAACATCAGGAAGGACCTTTCCTGGGTGTCATGTGTCTTATCAACTGGAAAGTTCACAGATTGAAAACCTATTAAGGTCACAGTGAAGTAACAAGTTAAGGGTAGGAGGGAGAACTGTCAGGCACTTTTTATCTAAAGTCCGTATGTTATCAAGTTCATAGACATTGGAGATCATGTGAAACATTACATCATCAAAGGTTTGACAAAAAACTTCCATTAGACCTGGTCCAGATATCTTAGGAAAGCTGTCTCATCAGATGTCATCGGCTTCAATTCTGGGAAATCTTTACTTTCAAGTCACCAGATGAAGTGTATGTCCAGTCAGGGTTCAGTGTTTCCTTTAGGTGTGTAACATGAATCCAAAAGTCTATTCCTTAGAGTTTGATGGCACAAGGGTTGGTTAGCAGTACTTGATAGGGGTTTTTCCAGCAAGACTGAAGAGAGTTCTTGTGGTGGTGTCTTTTTCAATAGATAAAATTTCCAGGTTGCAAAATGTGATGCTTAAGGTCTTCATCTCTAGAGAGTACACTGTGAAAAGATGGCTCTACCAAGACATGGCTATTTTAATCGAAGCAATTAGGCCTTTGAAATATTAGAGTATCTCTCCTTCTATCAGTTGTGGATCAAAAGAAGCAGGTGCCAATTGTATTGGATGTCCTGTGACCATTTCAAAGGGTGAGAGTTTATAGTTCCAAGAGGGATGAGTCTGAGATTTAGAAGGACCAAAAACAATGCTTTTGACCAAGGTATTTGGAGGGCCTCTACAAATTTTGTCAATTGAGTGTTAATAATGCTGTTAGTCCATTAGAAGACTGAGCACAGTGAAAGTGTAAAGCCAGACACACAGCACAGACTTGTTAAAACACCTGGCCAAGAAAACAGGTTCCTTGGTCACTATGAAGTTTGAATAATCTTTCCCAAAAGGACTTTAGCCACAAAAAAGGTAGTAGACTGTCTGCAAGGGAAGGCTTCAGTCCAGTCTGAAAATGTACAGATCATGACTAAACATATTTATATTCATTAGACAAAAGAAGTTGTATAAAATCCATTTGCTAGTTTCTGAAAATTATCATTTGGGAAAACATCTCTTTGGACCATGACAAAGGTTGAGTTTCTGTTGTTCCCCTTAAAGGAAACATTCTTTGAAGGATTATCAGCAAGGTGATTTCCCCTAACTTCCAGAAAGTCAAGTTTATAAAGCCCTGGAATCTTAATAATAGCTAAAATTACAGGTAAAAATAGTTCATCAAATAATTCTTAAATATAGCGACCATTTAAATTTTTATTTCGACTGGAAGTAAGGAAATGAACATTCCTTCCACAACATTCCAAAATCATGAACCACCCAAAGCATATCTACTATCAGTATAAATATTGGCAGTTTTGTCCTTGGCTAAAGTTCAAGCCTGTGTAACAGCATATAATTCAGCCTGTTGGGCCAAAGTAGCCATGGGTAAAAATGCTGCCTCAACATCAAAAATAGTTATAATAGCATACTCAGCACAATATTTGCCATTGTCACCTTTAAAATAAGAACCATCAGTGAACCATGAGAAGTAAATATTATCCAATGGGATTTTCTGTAGATCATCATGAGGAGTCAGGAGGTGGTCCATCAGTGTTAAGCAGTCATGAGGGACTTTGTCAGTGATGGAGGGAAGAAGAGTAGCTGGGTTAAGTTTATTACAATATAAAGAGTTATGTGCATGGCAGTTAACAAAAGGACTTCATAGGAGGTGAGGCAGCTGGCTGAGAAATACTGAGTGTGATGACAATTCAGGGGAGCTTCTACTGCATGAAGTACAAAAATAGTTAAAGGGGATTCCACAATAATTTTCTCTTTGGCCTTAGCCAAAAAGGAAGTGGCCTAATGGCTCTAAGACCAGAGTGTTATCCCCATACCACAGGTTCCAGTTGCTGACTATAATTCTCCATAGGTCCATGGTAGTCCCTGTGTTTTGGAGTGAGTACTCCAAGGGTATTCCCTTTTCATATATATAAGGGGGGGATATGATCATTAGGGAGCCCAAGGGGAGATGAGTTCATCAAATTCTCCTTTAAGGCTTTTAAGGCTACATTGTCCCATAAAACTGGACTGGGGTTGTTAATGTTGAGTAAAACCTATAGTGGTTTGCGCATAAGAGAAATTTGGAATTCAATTTCAGCAGTAACCAAGTAGCCCAAGAAAACCTCACAGTTGGTGCTTAGTTTTGGGTTTTGGGAAACATAAGACACCACGAAGTCTATCTGGAACTAGGTGTAACCCTTGTTCTAATATCAGATGCTCTAAATACCGAACCTGGATTTGGGAAAACAGTAATTTTTCTTCGACGACCTTGTGTCCCTTTAAGGCTAAAAGTTTTTAGATGCTGTCTTCCCATGAGGAGGCTTCAGAAGTAGAGCAAAGAAGCAAATGGTCCACATATTCCAACAAAGTAGAACCTCTAGGGAACTTTATGACATCCAGACCAGCCTTTAGGATTTGAGAGAAATAAGAAGGACTCTTACTATTACCCTGAGAAATTGCTGTCCAGGTTAATTATTCTTCCCAAGTGAAGGCAAAAAGGTTAAGGCAAAAAGCTTCATTAAATGGAATACTAAAGAATGCACTGCATAAATCAATTACAGTAAAGAATTTACTTCCAATGGGAATGGATGTTAGTAGTGTATGGGAGTTAGAAACAACAGGCGTTGAAGGATTACAATGCTGTTTATTGCTCAGAGGTCCGGGACAAACCTCCACGCTCAGCCTTTAGGTTTTCTCACCAATAATATGGGAGTGTTATAGGGGTCAGTACAAGGAATAATGACACCTTGAGCGTTGTAATCTTCTATTATGGGCTTTATGCTTTCGGGGGCTTCTTATAGGGTATTGATTAATTCTGAGAAGACGTTTTGAGAGGTCTATTTGCATCTTGATAGGAGTTGTGCTGTGAATTTTGCCAACATCAGTTGGAGATTTTGCCCATAAGGAAAGTGGCAGCTGATTCAATGGGGATGAATTATTAGTGTTTCCAGAATCACCTCTAGTACCATCAGAGATGGAACAAATAAAAGATGTCAAGGGTCATTTAATTCACTTAGTGGGTTCTTTGATTACTACTGTTAATTTTTAGAATCATTTCTGTCTTTGGGAAGAAAGACATACTGGCATGATACTACTCTAAGAAGAAGTCTCAACCTAATAAATAGATGGGGATGGAGGAATAAGGAGAAAAATGTCAGTATCTCTCAAAGAGCCTAAACAAAAGAGAATAAGTTTAGAGAGAGGAACCTTTTGAGGTTTATTAGAGATGTTTACTATTTGAACTGTTTTAGTACTCCAAGGTAGGGGCTGCTTTATGGTAATGGGGTTGAGCACCAAGAGTGTGGCTCTGATGTCAATTAGGATTGGAAGCGAGTCATCCCCAGCCTGGAGAAATGTTTCTGAAAGCCAATTGAAAGGGAAGAGTGGGAAGAGCCCCTGCAGTTCCTTGGAGCCCCATCATTGAGAATTGGGAGAAAGTTGGAAAGGCTGGTTAGAGGGCTGTAGGCACCTAAAGCACTTCAATTTGTAATGATCTCTTTTCCAATGTCCTGGTTCTTTACAATAACAGCAG